>NW_026042351.1:354001-708002 GCF_023856365.1 Brienomyrus brachyistius | reverse complement strand
TTCATGTATTTAAGTTCCTGATTTGTACTAACCCGTGTCTGTCATTGATGTTAGTTGGCGTCTTCTGTTCCCTGCCCCGTTATCCGTAATAAACCCCTTGTTTGCCCTGATTACGGCTTGTCTGCCCGTTTCTGCCTGCTCGCCCGCACGATCGCCGCTCTGCCCGCGATCGAGCGTGACAGAATGACAGACCACAACAAAGCTGCATACATCTCCGAGGAGGAGTACTTCCGCCTCGGAGAACAGGTAGCGTACTGGAGATCCCAACCCGGTATCACTGAGGATCGTCCAGCGTGGAGCCTTGTCCGCTGGTGTGAGAGGACCCTCGGGGAGCTAGCCCTCGACCTAGAAGCCCGCTTGGCCGAGGTGCTGCGCAAGGGTCTCCAGCGGATAGCTCAGCTCCGGACCCAGCGCTCAGTCGCTCCCAGCGAGCGGGGACCAGTCCTTCCGCCGTCCGCATTGGCGGACGTAGCTCCACCTCCCGCCGCTACCAAAAGCCGGAGGAGGAGACGGAAGGAACCGGCGATCGCCCCGACGATCGCCTTGAGGGCATGTGCCCTCATCCCGGCGGCCCTCCCGGAGGAGGATCGGGAGGTCTCCCCAATCGCCCGGATGGTCCCTAGCTCTGCTAAGCTGTCTCCCCAGGCAGCTTTTCCTGTCCGGAGAGCACCGGTCCCGGCTACGCCGTCGGAACGGCCGCCGCTGCCGGCGGACCCCGCTCCCGTGCAGCCGCCATTGCCGGCGGACCCAGCTCCCGTGCAGCCGCCATTGCCGGCGGACCCAGCTCCCGTGCAGCCGCCGCTGCCTGCGCAGCCGCCTTCGCCCCCTTCGCTGCCTGCGCAGCCCCCTTCGCTGCCTGCGCAGCCCCCTTCGCCTGCTGCAGCTCCAGGGCAGGCGCCCCCACTGAAGCCACCTGCAGCTCCAGGGCAGGCGCCCCCACTGCAGCCACCTGCTGCAGCTCCCGGGCAGGCGCCCCCACTGCAGCAACCTGCAGCAGCTCCCGGGCAGGCGCCCCCACTGCAGCAACCTGCAGCTCCCGGGCAGGCGCCCCCACTGCAGCAACCTGCAGCTCCCGGGCAGGCGCCCCCACTGCAGCAACCTGCAGCTCCCGGGCAGGCGCCCCCACTGCAGCAACCTGCAGCTCCCGGGCAGGCGCCCCCACTGCAGCCCGCTCCTGTTCCTGACCGCGCTCCTGTTCCTGACCGCGCTCCTGTTCCTGACCGCGCTCCTGTTCCTGCAAAGGTGCCCCCACTGCAGCCGCCTGCTGCAGCTCCCGGGCAGGCGCCCCCACTGCAGCAACCTGCAGCTCCCGGGCAGGCGCCCCCACTGCAGCAACCTGCAGCTCCCGGGCAGGCGCCCCCACTGCAGCAACCTGCAGCTCCCGGGCCGGCGCCCCCTCTGCAGCCAGCTCCTGTTCCTGACCGCGCTCCTGTTCCTGTCCCGGCGCCCCCTCCGCCTGCAGCAGCTCCCGAGGCGCCCCGAATGACTTTACTGCCTGTCCCTGGCCCCGCTCCTGTAACCCCTTGTCCCTCGTCCCGGCCACGTCGACCCCGACCTAGGGTCGGCTTGTCTGTGTCCCGCAAGGGGAGGGGACACAGACGCAGGGCTGGGGTCCCGCCCGCCCTGCCCCCTGGCTCGCCCTGCCTCGCCTGCGCTGGGGCTCGGTTGGCGCCTGCGGTTCCTGGCCCTCCGGGTCGGCTGTCGCCTGCGGGTCCCTCTCCGATGCCTCGTCGCCCTGCCTCGCTCCCCCCTCCGGTGCCTGGTCGGTCGCCTGGGGGTTCCCCGACGGCGGCTCCTCGGTTGCCTGCGGGGCCCCTACCTCCGGCCCTCCGCCGGACGTCGCCGCCTGCTGCGGCTCCCCCCTCCTCCGGGCCTTCGCCGTGGGCCCCTCCTGCTCCCTCGTCCCCTTCCCCGGTGCTCCCTCCTGCTTCCTCCCTGGCCCCTCCGCGGGTCCCTCGCCCTGCCTCCTCGGCCCCTCCGAGGTCCCCTCCGGCTCCGGCCTCCCGGCCGCCTGCGGCCCCTCCGGCTGCCTCCCGTCGCCCGCTGGGGCTCCCTCGGGCTCCCCTTCCTTCCTCCTCCTTCTCTCCCTTCTTTCCTGTCTCTGTCCCGCCTGTCTTTGTTCCTCCTCCTGCCTTTGTCCCGCCGTCCTCTGTTCCTGGTTTCCCGTCGTTCCCTCCCGTCACTCCCGCTCCTTTTGTTCCGCCTGTTCCCTCTGTTTCTCCCTTCCTTGTCTGTCTGTCTGCCTTTCCTGTCCTGTGTCATGTCTTGTCCTGGCTTCTGCCTCTGTGTCAGTTTTGCCTGTCTGTCTTGTTCCCTGTTCCCCATTGATTTTTTTGCTCTTGTCTTTCCGGTCCTGTTCTGCCTCGTCCCGTCCGTCGCCCCCTTCCTTGGCGCGCCCGGTGTAGCGCACCTTTGGGGGGGGGTTCTGTGACGCCCGCTCCGTCCGCTCCTCGTGTGTGCCACGCCCCCTAATTACCCACGTGTGATTTCCTGATCGTGCCCAGTCGTGTCTTGTTTCCTGCTGCCTTGTTTCATGTATTTAAGTTCCTGATTTGTACTAACCCGTGTCTGTCATTGATGTTAGTTGGCGTCTTCTGTTCCCTGCCCCGTTATCCGTAATAAACCCCTTGTTTGCCCTGATTACGGCTTGTCTGCCCGTTTCTGCCTGCTCGCCCGCACGATCGCCGCTCTGCCCGCGATCGAGCGTGACACTAAGTCCAAATCAAAAATATATAATGTTAGGAAGGCTGACTTTAAGTGTATGAGACTAAAACTAGAAACTGTGAACTGGATGGAGTTAAATAACAAAACTGTTGAAGAGGCCTGGGAATTTTTTAAAAGCACATTATTGCAAGTGCAAGAGGACTTCATACCTGTTTCCAGCAAGAATAAATCTAGGAAATTGAAACCTAGGTGGTTTACTAGGGAAATAAAGTATAAAGTAAGGAGGAAAGGGGCCTTGTTCCAGCAATGGAAAATAACTGATGATGACAGAATTAAGCAGGAATATCTAAGTCTACAGGCTGAGTTAAAAAATGATATTAGACGAGCTAAAAGAAATGTCGAAAGGATGGTTGCATTGGAAGCTAAGGATGACGTTAAAAGTTTCTTCCAGTATTTTAACTCTAAAAGAGCTCTAAAACCTGAAATTACTAATCTGCAGGATAGTAAGGGTCTTATAATAGTAAACGACATTGATATAGTAAATTAGTTCAATGATAGTTTTGCACGGGTATTCACTGTTGAGGACCTTAGTAATTTACCAGTTATTACCTATCCAGCATTGTCTATAGCTAATATATATATAACTGAAGCAGATGTTTTGCAAAGCCTAGCTAAGCTCAAAATAAATAAATCACAGGGCCCTGATGGCATCTTACCTATAGTGTTAAAAGAGATGAGGGATATTATTTGCCGACCCTTAACTTTACTGTTTCAAAAATCCTTATCTGAAGGTGTGGTACCTTCTGATTGGAAGCACGCCTTCATAACGCCTATTTTCAAAAAAGGGGATAGAAGTAATTTGTCTAACTATAGGCCAATCAGTCTAACTTGTATAACTGGTAAAGTTATGGAGGCTATAATCAAAGAGAAAATGGTAGATTACCTGGACTCCAATAACATTTTGCGGGATAGCCAGCATGGATTTAGGAGAGGTAGATCCTGTTTAACAAATCTGTTGGAGTTTTTTGAGGAAGCTACTCAGGAAGTTGATGATAAGAAGGCCTATGATGTCATCTACTTAGATTTCCAAAAGGCTTTTGATGTTGTCCCCCACAAGAGGCTCCTACTTAAACTCAAAGCGACAGGTATTTTAGGTACCGTAGCGACCTGGATTGATAACTGGTTAACAGATAGGAAACAGCGAGTAGTTATAAGAGGCACAATGTCACAGTGGGCTTGCGTTCATAGTGGGGTACCGCAGGGTTCGATTTTAGGACCACTATTGTTCCTAATTTACATAAATGATATGGATACCAATATATACAGTAAACTGGTGAAATTTGCAGATGACACCAAGGTGGGTGGTGTAGCAGATACTGAATTAGTGGCTCAGCAGCTACAGCGGGATCTTGATTTAATTAGTGACTGGGCCGATACCTGGCAGATGAAATTTAACGTTGATAAATGTAAGGTACTCCATCTAGGGAGCAGAAATATAAAGTACAGGTATTTCATGGGTGTCACTGAAATAAAGGTAGCTGATCATGAGAAAGACCTTGGTGTGTATGTTGATGCTTCCATGTCCCATTCTCGCCAGTGTGGGGAAGCAATAAAAAAGGCCAATAGGATGTTGGGGTATATCTCCAGGTGTGTGGAGTTTAAGTCAAGGGAGGTAATGCTAAGATTATACAATTCCTTGGTGAGACCTCACCTAGAATATTGTGTGCAGGTTTGGTCACCATATCTTAAAAAGGACATTGTGGCCTTAGAAAAGGTGCAGCGTAGGGCCACAAAAATGATTCCTGGTCTTAGAGGAATGTCATACGAGGAACGGTTACTTGAGCTAAATCTGTTCAGTCTCAAGCAAAGGAGACTGAGGGGGGACATGATCCAGGTATATAAGATTCTAACAGGTTTGGATGCTATTCAACCAAATAGTTACTTCAGCATTAGTTTAAATACACAAACTCGTGGCCATAGGTGGAAATTAGCGGGAGAACATTTCAAGCTGGATTTAAGGAAGCACTTCTTTACACAGCGTGTAGTCAGAGTATGGAATAGCCTTCCTGATAATGTAGTGCAAGCTGAATCCTTGGGTTCCTTTAAATCAGAGCTAGATAAGATTTTAACGACTCTGAGCTATAAGTTTAGTTCTCCCCAAGCGAGCTTGATGGGCCGAATGGCCTCCTCTCGTTTGTATAGTTCTTATGTTCTTATGTTCTTATGTATAATGACAGACAGACAATATGTAAATCAATTTTGAAATCAGCCTATGGCTGGGCAATATTGTACAATAGTAAAGTTTTTTTCATAGGAAATGATATTGATAATTATCACGATATAATTTTATTCTACATTTTTACTTAAAATTCACATAATTGCGTTTAAAAAGGCAACGTGAAAATTGAGAAACGTGGAAATTGAATTGACTGCAAACTTAAATCTAAATTTAATAAATCATATATATGATATTTGAATGATGTGTGAATGTGCCCTGCGATGGGCTGGCCCCCCATCCTGGGTTGTTCCCTGCCTCGTGCCCATTGCTTCCGGGATAGGCTCCGGACCCCCCGCAACCCAGTAGGATAAGTGATTTGGAAAATGGATGGATGGATGGATGGATATATATGATATTTGATGTATACACAGGCCTATAGAGGACTCAGACGTCAATCCCTCGCACAGGCCTATAGAGGACTCAGATGTCGGTCCCTCACACGGGCCTATAGAGGACTCAGACGTCAGCCCCCCACACAGGCCTATAGAGGACTCAGACGTCGGCCCCCCACACAGGCCTATAGAGGACTCAGATGTCGGCCCCTCACACAGGCCTATAGAGGACTCAGACGTCAGCCCCCCACACAGGCCTATAGAGGACTCAGACGTCGGCCCCCCACACAGGCCTATAGAGGACTCAGACGTCAGCCCCCCACACAGGCCTATAGAGGACTCAGACGTCGGTCCCCTCACACAGGCCTATAGAGGACTCAGACTTCAGCCCCTCACACAGGCCTATAGAGGACTCAGACGTCAGCCCCCCACACAGGCCTATAGAGGACTCAGACGTCGGCCCCCCACACAGGCCTATAGAGGACTCAGACGTCGGTCCCCTCACACAGGCCTATAGAGGACTCAGACGTCAGCCCCCCACACAGGCCTATAGAGGACTCAGACGTCGGCCCCTCACACGGGCCTATAGGGGACTCAGACGTCGGTCCCCTCACACGGGCCTATAGAGGACTCAGACGTCAGCCCCCACACAGGCCTATAGAGGACTCAGACATCAGCTCCTCACACAGGCCTATAGAGGACTCAGACATCAGCCCCCCACACAGGCCTATAGAGGACTCAGACGTCAGCCCCCCACACAGGCCTATAGAGGACTCAGACGTCGGCCCCTCACACAGGCCTATAGAGGACTCAGACGTCGGCCCCCCACACAGGCCTATAGAGGACTCAGACGTCGGTCCCCTCACACAGGCCTATAGAGGACTCAGACGTCAGCCCCTCACACAGGCCTATAGAGGACTCAGACGTCAGCCCCTCACACAGGCCTATAGAGGACTCAGACGTCGGCCCCCCACACAGGCCTATAGAGGACTCAGACGTCGGCCCCTCACACAGGCCTATAGAGGACTCAGACGTCAGCCCCCCACACAGGCCTATAGAGGACTCAGACGTCGGCCCCTCACACAGGCCTATAGAGGACTCAGACGTCAGCCCCTCACACAGGCCTATAGAGGACTCAGACGTCGGCCCCTCACACAGGCCTATAGAGGACTCAGACGTCGGCCCCCCACACAGGCCTATAGAGGACTCAGACGTCAGCCCCCCACACAGGCCTATAGAGGACTCAGACGTCGGCCCCCCACACAGGCCTATAGAGGACTCAGACGTCAGCCCCTCACACAGGCCTATAGAGGACTGAGACATCAGCCCCTCACACAGGCCTATAGAGGACTCAGACGTCAGCCCCTCACACAGGCCTATAGAGGACTGAGACATCAGCCCCTCACACAGGCCTATAGAGGACTCAGACGTCAGCCCCCCACACAGGCCTATAGAGGACTCAGACGTCAGCCCCCCACACAGGCCTATAGAGGACTCAGACGTCAGCCCCTCACACAGGCCTATAGAGGACTCAGACGTCAACCCCTCACACAGGCCTATAGAGGACTCAGACGTCAGCCCCCCACACAGGCCTATAGAGGACTCAGATGTCATTCCGCTGGATGCATTAGAGAACCAGAGCGTACCTCTGGCAGATACGTGGTGGCTGTGTGGTCAGGAGGGAGGATTGAGGCCTCCTCTCCCCAATAATTGTGGAGGCCTCTGCACTAGGGGGATGTTAGCTAGCCAGGTGGATATTGACAAACAGCCCTCTAGGTCCCACAGGTTTGTTACGAGCTGCGAAGATGATCCCAGTGTGTATATAGATGCCATATGCCAGCCGAGGGGCATTCCAGAGAAATATAAGGTGAGAAGTGAGATAGCTGCAGGGTTTGAATCAATATTAATTTGGCCTACTGTTAACAAAAATGTGGAATGGAAAAATTATTTGTACTATAATCAGCAGAGGTTTATCAACTATACTCAGGAGGCACTCGCATCTCTGGGGGAGCAGCTTCAGGCCACCAGTCTGATGGCATGACAGAACAGGGTGGCCCTGGATTGGCTCCTGGCAGAAAAAGGGGGAGTGTGTGTGCTGTTCGGGGATCAGTGCTGTACATTTATTCCCAACAATACAGCCCTGGATGTTTCATTTACTGAGGGTATGAGAAAGTTGCAGGGGTTACAGGATGAGATGGCGAGAAATTCGGGACAACATGACGGGTTGTTTGACTGGTGCTATAATATGTGGGGTAGTTGGCAGTAAGCCTTTATGAAAGCACTCTGTGTGCGTGCTGTGTTCATTCTTGCTTTGCTACTAATCTTTTTTTGTGTACTTCCTCTTGTTCGCTCCCTAGTGGGAAGAGCGCTGTCTCAGCAGGCGACTATAGCTGCAATGTTTAGAGTGGTGGGAGGACCGTTTGGAGCGGCAACCTCCTGGACCAACACGGAAACAGATGGCGACATAGACACCTTGGATACGCTCCTGCCCATAGCTGAAGTTCGGCCGTACCGCCTGTGAATACTCCATGTTGGAAACGCTGCAGCCTGCCTGCCGCCCACGACACCTGGGACTTTCCTGCTCATGACAGAGTGCCTGTTATAGTAATCTACAGTGTTATCAGTTAACCTTTCAGTTATCTTTGCATTAGCCGTATATATTTATGTAATGAGCTTGTGGTAGGTGATGTACTCCTGGTAGATTATGTATTCCTGATAATATATGCAATGTATCCTGGGGAGTTCATTGCTGTTGGTTGATTCTCAGTGTTGATAGTTTGTGAGCCATGTCAGCCATGGACCCCGAAGGGGGGCCGCGCCTGTGGCGGGCTGGGAGTGGAATTTCCCTAGATCTTAGGGTTTTAGCCCTCCCTCCTAGGCTGGATGGACAGAATTGTGTGTGGGACTCTTTAGAATCCCAAAGGGGGGAAATATATGGGATATTATTTAGCACTATACAATGTAGAATATAATCATTACGGTATTATTAAAAAGCATGCCAAATACCCGTGATGTAATCATTACAATGTAATCATTATAATGTAATCAACACAATGTAATCAATTGAGTATGTATTTGCACCTTGTATTAGCCTCAAATGTTCTGTTAGCTACTTTATGTTAGCCCTGAATGCATGAATATCCACCTTTATTAGTGTTATGCTTTATCATTATGTTGAAGGACAAATATATTATCAACCCTCTAATTAGACAATGTGCAACAGGCTCACCAAAAGTTCACGGCTGAGCATTTTTAAAAAAGCAAGTGGAGATGGTCGCACCACCATTACGTTCGGCTGAGGGACCAAACAGTAAAAGAATTGATGGACAAACTTATCACCTAGGGGTGTGGATTGATGTAAAAAACAATGATTGTGAATGGTTGAAGGAATGATGATGCTTAAGTGACGAGATATTGTTAAATGATAAGAACTTGTATAAAAATAGGTATAAAACAGTACTGGACACACTTTAAGTGTCCGGCCTTGGTTGTAACTTAATTGTTGCAATAAAGACTGAATTTGGATCTACACCAGCGGCTTCTGACTTCTGATTTAGCAGGGAATGAAAAACCACAAAACTAACATTTTGCCTTTTTCCCCATCTGTAACTGTTATTATGTTATTATCATTTAGAACTGAATATCCATACTCCCTTTTAATCTCATGCATCTTTTTTATCATTCCCCAGACTTTACTAATGTCAGTTTCCCGTCCTACTGAATTACAGAAGGACCTCCAAAACTCCCTCTTTGCTCATTTAACTACCCTCCTTACGTTAGCCTGCAACTTTTTGTACTCAATCAAATTCTGAAAGTTGTGAGTACTTTTTAACATTGTAAAAGCTTTGTTCCGAGACTTAACTGCAGTATCACATTCCTTTGTTTACTATGAGATCTTTGGTTAGTCTGCTTTGCTGCCTCTAGAATTACTGCATCATGGTTAGATTTCTTTTGTCCGACATAAAGCCGGCCCTGCAAAACGTCACCTAACGTCACCAAGTCACATGGTACAAAAACCTACAAGACGATCGTGACAGATCGTGCAGCACGTGCAGAGAGCAAGTAAGATCGTGCAGCACCTTTCAGCCGGCGTAACTGTAAATGTCGCTACTATGTGCCCCTGGCTTATTTTGTAAATGTCTCGTAAATGTTCTTGTTTGTTTTGTTAATCTTAATGGTCACTGGTCAGCTATTACTTCTGTTGTAATTTAAAGCTTCAATAACAAAAATAATAAAAAAACCTCTCAGCCGGCTGCACAAACTGGAACTGCCTCCGTGACACAACTTTGCCCTTATTGGCTGAACAATTTTAGTCACACGCATGACGTTTGTATCTCTGGAAGTTCCGATACGTTATCTGCTATTTCTCCCGAAAAGCCTGTAAAGAAGTAAAGTTTCAATAAATGCTCTAATAGTACACATAAGTTAATCATTTATTTATTGTTAGTTACTGTAATGTTGCGCTGGTTTATGTGTTTAATCGTCTAGTCTGTGAAGAAGGCATTCAAGTAAGAATTGCATTGTATTCTGTGCATGACAATAAAAACTTTGAATCCTTGAAATAAATGTATTTGATCTTTTTCCTGGCAGCTATCTTTTCACTGCTAGCACTTTGGATCAGGAGTTGGTTATTGCAGAAGAGGTAATGTGCATGCAGGTGATATTTGTATAGATGTATCTACACCCTTTTGGAAGTGCGGCCATCTCAGTCAGGTCTCGCACTACGAGGAGTAGAAGTTGTCTAGTTTGGCTGCTGTCAGTTTATATTACAAGTTTATATTACAGTTTATATTATTATATTACACTCCTGCAGCCGCCGGCAGATGGCGCTCCCCCTCACGTCAGCTGCAGTCAGACCTAAGTGAAGTCGAACGCACCCAATGGCTCCTCCCCATTCCCAATTATCAAAAAACCCACTAATTGAATGGGTCGCGTAATTATCGCTATGAATTCTGGGAGTCTGTGCAACTTCAAGACCGCAGCTCTCGTGTTAATTATAACAAGGAAGGAATATTATTCTATATTTTTAATGGCGACCGAATGATTGATTGATATAATGTAGTGTTTCATTCTATATCCTGTTTTGATAAGATATCGACATTTCGTAAACATTCGATATACAATTAAACCATAATTGGTCCGTCTTGTTTCTTTGTCACCCAGAAACTTTACAACTGTGTTGTGAGCGGATTTTCAGCGCTTATATGTTTTTAAACTTGTCTTACAATTTTGTGGTACTTCTACGTTTCTGCGCTTTTGTAAATGTAGATCGTATGTTTCGTCATTTGATTAAAGCGTTTGAAGACTTTGCAGCGCGCTGACACCAATCGGCCACCGTAGCTTAGCAACCGAATCATAACAATTCTTTTCCGTTTAGAGTTTTCATTTGAACATTTAAAGCAGCTCAGACTTGCAGTTTATCAGCAAGAGAGAAGACGCGAAAGATGTCCATCGTGAAAACCACCGTGAATCTCCAGAGGATTGACTGGCTGCTGCCGAAAGGTGCAGTCAGTGTGCGGATCGCCCCGGAATACATCCCCGGTCCAGTTGGCCGAGGTAAGGATGGCAAAATGATGCCCAGACTAACTCAGCACTTAAAGAGTTAAAGTCAGAATATGCTTGACTAGTCTTCTTGAATCTTCTGTTCTATTATCTTGTTTTAGAAGTACATGTCTAAATAATAAAGTAGTTCACCTTTAGCTTTAATATACGGGAGTCTTTTTGCATGTCTACTGCATTATATAATGAAATCAGTAAAATCTGTGGCTGTGCTGTGTTTAAACATCAGAGAAAATCATCATGAAGTGGTAAAGTAACAGCTGAATATGTCCTAATATACGGTGTTTCCCCGAAAATAAGACAGGGTCTTATATTAATTTTTGCTCCAAATGACGCGTTACGGCTTATATTAAGGTAGTATTTTCCCAAGTATAACATGCTACAGTATATTTACCGGTATTCATGAAAAAAATCCACATTTATTCAAACACAGACATCATGTCATCTTCTAACAGTATCTTTCCATGTAAACAATTTGACGGTGAATTTATTCATGAACAAAATTCTGCTGTATACTGCATATGTTTATTCAAATATAGTCGTAATGTCATGTTCTTCTGGAACATCATCGTAAATCTCCAAGTTCCAAATTCCGTCCTGAATATCTCGCAACTCAATTTCCTGTAGAACCAGTGTCCCCAATCTCTCATGTTTAGCAATAACTCTGTCCTTAAATGAGCGCCTCTTGTCCATGTAGCCTTCTCGTAGTATAACCGCATCTCATTCTAGTTACCGTACAATCCATGGGACAATAACTAGGGCTTATATTACGGGCTTCTTGAAAAATCATGTTAGATCTTATTTGCTGGGAAACGCGGTAGAAATCAGAAAAAGCATAAATCTTAGTTTGGTACCTTGAGAGTGAATAAATAATGCAACTTATGGAAAGTGTAAGATATGTAAAGGATTTGACTTAATAGTCAGTTGTTGATGCCAGCATTTGGATTGAGTGGGCTGCTATATTTGATGCACATGAACCTTTCCAGTGTTGTTTTTCGCTGTTGTTCTGCGTATCAGGGAATCTGTGCACAAACTGGCTTGTTTTTATAGGTCAGGTTCCCCTGCTGAAACGCAGACGGCCCAAGTCAAGACCAGCGCATAAGTTTCCCAAGCGTGTGTTTCCTGTATCCAATAAAGACTGCAGAATTTTTCTTAGTGTGCAATACCGACTGCCAAGTGTGATATCTGTGATGGTTGTGATGTAGTGTTGTTGTACAGTGACATAATGTTTCATTTAAATTAAATATGCTGTCCCCTGTCTTTATAATCCCAAAGGACAAACCAGTTCCAGTGATGCTGGCCGTCGGAAGAAGTGCCGCACCAGGCCGCCGGCAGCCAGCTCCCTGACCACGTCTGCCTCTCCTGGATCTGCTGCCATCCCGGTGGCAACCAGCAGGGGTCAGCAGGGCACAGGCCGCCGTAGAAATACGGCGGGAGGCCGGTCAGGGCGAAGAAGGAGGTATGACCAACAGAAGGGGTTAGAGCCTAAGCCCAGCTCACCAACCTTCTCCTCCTCTTCATTTTTATTTTCGTCTTCAGCCCCCTCCTCTTTTGTTTCATCCCCATTTCTTTTTATGGGCTCCTCTGTTTTATCCCCACACTTAGTCACACCTGTAAGCCCAGCTCCACATCCATATTCAGCTCCAGGCCTGGTTCATCTGACCCATCTGCTTCAGGCTCCAGCACAGGCTGTAGCCGCCTCATCTCACCTGGAAAAATTCTATTGGTTGTATAACTATTATGTAACCAAGTACTCTAAAATGACCTATGACGCCAAGTGCTTTACTGAGTACTGGTGTCAGGAGTTTTGGAACAGACATTTAAATGAAATTAACTTAGCGAAACAGGGGAAGAATGAGGATAATGAGGGTACTCATTCATCCAAGAGGCGTAGGATTGATGAAGATGAGTTCATCTTTCCTATTGATGCACTGGAGCAGCTAAGTACCATGCCCAGGGCTCAGGAGATGGGTGTGGAAATGGGCTATCAGTCAGATGCACATAGCTACATTTCCCTGTAGATTCAGCACATAATTACACGAGAGTTGTCATACATACTTAGGATAAGATAAAATTAGGATATGTTACCATGTAGTTCTATAGCATAAGGTACTATAGGATAAGCTTAAGATAGGATAAGGTTAAGATAGGACAAGTTAAGATAGTCTTAACTTGTATGCCATTTTATGTTTTACAAAGACATGATAAATTACCATAAGTTTAGGATAAGATTATATGAGATAACATAGTATAAGAATAAGATAGGATTGCATAGCATAAGATAAGAAAGATAGGATAAGATAACATAGAATAAAATTAAGATTGTATAACATAGGATTAGATTAATTATAAATAAAGCAGCCCTCCTTAGAGGGGGGGGTGGTGGAGGGAATATTTAAGAAATAAAAATAGGATCAGTTAACATAAGGTAAAGATAAGATTGTATAACATAGGATTAGATTAATTGTAAATAAAGCAGTCCTCCTCAGAGGGGCGTGGTGGAGGGAATATTTAAGAAATAAAAATAGGATTAGTTAACATAAGGTAAAGATAAGATTGTATAACATAGGATTAGATTAATTTTAAATAAAGTAGTCCTCCTTAGAGGGGGGGTGGTGGAGGGAATATTTAAGAAATAAAAATAGGATCAGTTAACATAAGGTAAAGATAAGATTGTATAACATAGGATTAGATTAATTATAAATAAAGTAGTCCTCCTTAGAGGGGGGGTGGTGGAGGGAATATTTAAGAAATAAAAATAGGATCAGTTAACATAAGGTAAAGATAAGATTGTATAACATAGGATTAGATTAATTATAAATAAAGTAGTCCTCCTTAGAGGGGGGGTGGTGGAGGGAATATTTAAGAAATAAAAATAGGATCAGTTAACATAAGGTAAAGATAAGATTGTATAACATAGGATTAGATTAATTATAAATAAAGCAGTCCTCCTTAGAGGGGGGGGTGGTGGAGGGAATATTTAAGAAATAAAAATAGGATCAGTTAACATAAGGTAAAGATAAGATTGTATAACATAGGATTAGATTAATTGTAAATAAAGCAGTCCTCCTCAGAGGGGGGGTGGTGGAGGGAATATTTAAGAAATAAAAATAGGATCAGTTAACATAAGGTTATGATTAGATTGTATAACATAGGGCTACAGTGAAGAAATCAAAAATTTCAAGGCAGCATGAAGGTAACGCACAATCAGGGATGTGCAATTTCTGAGGCATGTATTCAAAAAAAGTATTTTAATTGTGTTTTATGATTCATATTTGAGTTCATGAAATAAAATGTTTTTTTCTACAGACTTTGATCAGTGTTTTTGTATTTTGTAAAATATGAGAAATACTGTATGCATGGTAATGTCAGGTGTGCAAAATGTTTGTGCTAACAAAGGACACAGAGCCCCTAGAAGGGCACAGAGCCCCAGGGAACTTCCAAGCAGCAGAGCAGATTCCAACAACCGAGGATCAAAGGAAAGAAAAGATACTGGCAGGAAGAAGATGATCTTGTGGCCAAAGGTTAAAAATGTAGAAGTTTGGAGAACAAATGTGTTACAAATGAAATATTATTTGAAATGTGCTACAGCTTAATCATTCTATCATACATCCATCCATCCATTTTCCAAACCGCTAATCCTACTGGGTCGCGGGGGGTCCGGAGCCTATCCCGGAAGCAATGGGCACAAGGCAGGGAGCAACCCAGTATGGGGGGCCAGCCCATCGCAGGGCACACTCACACACCATTCACACCTACAGGCAATTTTTTAGCAACTCCAATTAGCCTCAGCATGTTTTTGGACTGTGGGGGGAAACCAGCGTACCCGGAGGAAACCCCACGACGACATGGGGAGAACATGCAAACTCCACACACATGTAACCCAGGCGGAGACTCAAACCTGGGTCCCAGAGGTGTGAGGCAACAGTGCTAACCACTGCACCACCATGCCGGCCCACAAATTTAAACAAATTCATTTTAAATAACTTTAATCTCAGAGCCAATTGCCATGTGCCCACAAATATTTCAATTATTATTGTTTATGATTATAAATGCCGAATACATTACTGGAGCCTTCGATTTAGCATACACAGTGCCCTCTACAGGATTCTGTCGAAACAGCATCTCTCAACCTCGTTCACAAGATTTGTCTTTTTCACAAAACGTTTTTCTTTGTAAATCCCAAAATCTTCCTATAAATGTATGTATGAATGCTTCTCGTCTTTTTCAGTCACACGAAGCCTTTATAAATGAGCTCCCCGATTAATCTGTTTACATGAAAACATCTTAATTGCGTTAAGGCATGTAAACGTAGCCACCTAACGAAAGGTAACCACGTGACTTAGCAGACTGCATGTTCCTCATCTCCTCTGTATGGACCATAGAGCTGTGTATCGGAGAGTCTGACAACACGCTACGTTTCAAGATACAGGCATTACAATTCAATGCGCTGCTCTATTTTGCCATTCTTTTTTTAAAAAATCTGCTTTTAGAAAAACATGGCACATTATAGAGAGCACACCACCAAATGGATGAAATCTGAGTAAAAACATTTGATTTTTAACGCAATCAGAATAAAGGGGTCTGCATTTATCACTGTCCCTGTAACAATCCTGCGTCGTAGCACTACAGCTATTTCGGATTCAGCCAACGAATAACGTTGCTAGTCAGCAGCCTTGTGCAAGCTACTGAAAATTACTAATTACCAATTACTGCATATAAAAGTAATTATAATAAGGGTGGGATTCGACCGTGTGTCTGCCTGGGGGGTCGCCGGCCAGGATCGCCAGCAGTTTGGACGTGTGGTTGGTCATCAATGTGCTGCATCAGCGTCTGCTCCCTCTGCCTGACCTGCCCTGTATAATTACATAATCAAGGAAAATAACAGTGGGCTAAAGGTTGCATAGTGATCACAGTAACATCGCGTCGATGTTGAAATACATGGTGCAAACAAAAGTAGTGGAATTACACTGACGAGTTGCTACCAACACTGCTAGGCAGCTAGGTTTGCTAATGCTAACGTTAGCAGCGCACCCATATGCTACTTCCTCTCGCAAGATAAGGCAGCGTTACTGTCACTGTGTAAATACAATGAGATCTCTTTGGAGCAAGCCTGTCGATACCATGTTAAGTGTAAAACCACAAGTAAAATACCTAGAAAAATAATAGAAATATAGATGGTGCTGAACCATGGTGAACAGTGGAGTCATAACAGAGGCTGTGCGTTGTGTTCAGTCACCTTTCACTGTAAATCACACATGGGTTCACAATCTTTTGTGTCTGCTCTGAATCCCTCAGGGCTGGAGTGAAAACTCCATTCACACTAACATGGTGCCAAGGGGTATTGGGTAGTCATGATTCTATCCTTTTTGGATGCAATTTGTTTTACTGATTTAAATAAGTTTAAAAAAATTTCAAAATATAAGGATAGCTCATTGTATCCAAAGGGATGTGCCAAGCTTGCAGTGTTGATGTGCTGCCACCTTCTGGGAAAATGATGAACTGATTTTCAGATTAAGAACATGTATGGTTTTCTGGTATCAGGTGAGAACTGTTCATGCTGCGAACCTATGCTTATGGGTTAGGGTTAAGCTTGGGTCTAGAGCTCAGGGTACTTCCAGGCTTGGAGGCCTAGGGTAAGGTCTCTCTTTCCCCATGTAAGCATTTAATGATGATCCAGCACCAGGGCTTGGGTAAGTCACCACGAGTTGGGAGCCTCATTCCCCAGGTAAAGGATGAACGATGTCCATCCATCCATCCAGGTAATGCTAATACTTGAAAGTAAATAGCATAATCATACAATGATAAGAAAGAGAATAAGGCAAAAACATTTCTTGAAATTTGGCCTGAGGGTGGTGCTAGAGTGATGGATGGATTGAACCCAAATTTGGTATGAATAGTTGGAACTGACCTCTATCGATGTGCCAAATTTCAAAAAAGTTGCCAATCAGCTCTATGGGCTGCCATAGACTCCCATGGCAAAAAGCATAATAATAGTGAAAACTACTAAAAACTATAGGTATCCTAATAATAATAGACTGTCATCTCTAAATTGCCCACAGTGTGTGAGTGAGTGCATTCCCTGCAATGGACTGGCATCCCATCCAAAAGTATACCATTGTGTCCTATGCTACCTGGGATAAGCTACAGGCCCTCGTCTCCAGGATATGTGGTACGAGGATGGATGAATAATAATCATGTTTATTTCAATTTCAATTATTGGCAAATATAAACATGTACCAAGGATAATAGCAATAAATACAGTATGCCAAAATAAATGCTAAAGGAGAATCCTGCAATTCCTGCCCCAGTCCTGGGTCTGGGGAGTTTATTCTCACTGAGATTGCATAGGATTCCTCTGGCTGCTGTTTTTCTCCCGTACACGTGAAGTGCTACTTCTTCATTGCTCACATGTGAGCCAGTATGTGAGCCCTGATCCGGGCTACCATCCCACCCAAGGCATTTCCATTGTATGCTGCTTCCTGCAGTCCTGCAGTGGATAAAACTAAAGGACAATGGTTTGTTGATTTATAGCACATGTATTATTATATTTTATATTGTTCAAATACACATTACTCAGTAATAACTTAGTAACTACTCAAGTACAAATGATGAACAAATACACTAACTTATGATTAAGAATGAACGAACGTGGGATCAGTATATAACTAATACTTTCTGGTTAATTAATAAATTAAGTAAGAGTGTACTACTTCAGGGGCGGCATGGTGGTGCTCTCATGCCCGGCTCGTACGATCCTCGTGTGTGCCACGCCCCCTGATTACTCACGTGTGCTTCCCTGATCTTGCCCAGCTGTGTCCACTTATTTTCGCCCAGTCTCGTCTATTTCAGTCCATGACTTGCCTTAATTTCTGGTCTGTCATTGATGTTAGTTAGTCTTAGTGCTGTCTGCTCCGTCCCGATCCCGAATAAATCCCTGTTTTCCCCGTACTCCGCCTGCTTGCCTGCTTCCTGCCCACTTGTCAGCCTGTGCGCACTACCCGCTTTAACCAGCGAACTCTGACAGGTGCACTGGTTAGCTCTGTTGCCTCACACCTCTGGGACCCGGGTTCGAGTCTCTGCCTGAGTCACATGTGTGTGGAGTTTGCATGTTCTCCCCATGTCGTCGTGGGGTTTCCCCCCACAGTCCAAAAACATGCTGAGGCTAACTGGAGTTGCTAAATTGCCCGTAGGTGTGTGTGTGAGAGTGAATGGTGTGTGAGTGTGCCCTGCGACGGGCTGGCCCCTCATCCTGGGTTGTTCCCTGCCTTGTGCACATTGCTTCCGGGATAGGCTCCGGACCCCCCGCGACCCAGTAGGATAAGCGGTTTGGAAAATAGATGGATGGATGTACTACGACATTATTTGTGCCCCCTCAAGTAAAGTGTTGCTCCTAACTCATCTGGTCTTTTTATATGTTGTTAAAACATACTGAATTAATCCCTGCAAGAATTTCTTTGAGGGGGTTAGAGAGAAAATGCAGGAGACTGAATCCAGGACCTCAGCTATATCTTTTTTAAGTGTTTATGTGTAAACAGTCAAGACTTAACTATATGGGCTCATATTAAAATTAAAAATTCATGGCAAAGTGTTACTCCATTTGGAACAATATGAGCAGAGTATGCACAACCTTTTTATGTGAGACACAGCTATATGCACTATATATTTGTGCTTCCCCTAGACTTCCTGAGACCTTAAATAGTGTGACATTTGCAATAGCGAAAGCCTTCGTTTTAAAGATGACTTTTCATGTTTTCACTTGAAATCATGTGGAAAGATCACATCTCCACCCACAAAGCTCTTTCATATTTCCTGCGAGCCTGCTGCAGTGGGCTCTTGGGCAGGCAATATTGTATGTTACAGACCAATAAAGGAGGATCACTGTTTGAGTGTACTATTATAGCACTTGAATTATATTACTTATTATCCTCAGTCTTGATAGAATGGTAGACTTCATTGATAAGGACCTACAGTGGTCTGTCAGTAAACCTACAGCTTGGACCACTACCTTAATTTCAGATCAGGTCAGGTCAGGTCAGGTTGGGGAGATTGCACTGGAATAGGGTAGTAGGGACCTTGCGAGCTGGATCACCCTCAGGGAATCATGCCACATGGTCATAGTGCTGTACCTGACACTTACAATGCAGGTAACCTGACTCACGCGGGACTCCCTGAGCAACCACTCATTTGACACGAAGTCAAACCAGTGGTACCCAAGGATTCTCCGAAGAGACACAGTACCAAAGGAGTCCAGTCTTCATCTCTGGTCACTGGATAACGTCCATGTCTAGCAGCCACACAGCAAAATAAGGAGCACCAGGAGACCTTCACCGTCTTACAAAAATATCAGGAGTGCCACAGACCCCATTCCAGCGACTACATGACCCCCATGCTCTCCCAATCCATCTACTGACATGATAGGAAGAGGCACGAGAGACATGAATGTCACTGCTGAGGTAAGTGATCCTCTCAAGGTTGACATTCTCTCTTTTTCTGAACTACATTTCACTGTAAACAGTACATCTACTGTAGATTCCCATTCATATTCCATTACTGCTTCTCCAGTACAGGGAACTGCTGTGCTGGGAGCTTACAACAGGACCCAAGGTACCCAGAGTAGTATACACACAGTCATAGTTCACACAGTCTGTTGATGGAAACTAGTGAACTTGCAACATTATACTGATTTTTTGTCAGGGTCAGAACTGAACTCACAGCTCCGTAACTGTGGGGCCATGGTGTTACTCACTGAGCAAAACAAGCTCATGTCTGGATGTCTGCAAAGACCCCTATGAAGAGAAACAGAGAGGACCCTGTAACTTTGCCAGGATTAGGGTTAACAGGGTCCTGCCCAGGGGCGATTTTAGCCCATTTTTGGGGGCTGCTTCAGTACCCCCAAAATGAATAAAAGCACCCCCAAAGATTTCTAAAGATTTCTAACTTTTTTTGACAGTTCATGCTGTTTATGTGAGACAGTATTAAAATATGAAAAATCATTCAGATGTAATATTTCAATAACTAGTATAGATACCCCCCCCAGCCCCGAAAAATGGTTCGTTCCAGCTTCACTCTCCGCTACTCTGACTGGCTCCAGCGCTCCTTCCAGAGCAATGGTGGCTGAGACCCATTGCAGCAGTTGTGTGAGTACTTGGCTTAAAACAGGACATGTTAGCTGCATTTAACCTTCAGTAACTCTTTCTTTATATAGTTAGGTAGTAGGAGTCTGACCATGTCTCTTATTAGCTGAAAAACATTACCTTCACAGGTAAACTGCAGTGTTGAAAACACGTTTTCTGACGATGTTTGCTACCCTACAATCCGCCCTACTCTGTAGGAAAATCAGCAACATTTTGACCATCCTGTTGCTCCCATTGAAATTTATATAGCCTAAATCTACAAACTTAAATTGCCAACCGTTTCACCAGTCCTCTTTGAAATGGAACGAGAGAAGCTGGTTATTTTTTCATGTTCCGAATATTAAACCTAAGGTAGCTAACTGACTGGATGCCCATTAACTTTATAACTTCTGGTGCGTGTGTGTGTGTGTGTGTGTGTGTGTGTGTGTATTTTGCACAGAAAGACAGCCAGGTTCATAATGGATATAAGGAAGTTTTTTCAAAAAAAGGACGGGCATTCAGATAAAAGGAGAAGATCATGATCTGTCAATCAAGAATAATGTTGGATCAGTGTTTAAATAGTCATATATTTTATTAAATGCACACGTGGTTTGGTTATTTGCCTTTTGATTGAAAGTACACTGAGAGAAGAGTTTTTTTATTAGTGATGTCAATAGCATTTTTTTATATTAATGTAATTTCTTTATCTATTTGAATACTATCTATTTGTGTATGATTGTCAGTTCAAAGAGGGAGAGAGGAAAGAGCAGATAGTGAGGAGAAAGTACAAGGTCAGGAAGAACCAGGTAAGAAAACAAACAGGGAATAGTCAGTGACAGGCAAAACAGAAACTGTTAAACTGACAGAAAAAGATCCTAATTTTACTCATACAATCTGGAAGTTGTGTTCTCTCTATATTAAAGCTGCTATACAGAATCTGCAAAACAAACTGTGTTGAAGCAGTTTGTGCCTCTTTAACAATATTCCAACATAACATTATTATCATTAATTGGGCAGAATAAAATTAATGATATATTTTTCTTTGGTTCAGCCACAAATCTACAAAACCTCAGCCAATAGTAGGTAGGTCAACTTTTGGACCATCTAGTCTGTATGACTGCCGCAGTACGTGCCCCCCATAGTTGCATTAAGTCAGAATGAGCATCCTAAGAACGTGAAAATTTAGCAGGCTGACATTGAAACAAGAAGAAAAGGGAAGACAATGCTTAGTATATTCGAAATATGAATTTAGTATACTTTAGGTATTTTAATTCAAAGTTTTGTACCTTATTGATTGAATTGTACATGTTTGAAGTATTTTTATTTTCAAAAGATGCTTATATCTTTCCTCCAAGTACCACAATGGGGAGCTCACGTACCAGGTACCACAGTTTGAGAACCATGATCTTATATCATTAGACTTCATTCTGAAATGTAAACAGGACACCTTCATTACATTTTCCTATTTATCGATCTGATTTACTGTTTGGTTAATCTCATTACACAAGGAGGCGAAGAACAGGGAGAGACTCTGAGAAAGCAGACCAGGGAACAAGATGAGGAGAGGCAGAAAGAACCAACCAGGGAAAGAGATGAGGAGGGACAGACAGGGCAGAGTTCCAGTCAGCAATCCAAAGATGTTCAAGATATGGCTCTTGATTTGGGGGATAAGACTACTGGTCCTAAACAGGTAAAACTGTCCCAGTACCCTCTCACTCAGTTTGGCACACAAAAAAGATCCTTCCAAGAAAACTGGTTCAAAAGCTTTAAATGGTTAGAATATTCTTCCAAAAAAAATGCTGCTTTCTGCTACGCTTGTCGAGTCTTTGACAAAAGTCTTAGGTATGACACATTAGTGAACGATGGAGTCAGTAATTGGCAAAAGGCACTGAGCAAGTTTCAAAAACATGAATCCACTCAGTCACACAAGGACAGTGTAGTTTGTTGGAACAGCTACAAAGCAAGTCTGTCACAAGGCAATATTGTGGAACAGATAGAGGCAGCAAGTGCCGCAGAAGTAAGTGAAAGAAGGGAGTACCTAGAACGTATTGTGGCAGTGACCTGCTTTTTGGGGAAGCAAGGAATATCATTTAGAGGTCATGATGAAACAGAAGAGAGTGACAATAAAGGGAATTTCTGTGAGTGCATAAAACTTTTGGAAAAGTTTGATCCATTCTTGCAGAGGTACACACCCCCATGAAACACAACATACATCTCTTGTAGTAGTCAGAATGAGATGATTGAATGTTGTTCACAAGAGGTAACTGCAGCTATTGTTCATGAGATGACGGAATCACAGATGTATGCCATTATGGCTGATGAGGCCAGAGATGGAAAGACAGAACAGTTGGCTTTTGCAACTGTCAAACACACGCTGGGCATGCCAGGTTCGTTCAGTAACGGCTGTGCTTAACAACTTCCATGCCATAATTGAGTGCCTCTCCACTATCAACACACCTATTGCGGTGGGATTAAAGGCAAAACTCAGTAAATTCTCCTCAGTGTATTTGCTGATTGTTTTCAAGGATCTACTGTCTGTAACCGCATGTTTACACAGATACCTACAAAAGGAGACCATAGATATTGCCCAGGCACAGACATATAAAGATGCAGTGGTTGAGACTCTGAAGCAGAAGTGCAGTGATGCCACTGCTACTGATATTCATGCAAGGACAAAGGCTTTGTGTGAGGCAAACCAGATAGCTGTTTTGGAGCAGTCTTCTGGACAGAGGCAGAAACGAAAGAAAATGGATGGATTTGTTGTTGAATCAACCTGTGGGGCAGGCAGTGAAGTCTGTGGCTCTTCTATTTCTTAAAAGGAAATTGTTGTTTCCTTGTCTGGACAGAATGATCTCTGAACTTGAGAAGCGTTTTTCTGGTGTTAGTCAGGAATTGCTTAATGGGATTCAGGCCTGTAGTCCAACCTCAAACCAATTCTGGTCTGAGCCTCATTTGTCAGCCCTGGCACTGCATTAGCATATTGAACTTCAGTTAGAGGAAGTTGCAGTTGCCAAAAACTTTTTGAAGCTCCAGAGTGAGGCTGGTGCCATTCCAGATATGTTAACATTATACAAACTTCTGGATAAGAAGATCTTCCCCACACTGAAAACTGTTATTCAGGTTGCCCTAACAATCCCAGTTAGCAGCTGTAGCTGTGAGAGATCTTTCAGTGTCTTGCGTCGGCTCCATACCTGGCTGAGAAGGACCATGGGTCAAAGCAGACTCCAGCACCTGGCTGTGATGTCAGTTGAGAAGGAGATGCTTGAGAGAGTTGACCACCAAAAAGTGACAGACAGATTTGCCAGCCACAAGGTGAGGCGACATAGGTTAAAATAAAAAAACAAATCTGCAGAGTCATAGTAGTATCTGCAGTAAAGATCTTTTCATACATTGCATACATTGTACCATAGGCAAAGTTGCCAACATCTTTATAATTTTTTTATTAATATTTTGTACATTTGTGTATTTCACACTGTTCTATTTTTTGAGGGTATTTTTTATGTATCTGTATTATATTATTCATTCACATTAAAAGTGAATCCCTGTCCAAAAAATGCACTCTGTTTACTTTTTACTCACTATTAGCATCATTCATTACTCTCCTCCAGTAATTAAGGTTAGGATATGTATTTTTTTTATTCCAATCCATTCTTCTTTTGCAGTCGTGGTCTTTTGCAGCATTTTTAAAAAAACCTTTATCAAATTTGATGGTCCTGTTAAAGACTTTTCCAAAAAGTGTTTTGCTTTTCTTACACAAATGTTGGAATTAAATTGTTAAAATGTACAGAACAGTCATGTCATGTTTTTTGACAAGGACCCAGGCACAGAGAAACTCTTAGGATTTAATAAAGAAATCTGCAGACTTGCACAGAGATGGTAAATTGATGACTGATGACGGAGACAAAGACAACAGACGAAAAGGACAGGGAGGAACAGGGATTTAAATGCACAAAGGAGACATTCAGATAGAACTCGGGACAACTGGAGACATTTAAGGATGCGGGGACTGAAAGAGGCAGGGAAAAAGTCTCATTGTGACGAGTAAAGTGTATCTTGCCTTGCTGGGCAGCTCCCTGGGTGCTCAGCACCCCCAAAGCTCTGAACCTAGAATCGCCCCTGGACTACAGTTTTGCAGTCTGTTCTGCCAAACAATGTATTAAAAAGTGTAGTGTTATACATGACACTGTAATTAATTCAAGAGATGTACAATCAAGTTATAATAGTGTGATTATCATAATCACACAAATATATGAATTCCTCCGATGCTGAATTAAACAACCCTTCATGCTGTCCCTTATGTGAATTAGTAAAAATTTCCACACCTTTTTCACCATAGTCAGCCATTCTCTCCATAGTCATATGCAATTCCAATTCCCCCTTTTATTTATTTTATGGCAGACAGACAGCAGTGTTTCCCCTATCATTATACTAGGGTGACCCCCCGCAGAAGGTCAAGTTCATCTTATTTAATTACATTTTCTATATAGCGTCAGATCACAGCAGAAGTCATTTACTGTAAGGTTACTTTTACTATAGAAGAGCTCTATACATTGTCCTTTTAATAAACAGATTAAATAGCCTTTTGTTATTTATCTTATTTGCACAACAGCTTGTCATTTTTGTCTCTATACCAGAGGTGCCCAATACATCGATCGCGATCTACTGGTCGATCGCAAAGAGTGAGTAGATCGCATGACATAAAAAATAGAGGAAGGGTGACGCGATCAACCGCGCCAGCTGTTGCAAAACTCCAGTAAGCAACCGAGTCGCCTCCAATTTATTTCTACTAAACTTAAGAGAGGGTATAAAACTGAATGGGGGAGCAGGACCAAGTACGAAGCCAATAACCTACCACTTCCATACGGAATGAAAGGAGGAGTATTTTTTCCCCACAAAGTCATATTCGAAGTGCGTTTGTTTCATCTGTCAGTCTACCATTGCTATTCCGAAGAAGGTAAATGTGGAGCGGCATTTTCGGACTGCTCATAAAAACTACGGCATTAACTTCCCTCCGAAAAGCGAGCTGAGTAAGAGAAAGGTGAAGGAACTAAAATCCCAGTTCAATGCAAAAATGCTTCATTTATGCCAAAGGGAAATTAATAATAATGATAAACAATATTCAATAATAACAATAATACTAACAACAATAAATAACAACGAATATCTATAAATCTATAAATAATATGTTTTGCATTTTATAGTAGATCATTTTGACTTGGTCATTTATAAGTAGCTCGCAAGCTGAAAAAGTGTGGACACCCCTGCTCTACACTTTCGCGCATGGCGGAGTTCCGTCCCGATGCGCGATCACAGACACGTGCGCGCGCACACAGGTGAGCACACTCCCACCAGCGGACAGAGCGCGCGTCAGAAAATATGTAGCGTCAGCCACCTGAAAAGCAGAGAAAAATATCTGCGTTTTTTAAAGGGTAATAAAGACGTTTCACAATGGAATTTTCTGCTTTAAACTATCACCATTTTATGCTATCAGCTATCGTTTTTAAAGCCTAACAGTTAATATATTTTCAGCTCGAGCCAAACATCCGCAATAGGCTGCCAGGAGACCATCTTGTAACTTGCATGCCGATCTCAATAAATAGGCCTGACGTTTCTGACTTCCCATATCAAGAGGCTCTAGAAATGTTCTCTTTTTTTCCCCCCTTGTCCTGTCAGCTTTAGCAGAATCATGGTCTGAATGCTGTGCCAAACATGCTTGCTTTACCATGAGGGGATCTATAAACTCTGTATAGGCCCCTCATGTTGATCTATTTCTTTTTATTTTAATTTAATTTATTTATTTCAGTTTCATCATGTAAAAACATTGCAGTGGGTGAGTTGGCTGTAGTGGAGGGACATATTAGGAGGGGAAAAAAGAAGGAAAAGGATAAAAAAAGACATGAAAAAGAAAAAAGGAGTGATAGATTCAGAAAGGAATAAACAAAATTATAGTGTGCAGAAAGTAACACAACTATACAAGCATATAAAATCTTAGTGTGTGCTTGGATGGGTGCGTGCAAGTATATGTACATGTGTGCTCAATTGTGTAGGCGAGATGCAGGCTAGTGTGTGTGCCCACTCACTCAGAGACAGAGTGTTGGATGCGTGTGGAGATGTATGAGACTGTATGTAGTGTAGGGGTGAGTATGACTGTTGAGAAACTAAGATGAATTTAAAATTGACGGGCGCTGCTTGTGAACAGCTCTCCTCCACATCACTCCCCCATCAAGACCCTGAATGTATATGGTCTGAGTAAAATTGGGGGGCGGCAGCAGCACAGAGGCGAGTGATACCACCAGCCTCTGAGTAGTGCCCCCGGCCCCCAAGGCCCTGTGTGTATACTGGCATGTGATGACTAAAGTGCAATTAAAACAGGGGGAGGCAGAAGGCCGCACAGCACAGTGAGTCAGGCCACGTAAACGGCCCTCCCCACCGTAGAATGCTGGTGGAAAAATGTATGCCTACATTTACCTGACTGTAACGGAATACCAGTTGTGTTGTGGAAATTACAATTCAAAGGTAGAACTATAGATTTGCTCCAGTTGACGGAGCAGTCTGATATAGATGAGAACTTATCTATAAGTGATATTGTCTTAAGAAAAGAAGCTGGTGAGTTCCTAAGAAAGAGTAATACGTCATCTGCATACAGGCTTATCTTATGGTCTATTTTTTCTGTTTGAATTCCTTTAATATGTAAATTTTGTCTAATCGCCGCTGCTAGTGGCTGAATGAAGATAACAAAAAGCGAGGGAGAGAGCGGGCAGCCCTGCCTGGTGCCCCTCTGCAAACGGAGGCTTCGAGAAAATAGTTCATTTGTCCTAATACGTTCATTTGGAGAGCTGTATAGTGTTTTAATCCAGCTTATGAAGTATGAACCAAATCCAAATTTATGTAGAACTGCAAATAGAAATTTCCAATTTACTTTGTCAAATGCTTTCTCTGCATCTAGAGATATAACCGTGGTTTCTAATTTGTTAATGGAGCTGTAGTCTATAACATTCAGTAGTCTACGTGTATTATTGGCTGAGTGCCTACCCATGATAAAACCTGTTTGGTCAGGATGTATAAGAAATGGACTAACTTTCTCTAATCTTTTGGCAAGGACTTTGCTAATTATTTTAAGATCTACGTCTATGAGTGAGATTGGGTGGTAGCTGGATGTCAGCGTTGGGTCTTTACCAGGTTTCAGAAGCAGGCTAATATTGGCACAGTTCATGTTTGGAGATAGCGAGTGATCATTCTAAATTTGAGTAACCATTCTGATAAAAACGGGTGCTAGCGTTGGCCAAAATACTTTGTAGAATTCTGCTGGGAAACCATCAGGACCTGGAGCTTTATTATTTGGCAGATACTGTACAGCTTCATTGAATTCAGATACTGATAGAGGAGAGTCTAAAACAGTAAACATCCAGCTTTGACAGATTTATATTGCTAAGAAATCTGTTGATGTCAGCATCAGATATATTATTCTGTGAGGAGTATAAAGCTTCATAAAATTCTGTAAAAGATTTATTAATTTGTTGGTGATCATGAGTTATATTCCTCCTCGAGACTTTAATAGAACAAATTGTTGATTTTTCTTTATTTAGTTTTAACTGGTTAGCCAGGAATCTTCCAGATTTATTACCTTGTTCAAAGTTCTCCAATCGCAATATTTCTATCAAAAATTGTGTCTTCCTATAATTTAGTTAATTAAATTCCAATTTTAGTTTCCTCAAGTTGCTAATTATCTGCTCTTGCGGTGAGGAAGCATAAGCTGTTTCTAATGATTTAATTTTCTGTTCTAATTCTAAGTGTGATTTTTCTTTATTTTTTTTATGTGAGCAATAAGATATTATTTTTCCTCTCATTACTGCCTTTCCCGCTTCCCAGATAACACATGGTGAGACTTCTGCTAGATCATTGTTATCCAGATACATTGCCCATTCATTTTTGAAATAATTAATAAAATCTTGATCTTTAAGTAAAGATGTATTGAGTCTCCAGTTCCTGCTCGTTGGTGTGACACTGTCCTTAACCAAAGACACCGGTGAGTGATCACTGATAAGGATAGAGTGTATCTGAGTTTCTGTGACGTGCCTCATCATGGAACTGCTAATTAAAAAATAATCTAAGCGAGAATGTGAGCGATGTACTGGAGAAAAGAAGGTGTAATCCCTGGAAGTGGGGTGATGTGAACGCCAGGCATCATAAAGACCATAATCATTCATGTATTGTTTAAGAATATCTACAGATAGCCAGTTCCTTTGGTTCACTGCCGTGCTGAGCCTGTCCATTTCTCGGTTCAACACCAAGTTAAAGTCTCCTCCTATAATGAGAGTGGTGTCCGAGTGGTCAGAAAGTGAAGTGAAGAGAGCATGAAAAAGGAGGGGTCGTCAACGTTTGGTCCATATGCACTAGCAATGCAGAAATCCATATTTTGAATAGATAATTTTAGTATCATAAATCTACCTTCTGCATCTATTATAGTGTTGCTAATGGTGAAATGAATCCTTTTGTTAATCAATATGGTTACTCCTCTTTGTTTTGAGTTGTAGCAGGCTGAGTACGTGTGAGGGAACTGTGGGAAGGTATGCATATATTCAGATGTTTTGGCCATATGAGTCTCTTGTAAAAAGACAATGTCTGCCTTCAAGTCATTTAACCGATTAGCAATTTTTAGCCTCTTTTCCCTGGAAACAATTCCACATACATTCCATGTGACCAATCTCAGTGTGGACATATTTATATTACCTGTTAAGATGTTTGATGATTGCTAAAGGTGTGTGTGTGTGTGTGTGTGTGTGTGTCCTGAATGTCTGTGTGTGTGTGTGTCCTGCATGTCTGTATCTGTCTTATTTGTATGTGTCTGAAGTGAACATGTATATATCTGTGTTGTATGCTTGTGTTTGTGTTGGCGTTGTGTACACTTTGTGTCATTATTTATGCTGTGCATTGAGCATATGGCAACATGGAGAAAATGGGAATGTAGCAGAAATGTGATGCAGAGAAAAAGTAGTGAGAAAACGTGGGAGGAGCCTTAAGTGAACTAAAACAGTGCAGGAGCCAAAGCAACATCGCAAAGTGACAACAGCAATCAACAGGGGAAAAACAAGGGACAAAAAGAAAGAGAGAAGAAAAAACGAGAAGAGAGTCGACGACAATAACTAAAGCTCATTAGACCGGCAATTATTATTATATCTAGATCTATAGCTATAATCTGGGGAGCAGCGTGTGGCTCTGTGGGCTAAGCCTGTGTGCCTGTAATCAGAAGGTCGCAGGTTCAAACCCAGCCTCAGCCTGTGGGTCCTTGAGCAAGGCCCTTAACCCCAAGCTCCCTGGGCGCCGCTACGGGTGGCAGCCCTTCGCAGACAACTTCCTCTATGAAAAAAGAGCAAGTTGTGGGAGGTGTGAAGACAATTTCCCTACGGGGACAATAAAAGTATCGATGATTATTATTATCTATCTGCAAAACATCGAGATTGTTGGTGTGGATACAGAACAGCCAAGGGGTGGAATTCCGGTCGCAGTAGAGCCATCCATTGACGTGCAGTTTACCGACCGCCATGACAGCACGGGAGCCTCCGTCGATGAATGTTTTCCGTATAGGGAACAGGATCTTCCTTCTTTCCAGGATTTCCTTGGGAAACTGGTCGTTGATGCTAAAGTTCGTTCCTTTTAGTTCCCGGCCGCAGCTTTTAACCAGTTCTTTTTGTTTAAAGTGCTCGAATTTGGCCACTATTAGTCTGGCTCTGCGTCCGTCGGGTCTCTTCCCTCCTAGGCGGTGAACTCGATGGAAGCTGATGGTTTTTGCTGTGCCTCCTGGGAGTTTTAGCTGAGTTTGAATAAACTCTTTTACCGTAATAATAATAATAATAATAATAATAATAATAATAAATTTTATTTGTAATGCACTTTATATTTTAGCAATCTCAAAGTGCTAAAATCTGCTTTCTCTGGGATGCCTGAAATTACTAAATTGTCTCTCATGCTGCAGGCCTGGAGGTCAATGATAGTTTATTTAATTTTTTTATTTTCCTCCGAAAGGCTTGTCAATCTGTGAGGGATTTTACCGATTCCCTGAGGGTCGCATTCTCTGCAGCGAGTGATTCCACCTGCTGTTGGCTGTACTCCACTGACTCACGCAAAGCCTGGAACTCTTTATGGAGAATTTCCATTAGGGACAGACGCGCATCCAAGCTGGATAGTCGCTTATCTATAGTTATCTATTATCTATAGAATGTCCGTCACGTCGTTGGTATTAGGAGAAGCCGCTTTCGGCGGATTCCTCGGGGCGGCTTCTCTTGGAGGACGAGTTGTTTTTACAGGTGGAGGAAGTCGGTGTTTTGTCTGATTTCCCCATAGCAATTCTCTCGAAGCACTTGTCCATAAAAATTTATAAACTGTTCAGAATTTCACTGTGCTCCAGCATGCTAAAGTTTTTACGGATACAACTGAAATGTATTTTGATTACCTTTAAGGCTGTCTAGAGATAAGTTGGCGTGGAAAGAATACAATTGATAACCTTTTTGTAGTCAGTTGCGTGCCGCCATGTTCAATACTGCCGTGGTTCTCGTGGTCTCGTGTTGTTACAGCATGCCGCTATCCCAACGGAGGACACTGCTCGTACGATCCTCCTGTGTGCCCTACAACAAAGACGGCGAAATTGAATTACAAACCTTCAATTAATTCAGTATAGCGTTATTTATAGAGCACATATAACTCAGTATGAAATGTCCAATGTGGGCCTTGCTGATGCAGACATGTTCCCAGTGCTCCCATACTAGTATCCATGACTCCTTTCATGCTATGTGGACTTAGCAACCAGCTCATACATTCTGGGCAGCAGTAAGTCAGACATTACCATCTATACTGAGTTATAGGATATATTAATGCCAAAATTGGAAGCACAGAATTGTCAGAAATGCCATGGTATGTTGAAGCATTAAGAGTTCTCTTAACTGGTACTAAGGGGCCTAACCCAGTCCCTGAAATGCAGCCCCATACCATTATCCCTCCTTCACCAAACATTACAGTTAATTGGCACAATGCAGTCAGACAGGTCATCTTCTCCTGACATCTGACAATCCAGACTCATCCATCAGACTGCCTGACAGAGAAGCATGATACATCACTTCACAGGTCATGTTTCTACTATTCCAGAGTCCAGTGGTGGCGTGCTTTACACCACTGCATCCGACACTTGGCACTGCGTTTGGTGATGTGAGGTTTGGATGCAGCTGCTCAGCTGTGGAAGCCCATTCCGTAAATTTCTCAGTGCACAGTTTTTGTGCAGGAGTTAATGCCAGAGAAAGTTTGGAACTCTGCAGTTATTGAGTCAACAAAGCATTAGCAACTTTGCACCTTAGCACTCTGTTACATTATGTGGCCTGCCACTTTTTAGCACAATTTTTGTTATTCCTAAAGACATTCACTTTGCAATAATACCACTGACAGTTCACTGTGGAATATATAGCAGGAAAGGAATTTCAAAAACTGTCTAATTGCAAGGGTGGCATTCCATGATAGTACCATGCTTGAATTCACTGAGGTCTTCAGAACAACCCATATTTTCACAAATGTTTGTAAACCTGTCTGCATGGCTACGGTCTTGATTTTATGCCCCTTTAGCAATGGGTCTCAGTGAAACACCTGAAAAGTCACTGCATTTCCCTCCACAATGATCGTCTAACTGGTGACGTTGAAGACAGAACTGAAAATTAGTTAAATCATGACTTCAAGAGTTATCCAAGGGACAAGAGATTCTGAAAAATCAGAGATGGAACTACTGGTTGGGCTGGTCATTGCCTCCTTTTTCTAAATGAAGTTTCAAACTACTTAATTAATGTATGTAAATCTGTTTTATAATGTTTAAACAAAAAGCTTTTTAATGGATTTGCATCTTATATATCCTACAGTGTGCTTGTGCATTTGATTCCTCCTTGATTCAGGTGAAACAGAAAATAACTGGCAAGAGAGACAGAGAGAAACTTCTGGGAAGATTTGTTGTCCAAAGTTGAACTGAGTGTCCAAACCCTTTTGGATGTCAAGTTTCATCTAGGTTCATCTAAATCACCCATTACCCACTGTAATCCTTTCAATACCAACCTCTGTAGACGTCACACAGCATCACTGCCAACAAAATAAGAGGGTTATAGTTAGATATTAGATAAAGGAATTTTGTGTAAAATTTGCCAATCCGGGTTTTCAGCACCATGGACAGCAACCTACTGTTGCTTAAAGGTGCATTATTATGCTCACTTTAAGTTTAAAATTGTATTTTTAGGCTCTACTAGAATAGAGTTTGCATGCTTCAGTGTTCCAAAAACACATATCATTTCTCATTAATGCACATCTCTATTCACCCTCTGTCTAATCCCACCCCCAATGAGTCCATTGTGGTTTGATTGGTCAGCTTACCCTTCATTCCCCTGTCTTGTAGTCGGCAGACGGATCCTTGCAGGTAGACAGCCAATAAGGACTGTGTTATGAAGAGACCTCATCATGTTGTGAAAGTAAGGGCTGGAATTCCAATGAGGTGTTTTAGGCAGATGAGAGAAGAGTGGTTTCTGTGGTGAGAGTTACTCCCTTTGCTATGTACTTTGCGTCTTAAGACTTTTCAGACTGTTTACATGCACCTGAAGCCATATAACACACTAATAGAAAGGGAAAAGCATAATAGGTCACATTTAGTGAGTGTTATACCAGTTTCCAGTAAATTATTTTATATGTAAATCTCTTTTGATGTTGACCAGAAGGTATGTGATATCTTTCTCCCCTTACCCCTTATCAGATAAGTAAGAGCTGCTGTCAGCTGAGACAAGCTGGTGTGATTCATTTCAATTTAATTCAATATTACTTCTGTCGCGCATTTTCACATTATATTGTCTCAAAGCACTTTACCTCATCCCTGCCCAAAGCCCCAAGAGAGCAAGCCGGTGGCAAGGAAAAACTCCCTAGAAGGAAGAAACCTTGGGAGGAACCAGACTCACAGGGGAAGCCCATCCTCCAAGTGCCGGAACAGGAAGTGATATGAGCAAAACGGCAAGATCCCAATTCACACCGTCTGTATTTTAAGACTTGAGTCTCAAAGTGGGCAGGTGATGGCAGGCAGGTGCTGGTGCTGCTTCCGATGACAGGAGTAACTGTGGTACAGCAACTGGGCATAAAGGAGAGACGTTACAGGCTGAGAAAAAAGTGGGCTGTCCTGATTTCATGTCTTTCATCAAGATGGTCACTGATTGGTGGGCTCTGAGGGGGAGCTGTGATCTGAAAACCACAACCATCCATGCATCCATTTTCCAAGCTGCTTCTCCTACTGGGTCGCGGGGGGTCTGGAGCCTATCCCAGAAGCAATGGGCACGAGGCAGGGAACAACCCAGGATGGGGGGCCAGCCCATCGCAGGGCACACTCACTCACCATTCACTCATACATGCACTCCTACGGGCAATTTAGCAACTCCAATTAGCCTCAGCATGTTTTTGGACTGTGGGGGGAAACCGGAGTACCCGGAGGAAACCCCACGACGACATGGGGAGAACATGCAAACTCCACACATGTGACCCAGGTGGAGACTTGAACCCGAGTCCCAGAGGTGTTAGGCAACAGTGCTAACCACTGCACCACCATGCCACCCCCTACTTACGATTCGTAAATTATTTATTGATTTAAAACTTTCTTTGATTTAGTAAAATTGCAATTAGTGTAACAATATGGAAAAGAAGAGATCAGGAGGGGCTGAAAAGGTCAGGCTAAGAAAAAAAAGAGCGTTGGAGGAGGATTTTTTCAAAAGAATGAAAAGAACTGGGAACAGGTAAATGTTGCAGGTAAACCTGCAGCAAAATATTAAACCAATTCAAATATTAGTGCATTTCTATGGCTTATCATGACAGATCAATGTGTTCACAAATGTAATTTTAAGAAAAAATATACATATAAAAATCTAAAGCACAATCTAAGGATACAGTAAAATGACCAATTATCCATTTTGTAGTTTCTGACCAGCAGAACCCTGTCAGTCAGTGTTCTGCCAAGAATGAGGGACTGATTAGCAGTGAGGACGCCAGGCTGGCTGAGAGGTCTGCTATTAAATATGAATTAAAGTTACTTAATATACTCATACACACACACAAGTGATAGATGGATTCCAAATGAAATTCAGATATTCAGAAGTCGATGAGATTTACAGTTTAGATTCAGAGGTAAACTACACAGAGGTGTATTAGTGAAATTAAAAGATTGATAAGTCAAATGTTTTTGTACAGCGTGTTTCAGGCACAAACACATTGTGTTGTATATGAAAAGATATTTTGACACTTTCAATCACTCACTGACTCCGGAGCACTTGGAGGCCTTTGTGCTAATGTGCACAGAGAAGGAAATCCTTATGTTTATAGATAATGAGACAGTAATAAAGAAAGTTGCAGAGACCATCAGGGGCGCTGCTAAGGATTTTGGGCCCCATGAAAAGAATCTTGACAGGGCCCCCAACACAGTTTATTGGGGGCTTCTCTGGGCCCCCTCTCAGTCATGGACCCCGAGAATCGTCATCGTTTACCCCCCCTTTACAGCGCCCCTGGAGACCATTACACTACTCAGGCGGCTGTTACTGTTATAAATGTTATGTTATTGTTGTTTAAACCATTTACAGTTAAACATCTGTATAGTAGTGCAACAAGCCTCACGTGAAGAACTGCGAGATTCATTTTGATATTGTTTTATTTGAAAAGATATTTTGACACTTTCAATCACTCACTGACTATTGTTAAGCCATTTACAGTTAGAAATTTGTATATATTAATTTTGATATTATTTTATTTATTCATTTGACTAGTGTTTCGTTCATATTTGAAAAAGCAAATAAAACTACTGAATAATAAGAATTGAGGTATTGCTTCATTTATCCAGTTCTCACCTTCCTGAAAAAAGTGGGCTGGTAATGGGCATGAAACTCCTGAGCTGAAAACTGGCTCCACTGCGGCACTGTCCACCACTGTAGCTGCATCAGTGATTGTAATATAGTTACTAATATTCATTTAGCAGACACTTAGCAGACCCAACAACCTTCTGGTACCAGGCACAGTGTCCAAACCCCATGAGTCACACATACCCTGCCCTCTAAACTGGCTCGATCCACCAGAGATTGGTGTTGATATAACTTGGTTAACCTGAGGCTTGAACCCAATTGACCAATATAGCTAATACTTCAAAAATAAGGCTGTCACATGTTATTTCCACTATTTTGCCCACCCCTGTAATACCGAACAAGGAATAATTACACAATGCTATACTGCATGTCTATATGTAGTTATGGAAGATGGATGGGTAAATATTTAAAAAACCTGGTTGACAATAAGCAGTGACACTGACATTTATTTAATATGAAAATGCCATTTATTTAATATGAAAAAGACATTTACTTAACAAAGACATTATCTTTTCTTATATACACGTCCTCTTTGTCATTTGAGGATTAGGTCAGTAGTGAAACATTCATTGTGACCCCCCCCCCCCCCCCCCCGTCCTTTTTGTTTCTGTTACCCTGTACTTTAGTCCTCAATAAAGCCTCCATCGATCTGTCCCATCTCCATTGTATCCTCACAAATAAATAAGTGGCAGCGCCTTTCTCTGCCTTGTCTTGCTGGGGCAGATTAACATCAGTGCTTCATGCTACTCCAATAGAAGTATTGATATTTCACTTCTCAGGTCGAGACCGACATAGACACAGGTTAGATTAGGGCACTATGCAGAAACATAAAGCAGCAGGGGATTCTAATATTAAAAATGAGATGTACTCTGAGTACAGATGCCTCATTACATTATAAGGACTGTTTAGGTTGTTTTCTTACCATCTCTTCTCCAGCCCCAGTCATGTCATCATGTTCCATGTCTGTGTCGTCCTCAGACAAGACACTATACTGGAACTGCTTTCTTTGCTCAATATACTTCCTAAAGTTCTTCAGGAAGCTCCTTTTCCATTTATTTGTGCTTTTAGTGTCTATGTTGTCATCATTCAAGACACTGTTGCGGAACTGTGTTCGTTCCTTGAAAAGCTTCTTCAAGTTTTGTAGGAAGCTCATTTTCATTTTAGTTCCACTTTTAGTGTCTGAATCGTCCTCGTGCAAGACACTGTACTGGAACTGTTTCCTTTGCTTAATGTATTTAAGGAGGCTCATTTTGAATTTAAAGAGGTGCTGTCTTCCAAGGCGTCTGTTTGTCAAATGATAAAAACTTTCTACCCGGCCTATATATATATGGTAATGGTTCTAGATTCTAGAACGTAGCGTTGCTAGGATATGGGGCAGAGGTGGATATCGCGATAGATGTCTGTCACTGTTATGCGCCGACTTTATTAAAACTTGTTAACTGTGATCACGTCCAGTTATTTGTGTTTTGCCTGACAAAACAAGACCTCCGGTTGACATAATTGCCGTTTCATAGACGCAAAGGTCGATTTTAGGGACTTTAGATTATAAGATTTTGGATTATAAAATACCATAGTCTCCAGGTAATGACGTCATTAGCAGGCGTGTGGAACAGTGTGTGGACTACACGTTTGTGAGCTAGATTATCATAGGCAAGTGTATCTGCAGTCATCCAACGGCTGGATTCCAACCTCTCCGGAGGAACAGGTGTTGTGCTGAATTCTGCACCCCTGACGTGAAATGCGCCCCCTATCGGGAGCGCGCACCGCGCTTTTCTTCGATTCGAAGGGAGAAAAGCCGTATAGTTCCGTCAATCTAAATGTGCAACAGACACAGAAATTGCGTTTGCACATTTATAACTGTCACTTAACGAAGGCTGTATTTAACCCATATAAAACTGATAAACCGTTAGACGATGAGCTCCGAACGAGAACGTAGGCTATTTATTTTTATGTCTCGTCATTAGTTTGCTAGTTTGTAAACAATGACTTATACATATTTAGTTATTTATTTTACTCCACAGTGAAGAGAATGTTCTGCTACATGCAGTGATCTGAAATACCTAAACAAATAAGATGTTTGTCTTTATGACGGCTTACCTGGCAGGAGATCCATTTCAATTCTCTCCTTTGATTCTATCACTAAAGGCTGTTAGCAACCAACGCATTTAACGAAATAGATAATTATTACTGAATTTCATAAATGTCACATCACGTGCAGCGCGGGAGGGTGCATTTTACGGCAGCTTTCGTATTTAAGAAACTGGCCCAGGCTTCTAAATGTGCAAACGCAATTTAATATGTCTGTTACACATTTAGATTGACGGAACTATACGGCTTTTCTCCCTTCGAATCGAAGAAAAGAGCGGCGCGCGCTCCCGATTTCAATTCTTATTATTCAGTAGTTTTATTTGCTTTTTCAAATATGAACGAAACACTAGTCAAATGAATAATTAAAATAATATCAAAATTAATCTATACACATTGCTAACTGTAAATGGCTTAACAACAGTCAGTGAGTGATTGAAAGTGTCAAAATATCTTTTCAAATAAAACAATATCAAAATGAATCTCGCAGTTCTTCACGTGAGGCTTGTTGCACTACTATACAGATGTTTAACTGTAAACAACAATAACATAACATTTATAACAGTAACAGCCGCCTGAGTAGTGTAATGGTCTCTGCAACTTTCTTTATTACTGTCTCATTATCTATAAACATAAGGATTTCCTTCTCTGTGCACATTAGCACAAAGGCCTCCAAGTGCTCCGGAGTCAGTGAGTGATTGAAAGTGTCAAAATATCTTTTCATATACAACACAATGTGTTTGTCCCTGAAATATGCTGTACAAAAACATTTGACTTATCAGTCTTTTAATTTCACTAATGCACCGCTGTGTAGTATACCTCTGAATCTAAACTGTAAATCTCATCGACTTCTGAATATTTGAATTTCATTTGGAATCCATCTATCACTGGTGTGTGTATATGAGTATATTAAGTAACTTTAATTCATATTTAATAGCAGACCTCTCAGCCAGCCTGGCGTCCTCACTGCTAATCAGTCCCTCATTCTTGGCAGAACACTGACTGACAGGGTTCTGCTGGTCAGAAACTACAAAATGGATAATTGGTCATTTTACTGCATCCTTAGATTGTGCTTTAGATTTTTATATGTATATTTTTTCTTAAAATTACATTTGTGAACACATTGATCTGTCATGATAAGCCATAGAAATGCACTAATATTTGAATTGGTTTAATATTTTGCTGCAGGTTTACCTGCAACATTTACCTGTTCCCAGTTCTTTTCATTCTTTTGAAAAAATCTCTGTGATTTTGGCACATTTCGCTGCATCCCCCTCCAACGCTCTTTTTTTTCTTAGCCTGACCTTTTCAGCCCCTCCTGATCTCTTCTTTTCCATATTGTTACACTAATTGCAATTTTACTATATCAAAGAAAGTTTTAAATCAATAAATAATTTACGAATCGTAAGTAGGGGGTGGCATGATGGTGCAGTGGTTAGCACTGTTGCCTAACACCTCTGGGACTCGGGTTCAAGTCTCCACCTGTGATATATGTGTGTGGAGTTTGCATGTTCTCCCCATGTCGTCGTGGGGTTTCCTCCGGGTACTCCGGTTTCCCCCCACAGTCCAAAAACATGCTGAGGCTAATTGGAGTTGCTAAATTGCCCGTAGGAGTGCATGTGTGAGTGAATGGTGAGTGAGTGTGCCCTGCGATGGGCTGGTCCCCCATCCTGGGTTGTTCCCTGCCTCGTGCCCATTGCTTCTGGGATAGGCTCCAGACCCCCCGCGACCCAGTAGGAGAAGCAGCTTGGAAAATGGATGCATGGATGGTTGTGGTTTTCAGATCACAGCTCCCCCTCAGAGCCCACCAATCAGTGACCATCTTGATGAAAGACATGAAATCAGGACAGCCCACTTTTTTCTCAGCCTGTAACGTCTCTCCTTTATGCCCAGTTGCTGTACCACAGTTACTCCTGTCATCGGAAGCAGCACCAGCACCTGCCTGCCATCACCTGCCCACTTTGAGACTCAAATCTTAAAATACAGACAGTGTGAATTGGGACCTTGCCATTTTGCTCATATCACTTCCTGTGCCGGCACTTGGAGGATGGGCTTCCCCTGTGAGTCTGGTTCCTCCCAAGGTTTCTTCCTCCTAGGGAGTTTTTCCTTGCCACTGGCTTGCTCTCTGGGGGCTTTGGGCAGGGATGAGGTAAAGTGCTTTGAGACAATATAATGTTGTGAAAATGCGCGAGAGAAGTAACATTGAATTAAATTGAAATGAATCACACCAGCTTGTCTCAGCTGACAGCAGCTCTTACTTATCTGATAAGGGGTAAGGGGAGAAAGATATCACATACCTTCTGGTCAACATCAAAAGAGATTTACATATAAAATAATGTACTGGAAACTGGTATAACACTCACTGAATGTGACCTATTATGCTTTTCCCTTTCTATTCGTGTGTTATATGGCTTCAGGTGCATGTAAACAGTCTGCAAAGTCTTAAGACGCAAAGTACATAGCAAAGGGAGTAACTCTCACCACAGAAACCACTCTTCTCTCATCTGCCTAAAACACCTCATTGGAATTCCAGCCCTTACTTTCACAACATGATGAGGTCTCTTCATAACACAGTACTTATTGGCTGTCTACCTGCAAGGATCCGTCTGCCGACTGCAAGACAGGGGAATGAAGGGTAAGCTGACCAATCAAACCACAATGGACTCATTGGGGGTGGGATTAGACAGAGGGTGAATAGAGATGTGCATTAATGAGAAATGATATGTGATTTTGGAACACTGAAGCATGCAAACTCTATTCTAGTAGAGCCTAAAAATACAATTTTAAACTTAAAGTGAGCATAATAATGCACCTTTAAGCAACAGTAGGTTGCTGTCCATGGTGCTGAAAACCCGGATTGGCAAATTTTACACAAAATTCCTTTATCTAATATCTAACTATAACCCTCTTATTTTGTTGGCAGTGATGCTGTGTGACGTCTACAGAGGTTGGTATTGAAAGGATTACAGTGGGTAATGGGTGATTTAGATGAACCTGGATGAAATTTGACATCCAAAAGGGTTTTGACTCTCAGTTCAACTTTGGACAACAAATCTTCCCAGAAGTTTCTCTCTGTCTCTCTTGCCAGTTATTTTCTGTTTCACCTGAATCAAGGAGGAATCAAATGCACAAGCACACTGTATGATATATAAGATGCAAATCCATTAAAAGCTTTTTGTTTAAACATTATAAAACAGATTTACATACATTAATTAAGTAGTTTGAAACTTCATTTAGAAAAAGGAGGCAATGACCAGCCCAACCAGTAGTTCCATCTCTGATTTTTCAGAATCTCTTGTCCCTTGGATAACTTTTGAAGTCATGATTTAACTAATTTTCAGTTCTGTCTTCAACGTCACCAGTTAGACGATCATTGTGGAGGGAAATGCAGTGACTTTTCAGGTGTTTCACTGAGACCCATTGCTAAAGGGGCATAAAATCAAGCACTTAGCCATGCAGACAGGTTTACAAACATTTGTGAAGATATGGGTTGTTCTGAAGACCTCAGTGAATTCAAGCATGGTACTATCATGGAATGCCACCTTTGTTTTTGAAATTCCTTTCCTGCTATATATTCCATATTGAACTGTCAGTGGTATTATTGCAAAGTGAATGTCTTTAGGAATAACAAAAATAAAAAATAAAAATAAATAAAAAGTGGCAGGCCACATAATGTAACAGAGTGCTAAGGTGCAAAGTTGCTAATGCTTTGTTGACTCAATAACTGCAGAGTTCCAAACTTTCTCTGGCATTAACTCCTGCACAAAAACTGTGCACTGAGAAATTTACGGAATGGGCTTCCACAGCTGAGCAGCTGCATCCAAACCTCACATCACCAAACGCAGTGCCAAGTGTCGGATGCAGTGGTGTAAAGTACGCCACCACTGGACTCTGGAATAGTAGAAACATGACCTGTGAAGTGATGTATCATGCTTCTCTGTCAGGCAGTCTGATGGATGAGTCTGGATTGTCAGATGTCAGGAGAAGATGACCTGTCTGACTGCATTGTGCCAATTAACTGTAATGTTTGGTGAAGGAGGGATAATGGTATGGGGCTGCATTTCAGGGACTGGGTTAGGCCCCATAGTACCAGTTAAGGGAACTCTTAATGCTTCACCATACCATGACATTTCAGACAATTCTGTGCTTCCAATTTTGGCATTAATATATCCTATACCTCAGTATAGATGGTAATGTCTGAGTTACTGCTGCCCAGAATGTATGAGCTGGTTGCTAAGTCCACATAGCATGAAAGGAATCATGGATACTAGTATGGGAGCACTGGGAACATGTCTGCATCAGCAAGGCCATATAGTGCCAAGCAAAAAGGTTATCAATCGGATTCTTTCCACAACAACTTATCTGTAGACAGCCTTAAAGGTAATCAAAATATATTTCAGTTGTATCCGTAAAAACTTTAGCACCCTGGAGCACAGTGAAATTCTGAACAGTTTAAATTTTTATGGACGAGTGCTTCGAGAGAATTGCTATGGGGAAATCAGACAAAACACCGACTTCCTCCACCTGTAAAAACAACTCGTCCTCCAAGAGAAGCCGCCCCGAGGAATCCGCCGAAAGCGGCGTCTCCTAATACCAACGACGTGACGGACATTCTATAGATAATAGATAACTATAGATAAGCGACTATCCAGCTTAGATGCGCTTCTGTCCCTAATGGAAATTCTCCATAAAGAGGTCCAGGCTTTGCGTGAGTCAGTGGAGTACAGCCAACAGCAGGTGGAATCACACGCTGCAGAGAATGCGACCCTCAGGGAATCGGTAAAATCCCTCACAGATGGAATGACACGCCTTTCAGAGGAAAATAAAAAAATTAAAGAAACTATCATTGACCTCCAGGCCTGCAGCTTGAAAGACAATTTAGTAATTTCAGGCATCCCGGAGAAAGCAGATTTTAGCACTTTGAGATTTCTAAAATATAAAGTGCGATACAAATAAAATTTATTATAATTATTATTATTATTACGGTGAAAGAGTTCATTCAAACTCACCTAAAACTCCCGGAGGGCAAAGCAAAAACCATCAGCTTCCATCGAGTTCACCACCTAGGAGGGAAGAGACCCGACGGATGCAGACCCAGACCAATAGTGGCCAAATTCGAGCACTTTAAACAAAAAGAACTGGTTAAAAGCCGCGGCCGGGAATGAAAAGGAACGAACTTTAGCATCAACGACCAGTTTCCCAAGGAAATCCTGGAAATAAGGAAGATCCTGTTCCCTATACGGAAAAAAATCATCGACGGAGGCTCCCTTGCTGTCATTGAAGTCGACAAAATGTAAGTCAGCGGACGGCTCTATTGCCACCAGAATTCCACCCCCGGGCTGTTCTGAATCTGCAACAGGTGATCTGTATCCACACCAACAATCTCGACGCTTTGCAGATAGATCTAGATATAATAATAGTTGCCGGTCTAATGAGCTTTAGTTATTGTCGTCGACTCTCTTCATTTATTAGTATTGCCATTATTATTATTTTATCAGTTTTTTCTTCTCTCTTTCTTTTTGTCCCTTGTTTTTCCCCTGTTGATTGCTGTTGTCACTTTGCGATGTTGCTTTGGCTCCTGCACTGTTTTAGTTCACTTAAGGCTCCTCCCACGTTTTCTCACTACTTTTTCTCTGCATCACATTTCTGTTACATTCCCATTTTCTCCATGTTGCCATATGCTCAATGCACAGCATAAATAATGACACAAAGTGTACACAACGCCAAGCAAAGTGTACACAAGCATACACAAGTGGTGCTGGCAGTGCCCTGGGGTGTGGTCGCCGGGGGCCCCGGGTCCGCTCCTTCCCGCACGGCGGTGGGGGGCTGGGGTGCCTACTGAGCCAGCTGGTTAGCTGGCTCTCTTTTGCCAGGGGGTGAGCAATCTGCCCCCTGGCCTTATGAATCCCAGCCCCTCTCCCCCCTCGTTCACAATATGCCACGCACACATGTAGGGCCTTGGGGGGGGGGTGTATGCCGTGCATACTACGGTGGGGAGGGCCATTTACGTGGCCTTACTCACTGTGCTGTGCGGCCTTCTGCCTCCCCCTGTTTTAATTGCACTTTAGTCATCACATGCCAGTATACACACAGGGCCTTGGGGGGCGGGGGCACTACTCAGAGGCTGGTGGTATCACTCGCCTCTGTGCTGCTGCCGCCCCCCAATTTTACTCAGACCATATACATTCAGGGTCTTGATGGGGGAGTGATGTGGAGGAGGGCTGTTCACAAGCAGCGCCCGTCAATTTTAAATTCATCTTAGTTTCTCAACAGTCATACTCACCCCTACACTACATACAGTCTCATTCATCTCCACACACATCCAACACTCTGTCTCTGAGAGTGGGCACACACACTAGCCTGCATCTCGCCTACACAATTGAGCACACATGTACATATACTTGCACGCACCCATCCAAGCACACACTAAGATTTTATATGCTTGTATAGTGGTGTTACTTTCTGCACACTATAATTTTGTTTATTCCTTTCTGAATCTATCACTCCTTTTTTCTTTTTCCTGTCTTTTTTTATCCTTTTCCTTCTTTTTTCCCTCCTAATATGTCCCTCCACTACAGCCAGCTCACCCACTGCAATGTTTTTACATGATGAAACTGAAATAAATAAATTAAATTAAAATAAAAAGAAATAGATCAACATGAGGGGCCTATACAGAGTTTATAGAGCCCCTCATGGTAAAGCAAACATGTTTGGCACAGCATTCAGACCATGATTCTGCTAAAGCTGACAGGACAAGGGGGGAAAAAAAGAGAACATTTCTAGAGCCTCTTGATATGGGAAGTCAGAAACGTCAGGCCTATTTATTGAGATCCGCATGCAAGCTACAAGATGGTCTCCTGGCAGCCTATTGCGGATGTTTGGCTCGAGCTGAAAATATATTAACTGTTAGGCTTTAAAAACGATAGCTGATAGCATAAAATGGTGATAGTTTAAAGCAGAAAATCCCATTGTGAAACGTCTTTATCACCCTTTAAAAAACGCAGATATTTTTCTCTGCTTTTCAGGTGGCTGACGCTACATATTTTCTGACGCGCGCTCTCTGTCCGCTGGTGGGAGTGTGCTCACCTGTGTGTGCGCGCACGTGTCTGTGATCGCGCATCGGGACGCAACTCCGCCATGCGCGAAAGTGTAGAGCAGGGGTGTCCACACTTTTTCAGCTTGCGAGCTACTTATAAATGACCAAGTCAAAATGATCTACTATAAAATGCAAAACATATTATTATTTATAGATTTATAGATATTCGTTGTTATTTATTGTTGTTAGTATTATTGTTATTATTGAATATTGTTTATCATTATTATTAATTTCCCTTTGGCATAAATGAAGCATTTTTGCATTGAACTGGGATTTTAGTTCCTTCACCTTTCTCTTACTCAGCTCGCTTTTCGGAGGGAAGTTAATGCTTATGCTTTCATAAGTTTTTATGAGCAGTCCGAAAATGCCGCTCCACATTTACCTTCTTCGGAATAGCAATGGTAGACTGACAGATGAAACAAACGCACTTCGAAAATGACCTTGTGGGAAAAAAATACTCCTCCTTTCATTCCGTATGGAAGTGGTAGGTTATTGGCTTCGTACTTGGTCCTGCTCCCCCATTCAGTTTTATACCCTCTCTTAAGTTTAGTAGAAATAAATTGGAGGCGACTCGGTTGCTTACTGGAGTTTCGCAGCAGCTGGCGCGGTTGATCGCGTCATCCTTCCTCTATTTTTTATGTCATGCGATCTACTCACTCTTTGCGATCGACCAGTCGCGATCGCGATCGATGTATTGGGCACCTCTGGTATAGAGACAAAAATGACAAGCTGTCAAAACAAAAGTTTTTTTTTAAATGCTGCAAAAGAAGAATGGATTGGAATAAAAAAATACATATCCTAACCTTAATTACTGGAGGAGAGTAATGAATGATGCTAATAGTGAGTAAAAAGTAAACGGAGTGCATTTTTTGGACAGGGATTCACTTTTAATGTGTATGTATAATATAATACATATACATAAAGAATACCCTCAAAAATAGAACAGTGTGAAATACACAAATGTACAAAATATTAATAAAAAAAAATTATAAAGATGGAGGCAACTTTGCCTATGGTACAATGTATGCAATGTATGAAAAGATCTTTACTGCAGATACTACTATGACTCTGCAGATTTGTTTTTTTATTTTAACCTATGTCGCTTCACCTTGTGGCTGGCAAATCTGTCTATCACTTTTTGGTGGTCAACTCTCTCAAGCATCTCTTTCTCAACTGACATCACAGCCAGGTGCTGGAGTCTGCTTTGACCCATGGTCCTTCTCAGCCAGGTATGGAGCCGACGCAAGACACTGAAAGATCTCTCACAGCTACAGCTGCTAACTGGGATTGTTAGGGCAACCTGAATAACAGTTTTCAGTGTGGGGAAGATCTTCTTATCCAGAAGTTTGTATAATGTTAACATATCTGGAATGGCACCAGCCTCACTCTGGAGCTTCAAAAAGTTTTTGGCAACTGCAACTTCCTCTAACTGAAGTTCAATATGCTAATGCAGTGCCAGGGCTGACAAATGAGGCTCAGACAAGAATTGGTTTGAGGTTGGACTACACGCCTGAATCCCATTAAGCAATTCCTGACTAACACCAGAAAAACGCTTCTCAAGTTCAGAGATCATTCTGTCCAGACAAGGAAACAACAATTTCCTTTTAAGCTCTTCTGACACAGAAGAGCCACAGACTTCACTGCCTGCCCCACAGGTTGACTCAACAGCAAATCCATCCATTTTCTTTCGTTTCTGCCTCCGTCCAGAAGACTGCTCCAAAACAGCTACCTGGTTTGCCTCACACAAAGCCTTTGTCCTTGCATGAATATCAGTAGCAGTGGCATCACTGCGCTTCTGCTTCAGAGTCTCAACCACCGCATCTTTGTATGTCTGTGCCTGGGCAATATCTATGGTCTCCTTTTGTAGGTATCTGTGTAAACATGCGGTTACAGACAGTAGATCCTTGAAAACAATCAGCAAATACACTGAGGAGAATTTACTGAGTTTTGCCTTTAATCCCACCGCAATAGGTGTGTTGATAGTGGAGAGGCACTCAATTATGGCATGGAAGTTGTTAAGCACAGCCGTTACTGAACGAACCTGGCATGCCCAGCGTGTGTTTGACAGTTGCACAAGTTCACTTTGCTCCAATCCTAATTTCTTCTGAGTGTCCATGAACTTATGATGGTTTACAAGAGACACACTAAAGAAGGAATGGAGACTTTCAAGCATGTTAAAGAACTCTACAGTTTCAGAAACAGCTCTGCATGTGTGACATAGGATGAGATTTAACTCATGTGCATAGCAATGAACTTATATGGCTTCAGGGTGCTTTTTTTGAAAATGGGATTGCACCCCCCCAACTGTTCCGCTCATGACAGCTGCTCCATCATAGGTCTGTGCCACATATTTCAACTGCTCAATTCCCTTTTCTTGCAGCTGATTCTCAATAGCAGCATTTATTGAGGCAGCATCAAACTTTGGGATCTCTGTCACGGCTAGGAAGCTCTCTTTAACTTCCACAGACACATACCTCACACAGAGGGCCAACTGTTCTGTCTTTCCATCTCTGGCCTCATCAGCCATAATGGCATACATCTGTGATTCCGTCATCTCATGAACAATAGCTGCAGTTACCCTTTGTGAACAACATTCAATCATCTCATTTTGACTACTACAAGAGATGTATGTTGTGTTTGATGGGGGTGTGTACCTCTGCAAGAATTGATCAAACTTTTCCAAAAGTTTTATACACTCACGGAAATTCCCTTTATTGTCACTCTCTTCTGTTTCATCATGACCTCTAAATGATATTCTTGCTTCCCCAAAAAGCAGGTCGTGCTGAAGCACCCCCAAAAATGGGCTAAAATCGCCCCTGGACAGGACCCTGTTAACCCTAATCCAGGCAAAGTTACAGGGTCCTCTCTGTTTCTCTTCATAGGGGCCTTTGCAGACATCCAGACATGACCTTGTTTTGCTCAGTGAGTAACACCATGGCCCCAATATTACGGAGCTGTGAGTTCAGTTCTGACCCTGACAAAAAATCAGTATAATGTTGCAAGTTTTCTGTGTTCACTAGTTTCCATCAACAGACTGTGTGAACTGTGACTGTGTGTATACTACTCTGGGTACCTTGGGTCCTGTTGTAAGCTCCCAGCACAGCAGTTCCCTGTACTGGAGAAGCAGTAATGGAATATGAATGGGAATCTACAGTAGATGTACTGTTTACAGTGAAATGTAGTTCAGAAAAAGAGAGAATGTCAACCTTGAGAGGATCACTTACCTCAGCAGTGACATTCATGTCTCTCGTGCCTCTTCCTATCATGTCAGTAGATGGATTGGGAGAGCATGGGGGTCATGTAGTCGCTGGAATGGGGTCTGTGGCACTCCTGATATTTTTGTAAGACGGTGAAGGTCTCCTGGTGCTCCTTATTTTGCTGTGTGGCTGCTAGACATGGACGTTATCCAGTGACCAGAAATGAAGACTGGACTCCTTTGGTACTGTGTCTCTTCGGAGAATCCTTGGGTACCACTGGTTTGACTTCATGTCAAATGAGTGTTTGCTCAGGGAGTCCCGCATGAGTCAGGTTACCTGCATTGTAAGTGTCAGGTACAGCACTATGACCATGTGGCATGATTCCCTGAGGTTGATCCAGCTCGCAGGGTCCCTAATACCCTATTCCAGTGCAATCTCCCCAACCTGACCTGATCTGATCTGAAATTAAAGTATTGGTCCAAGCTGTAGGTTTACTGACAGACCACTGTAGGTCCTTATCAATGAAGTCTACCATTCTATCAAGACTGAGGATAATAAGTAATATAAATCAAGTGCTATAATAGTACCCTCAAACAGTGATCCTCCTTTATTGGTCTGTTATATACAATATTGCCTGCCCAAAAGCCCACTGGAGCAGGCTCGCAAGAAATATGAAAGTGCTTTGTGGGTGGAGATGTGATCTTTCCACATGATTTCAAGTGAAAACATGAAAAGTCATCTTTAAAACGAAGGCTTTCGCTATTGCAAATGTCACACTATTTAAGGTCTCAGGAAGTCTAGGGGAAGCACAAATATATAGTGCATATAGCTGTGTCTCACATAAAAAGGTTGTGCATACTCTGCTCATATTGTTCAAAATGGAGTAACACTTTGCCATGAATTTAAAATTTTAGTATGAGCCCATATAGTTAAGTCTTGACTGTTTACATGTAAACACTTAAAAAAGATATAGCTGAGGTCCTGGATTCAGTCTCCTGCATTTTCTCTCTAACCCCCTCAAAGAATTTCTTGCAGGGATTAATTCAGTATGTTTTAACAACATATAAAAAGACCAGATGAGTTAGGAGCAACACTTTACTTGAGGGGGCACAAATAATGTCGTAGTACATCCATCCATCTATTTTCCAAACCGCTTATCCTACTGGGTCGCAGGGGGTCCGGAGCCTATCCTGGAAGCAATGTGCACAAGGCAGGGAACAACCCAGGATGAGGGGCCAGCCCGTCGCAGGGCACACTCACACACCATTCACTCTCACACACACACCTACGGGCAATTTAGCAACTCCAGTTAGCCTCAGCATGTTTTTGGACTGTGGGGGGAAACCCCACGACGACATGGGGAGAACATGCAAACTCCACACACATGTGACCCAGGCGGAGACTCGAACCCGGGACCCAGAGGTGTGAGGCAACAGTGCTAACCAATGCAGCTGTCAGAGTTCGCTGGTTAAAGCGGGTAGTGCGCACAGGCTGACAAACGGACAGGAAGCAGGCAAGCAGGCGGAGTACGGGGAAAACGGGGATTTATTCGGGATCGGGACGGAGCAGACAGCACTAAGACTAACTAACATCAATGACGGACCAGAAACTAAGGCAAGTCATGGACTGAAATAGACGAGACTGGGCGAAAATAAGTGGACACAGCTGGGCAAGATCAGGGAAGCACACGTGGGTAATCAGGGGGCGTGGCACACACGAGGATCGTACGAGCCGGGCATGACAGCACCACCATGCCGCCCCTGAAGTAGTACACTCTTACTTAATTCATTAATTAACCAGAAAGTATTAGTTATATACTGATCCCACGTTCGTTCATTCTTAATCATAACAGTTACTGTATTTGTTCATCATTTGTACTTGAGTAGTTACTGAGTTATTACTGAGTAATGTATACTTGAACAATATAAAATATAATAATATATGTGCTATAAATCAACAAACCATTGTCCTTTCCTTTTATCCACTGCAGGGCTGCAGGAAGCAGCATACAGAGGAAATGCCTTGGGCGGGATGGTAGCCCGGATCAGGGCTCACATACTGGCTCACATGTGGGCAATGAAGAAGTAGCACTTCACGTGTACGGGAGAAAAACAGCAGCCAGAGGAATCCTATGCAATCTCAGTGAGAATAAACTCCCCAGACCTAGGACTGGGGCAGGAATTGCAGGATTCTCCTCTAGCATTTATTTTGGCATACTGTATTTATTGCTATTATCCTTGATACATGTTTATATTTGTCAATAATTGAAATTGAAATAAACATGATTATTATTCATCCATCCTCGTACCACATATCCTGGAGACGAGGGCCTGGAGCTTATCCCAGGTAGCATAGGACACAATGGTATACTTTTGGATGGGATGCCAGTCCATTGCAGGGAATGCACTCACTCACACACTGTGGGCAATTTAGAGATGACAGTCTATTATTATTAGGATATGTTAGGTTGAAGAAACTGTTATTAATCATTTGTTGTGCCAGATGTGCCAAACCCACACCTTTTGCTCAATTCTCTGACCCCTGATAAGAAGTATTTTTCAGTAGTGGATCTGAGTAATGCCTTTTTCTCAGTACCACTACATCCTGATTCACAACACTTATTTGGTTTCACTTATAAAGGACATAAATACACATACACTAGACTCCCTCAAGGGTTTTCACAAAATCCACATGTGTATACAATGGCTCTTAGATACTCAATGAGTTCCTGTAAAATAACGCCCCATAGTCAAGTGCTATTGTATGTAGATCAGTGATTCCCAACCGGGGGTACGCGTACCCCTAGTGGTACGCGAGCACATTACAGGGGGTACGTGGAAAAAAAATTTATATTTAATTTCCCTGATGATGGGTAAATATTATCAGCCATTCCATTAGCTGTGCCCTGGTATAGAAAGAAAATCTATCTGGGATGTGTTGCTTAATGAATAACAAACCCAGCTTTTATCAATGAAAAGAGCAAAAAAAGACATAAAAAACAACTACATGACGGAAAGACTAGAGCAGGGCTGTGCATCTGCACGACGCTCCGCTACCGACAGAGGGCATGAGAGAAAGTACAAGACAGACAAAAGTCACTGACGGGTCAAAGCAGCCACAGTCAAATATGGATAAATGGCTGAAACGTCCCGTTGCTCTGGATCCAGGAGAGGGTTCAGCAGACCCCAAGACACGCAAAATAGAAACCAAACGTAAACCTAGGCAGTACAATGACAATTATATTTTCTTCGGGTTCACTTCTACGTCTGCGGACCTGCCACAGCCTCAGTGCTTCTTTTGCGGGGAAATCCTAGCAAATAGCGCAATGAAGCCGGCCCATTTACAACGACATCAGAGCACCAAACACTCGGGAAGTATCGGTAAAACAGAGGCTTTTTACAAACGAAAGTTATCGGAATTTAGGTCAGGTCAGACTGTAATGATGAAAGCTACGTCTGTATCAAGCAAAGCACTGGAGGCATCATACGCCGTATCCCTGCTTGTGGCTAAGTCAAAAAAGCCACACTCAATTGTCGAAGAGCTCATTCTCCCTGCAGCTAGTGTTATGGCTGAAATTATGATTGACAAGAAAGCAGCTGACACACTAAAAAAAGTCCCCCTGTCGAACAACACTGTGTCCCGTCGGATCAACAATATGTCAGTTAATATTATTGGACAAGTGGTGAAGAAAATAAAACAAGCCGGTCAGTTCGCTTTGCAGCTGGATGAAATGACAGATGTGAGTGGAGATGCTCAGCTCCTGGCTTTCGTTCGTTACAAAGATGTGTCGGACATAAATGAGCATATTTTATTTTGTAAAAAGCTGCCAGGAAAGACAACCGGAGGAGAAATGTTCCAGGTTATAGACAGCTTTTTCAAAGAACATGATCTGCAGTGGAATACATGCAGCCACGTCTGTACTGATGGTGCGGCTGCGATGACGGGAAGCGGGAAGGGACTGTTCGGACACATCAAAAAGGTAAACAACGACATTAAATGGATGCACTGTATTATTCATCGTGAAGCACTCGCTAGTAAGAGGGTTTGTCCTGATTTATGTGCTGTTATGGATGATGCTGTGAAGATGATAAACTTCATCCAATCCCGACCACTGAATCATAGACTGTTTGAAACTCTCTGTCATGAGAATGGCGCAGAGCACGAACAGCTATTGCTCCACACAGACGTGCGCTGGCTTTCACGCGGAAAAACGCTCCTGAGACTCTATGAGCTTCGCAATGAAGTTTTTATGTTCCTCAAGGAGCATCTGCATCCTCTTGCTGTGGTGTTTGAGGATGCAAACTGGGTGGCACGCCTTGCATATCTCGTTGATGTGTTTACCAAACTTAACGAGCTCAACCAATCACTTCAGGGGAAGGAGTCACACATCCTTAAAATGTATGACAGAGTGAAAGGATTCACTAAGAAGCTCGAACTATGGGAGAGGAAATGTGATGAGGGAGATGTGAGCTGTTTCCCACTACTTGATGCCCATCTTGCCACCACTGATGTTGCCCGGGGTCCAGTGGTCAAACTGGTGAAAGCACATCTGTCCAAACTCAGCATGTATTTTAGCCAGTATTTTCAGGACATTGAAAAAAATTCAGAAAGACTGGACTGGGTGAGGGACCCATTCATTGTGAGTGAGAGCAGCAGCAACCTTCATGCAAGGCTGCAGGAGCATCTCATGGATTTGTCATCTGACCGTGGGCTGAAAATAGCATTTGCTGAGAAGACATTGACTGAGTTTTGGTGTGATGTGGAGAAGGAATATCCTGAACTGGGAAAACATGCACTGTTTGAACTTTTACCTTTTGGTTCTACCTATATGTGTGAGGTGACCTTCTCAGCTTTGACACACATCAAAACCAAGCAGAGGAATAGACTGGATGTGGAGAACAGCCTGGTAACAGCTGTTTCCACACTGCCCCCAGATCTATCAGAGCTTATCAAAGATAAGCAAGCTCAGGTGTCTCATTAAACTAAACTAAGTTGAATGATGAAAACAAAGTAAAACTGATATGGTTATTTATTTTAGTGTTTTGCTCCTGATGTTCTAAGTTTAAATGTCTGTTTAAAGGGGACTCATTCAGCTTTTGTTATAACAAAGGGAGGTTTATTTACTTTTTTTAAAATTTAGTATTTATTTTCAGATTTATCATTCACTTTCGTGGCAACATATATATTTATGTTAAATTTAAACTGAAAAGAATAAAATGCCCAATAATTAAATGTTCAAGTTATGGAGATTTAATAAAATGTTTTAAATTTGATAATCAGTTGTACGTTCTACTTTTATTGAATCATCAACACATTTGACAAAGGGGGTACTTGAGGTATGAGAAAATCTCTCAGGGGGTACACAATTCAAAAAAGGTTGGGAAACACTGATGTAGATGATATATTAATTGCCTCAGATACAAAACAACATTGCAAAGAAGCCACGCTGTTAGTGTTACAGCATTTGTATGATACAGGACATAAAGCATCAAAACAAAAATTACAGTATTGTGTCACGATCACGCCGGAGATAAGCGGCGATCGTGTGGGTAAGGAGCAGGCAGGCAAGCGGGATACGGGAAAACGGGGTTTTAATAAGGATAAGCGGGTCAGGGAACACTGGACGGCAACAGACAGCAGGAAACATCAATGACGGACAAGGGAAACCGGGGAGACCAGGACTTAAATACACAGGACTAATCAAAGTAACTAGACAAAGCAGGAGACGATCAGGGAAATACACGTGGGTAATCAGGGGGCGTGGCACACACGAGGAGCGGACGAGCCGGGTATGACAGAACCCCCCCCCAAAGGCGCGCTTCTCCGGGCGCGCCAAGGAAGGGGGCGACGGACGGGACGAGGCAAAACAGGACCTGAAAAACAAAACCAGAAATCAATGAGGGACAGGGAACAAGACAGACAGGCAAAACTGACACAGAGGCAGAAGCCAGGACAAGACATGACACAGGACAGGAAAGGCAGACAGACAGACAAGAAACGGGGACACGGAGGGAACAGGCGGAACAAAAGGGCCAGGAGTGAACAGAGGGAACCCAGAAGGACGAGGAGCAGAGACGGGAGGAACAAAGCAAGGGGGAGCAAAAAACGAAGGGGCAGAGACAGGCGGGACAAAGGCAGGGGCGTAGGGAGACAAGGAGGAGGAAGGAAGGGGAGCCCGAGGGAGCCCCAGCGGGCGACGGGAGGCAGCCGGAGGGGCCGCAGGCGGCCGGGAGGCCGGAGCCGGAGGGGACCTCGGAGGGGCCGAGGAGGCAGGGCGAGGGACCCGCGGAGGGGCCAGGGAGGGAGCAGAAGGGAGCACCGGGGAAGGGGACGAGGGAGCAGGAGGGGCCCACGGCGAAGGTCCGGAGGAGGGGGGAGCCGCAGCAGGCGGCGACGTCCGGCGGAGGGTCGGAGGTAGGGGCCCCGCAGGCAACCGAGGAGCCGCCGTCGGGGAGCCCGCAGGCGACCGACCAGGCTCTGGAGAGGGGAGCGAGGCAGGGCGACGAGGCATCGGAGAGGGACCCGCAGGCGACAGCCGACCCGGAGGGCCAGGACCCGCAGGCGCCAACCGAGCCCCAGCGCAGGCGAGGCAGGGCGAGCCAGGGGGCAGGGCGGGCGGGACCCCAGCCCTGCGTCTGTGTCCCCGCCCCTTACGGGACACGGACATCACGCCCCTCGGTCGGGGCCGAGGACGCCGAGGCAAGGGCAGAGAAGTCACAGGAGCTGGGCCCGGGACAGGAGCGGGGCCCGGGACAGGGTCAGCAGGCGGAGGGGGCGCCTCGGGAGCTGCTGCAGCGCGGTCAGGGGGCGCCTCGGGAGCTGCTGCAGCGCGGTCAGGGGGCGCCTCGGGAGCTGCTGCAGCGCGGTCAGGAACAGGAGCGCGGTCAGGAACAGGAGCGCGGTCAGGAACAGGAGCGCGGTCAGGAACAGGAGCGCGGTCAGGAACAGGAGCTGGCTGCAGTGGGGGCGCCTGCCCGGGAGCTGCAGCAGGCGGCTGCAGAGGGGGCGCCTGCCCGGGAGCTGCAGCAGGCGGCTGCAGAGGGGGCGCCTGCCCGGGAGCTGCAGCAGGCGGCTGCAGAGGGGGCGCCTCTGCAGGAACTGGAGCGTGGTCAGGCACTAGAGCGCGGTCAGGAACAGGAGGTGGCTGCAGTGGGGGCGCCGGCCCGGGAGCTGCAGCAGGCGGCTGCAGAGGGGGCGCCTGCCCGGGAGCTGCAGCAGGCGGCTGCAGAGGGGGCGCCTGCCCGGGAGCTGCAGCAGGCGGCTGCAGAGGGGGCGCCTCTGCAGGAACTGGAGCGCGGTCAGGAACTGGAGCGCGGTCAGGAACTGGAGCGCGGTCAGGAACTGGAGCTGGCTGCAGTGGGGGCGCCTGCCCGGGAGCTGCAGGCAGAGGGGGCACCAGGACAGGAACAGGGTCAGGCTGTGGGGGCGCCGGCCCGGGAGCTGCAGGTTGCTGCAGTGGGGGCGCCTGGACAGGAGCTGCAGCAGGCGGCTGCAGTGGGGGCGCCTGCCCGGGAGCTGCAGGCTGCTGCAGTGGGGGCGCCTGGACAGGAGCTGCAGCAGGCGGCTGCAGTGGGGGCGCCTGCCCGGAAGCTGCAGGCAGAGGGGGCGCCTGCCCGGAAGCTGCAGGCAGAGGGGGCGCCAGGACAGGAACAGGAGCGCGGTCAGGAACAGAAGCGCGGTCAGGAACTGGAGCGCTGACGGGAGCTGCAGGTGGCTGCAGTGGGGGCGCCTGCCCGGGAGCTGCAGGTGGCTGCAGTGGGGGCGCCTGCCCTGGAGCTGCAGCAGGCGAAGGGGGCAGCGAAGGCGGCTGCTGCACGGGAGCGGGGTCCGCCGGCAATGGCGGCGACTCGGAAGTCGCAGCCGAGGCTCTCCGGAGTTTGATTAGCCTCCGGAGGTCCTCAGCAATTCTCTCCAGATCTGAGTAAGGGGATTCTGGAGTGAAGGAGGCCAAGTCCTGCCCCAGCTGTGTGGCGAGTCTTTCCCCCTCCAGGGGGGCCTGTGGGGCCGGTTCTCCTATCACCCTCCAATAAAGCCCCTGGAGGGTGAAGTATCGGTCAGCTAGGACCGCGGGTGGCGGCGGCAGCGAAGACGGCTGCGCAGGCGGCGGCGGCCGCACGGGAGCGGGGTCCTCGGGCGGCGGCGGCAGCGAAGGCGGCTGCGCAGGCGGCGGCGGCCGCACGGGAGCGGGGTCCGTCGGCAATGACGGAGGGAGGTCCTCCGTACTGGCGATCGCCGTTCTCCTCCGTCTCCCTCGCTGGCGCCTGGCGGTTGCGGGAGGCGGCGCGATGTCCGTGAAAACGGACGGTGGAAGAAAGGCTTCCGGCTCCGGGTAGTGGAAGGGCTCCTCGTCCTCGTCCTCACTTGAGAGCCAGTACTTCCACGCAGGGTCGGGGACGCGTGTGGTCGGCCCCCGGGCTGGAGGTAGGGCAGGTACCTCCCTCTCGTCCTCCGCCGGAAGCCAAAGCCTGGAGAGCGAGCAGGCGCCGAGAGAGATCGGCTCTTGTGGGAGCCTCTTCCTCCCTCTCCGCTTCTTTTTGTGGTCCGTCATTCTGTCACGATCACGCCGGAGATAAGCGGCGATCGTGTGGGTAAGGAGCAGGCAGGCAAGCGGGATACGGGAAAACGGGGTTTTAATAAGGATAAGCGGGTCAGGGAACACTGGACGGCAACAGACAGCAGGAAACATCAATGACGGACAAGGGAAACCGGGGAGACCAGGACTTAAATACACAGGACTAATCAAAGTAACTAGACAAAGCAGGAGACGATCAGGGAAATACACGTGGGTAATCAGGGGGCGTGGCACACACGAGGAGCGGACGAGCCGGGTATGACATATTGCAGAGAGGAAGTTATATATCTTGGACATAAACTCTGCCAACAAGGTCGATCGTTATTAGAAACTAGAAAACAGGCAATACAAGAGGCACCAAAACCAAAGACTAAACAGCAAATGATGTCCTTCTTAGGACTTTGCAATTATTGCAGAGAATGGCTACCTGATTATGCTGCACTCGTCCAACCTTTACAAACCCTGATTTATGGGAAGGACAAGGCACTGAAAGATAAAATTCAGTGGACAAAAGAAGGAGAATTGGCATTCACAAATCTAAAAATGATGTTACAAACTAATGTGACACTTGCTCTGCCAGATTATCAACAACCATTTACCCTATGTGTTGATGCAAATCAAGAGTATATGAAAGCAGTATTAACACAGCCATTCGGCGCAAAAGAGAGGCCATTAGCATTCTATTCTAAACGATTAGATGCAGTGGCAGCTGGTTTTCCGCAGTGTTTACAGGCATGTGCAGCTGCTGCAGAAGCAGAGAAATTATCAGCAGAACTAGTGTTGTGTCACCCACTCACCCTGAAGGTGCCACATTCGGTCTCATTGGTTCTTTTGCAGACGCCGCTACCGTTCCTCACACATGCTAGACATCTGACCTTAGTCTCACTCCTGCTTTCACAGTCAAACATTACTATACAGCGATGTGGTCCTCTCAACCCTAGCACCCTTCTTCCGACAACGGAAGATGGAGAACCACATTCGTGCAAAGCAGTTGTGGAAGAACAAACTAAACCCAGAGCAGATATTTTACAGATCCCAATACCAGACTCAACGGTTGTTTTTGTAGATGGATCAGCATCAAAAAATGACATGGGGAAGAACAAGGTTGGATATGCTGTAGTTACATCTACTGAAGTGTTAGAGGCCAATGCACTCCCCCCTGCTTGTTCAGCACAAGCGGCTGAACTCTATGCTGTAATTAGGGCATGCGAGCTTTTCAAAAACAAGTCACTTACTATATACACTGATAGTCAATATGTGTTTGGAGCAGTTCATCACCATGCAAGAGTGTGGAAAAATAGAGGATTCAAGACATCTTTAACTCATACGAACTTATTACTCAGGTTGTTAGATGTTGTGCATTTACCAAATTGCCTTGCAATATGCAAATGTAAGACACACCAAACTGATGCTTCCGCAATAGCTAAAGGAAATAGTTTTGCGGACATGACGGCAAAAAGTGCTGCACAAAAACAACCTGCCTTAAATGTTACAGATGTCTTGTTGATAGATAGTGATGTATTATGTGATGCACAGACTCATGCACATAAAACAGAAATACAGAGCTGGATTAAGAAGGGAGCAATACAGCAAGGGAAAGTTTATTATATGAATGACAAGCCCATCCTACCAAAAAATTTATATAAAACAGCTGCCTTAGTGAGCCATGGAAATACTCATGTCTCAACAGGAGGGATGGTACATATCATCCAGCAATACTTTTATACTATAAATTTTTCTGATTACGCAAAGCAATTTTGTCGAGCGTGCTTAATTCGCTGCAAACATAATGCACAGGGTAACATGAGACCAAAACGTGGCCAGTTTCCCGCAGCTGAGTACCCATTTCAAGTTGTACATATGGATTTTTATTGAATTATCTTGGTCACAAGTAAAAATGTATTGTCTAGTTATTATAGATACTTTCTCTAAATGGGTAGAGATATACCCTGTAAAGCACTGTGATGCAATGACTGTTGCAAAATGTTTGGTAGGCCATTATTTCCCTACCTATGGCATACTTCATATTATAAGATCAGACAATGGGACTCATTTTGTAAATCAGACCATGTCCCTCTGCTCACAAGCACTCGGGTTTACGATCAAAAATCATTGTGCTTATCACCCCCAGAGCGCAGGCTTAGTGGAGAGAACTAACGGCACCATTAAAACAAGGCTCAGAAAGACAATGGAAGAGACAAAAAGGCCGTGGCCAGAATGTTTGTCTTTAGTAAAATTATGGATGAGAATAACTCCCACTCCTGCAGGATTGACACCTTTTGAAATAGTGTATGGTAGACCGTTTCCCTTAGCAACCGAAATGAGTGATATAGGAAAAGCAGACAGAGAAAATATGTTAGCTGATTGGATGCGTAAGCTATTATCATCACAACAAAAACATAGCCCCAGTAGTCTGCCGGTAAATTCTGTTTCTGTTCAACAGGATAATCTGCAGCCAGGAGATTGGATCCTGGTCAAGGTCCTGTTGCGAAAGGATTGGAGCACGCCTCGGTGGGACGGACCTTATCAAGTCCTCCTCACAACACCAACAGCGGTGAAAATAGCAGAGCGACCTTCCTGGACACATAAGAGTCACTGTAAGCCCATCAAGCCCGTATCAGAGACCTCTGTACCTTCGGAGTAGCAGTGGAAGTCCGCTACAAAGGCGCAGCAATCAATAGGATACTGACGTCTCAACCCGGTGAAGAAAACAGCTGATCTGCACTCCATTTAGAATGGCTCTGATTGGGTGGGGATGTGCTAAGGTAACTCTCGGTGTAATTCTCTTTATGGGAATTGTTGGTCTGCTCTTGCACACACCAAAGCAGGTGTTTCGTCCACCTAGATGGACACATGATGGTTCCCACCTGAGGCCTATCTCCACAAATGAGACCCATCCTTTCCTACAAAACTATTGGTACCGTTATGTTTATGATTCAGCAAAGAAAGACAATTTAACTAATTGTTATGTCTGTACCCACATGCCATCTCATGCCGATGGATTAACTATATATGGGAAACCTATGAATAAGTCACAAGCAAAGTGTGCTGCCTCTTTTGCAGGTGTAGGCTATCAGCATGATTATATAAAAATAGATGACACAGATCCATATACTGCTGGTTTGGATAATGGCGTATGTGCGTAGCAGTTTTGGATCGATTTTGCTATAAAAGTGTCAAATATATCCTTCCGCTTATCTGTCCACCTGAACATGGACCCTAAAACATTTAATCACTCAATGTGTTATGACCAAATGAACGGCACCCACCATATGGGGAACACCACCAACTGTGCCCAAATACTAGTACACGGAGAAGGTGCCCCGGTAAACATAAGTGGAATTAGTAATGGCACCTACTGGGTGCAAGGAGTAGCTTGGTTATGTGGACCCCGCGCAGATTTCATTTTGCCCTATAACTGGTATGGTGTGTGCGCTCCAATCTTTGTGTCAGACCATACTTTCCTGGTGTCACTGTCGTCTACACCAGCGAACCACAGGCGCCGGTCCACTATAACTACCGCCCCTCTCCGTCCTCATGACAGTGTCTGGGGTTCAGATGTTCCCCAGGAGTTCAAACATTGGTCTACAGACCAGAAAGTATTAATGTCTCTTTTTCCCTGGGTAGGAACAGCAAAGAATACGTTACGATTAGAAACTATTGATTATCCTTTGGGGCTGTTCATAAATAACTCCATCATAATAAATGAGCAACAGAATGGAGAGATAGATGCTATTAAACAGATGGTCATTCAGAATAGAATGGTTTTAGACATACTTACTGCTGCACAAGGTGGTGTGTGCGTGCTTTTAAATAATACCTGCTGTACGTATATTCCCGATAATGTGCACTCACCCAACATGACTGCAGCCTTGGACCGTCTGCGAGAACTTCAGAAGATCATGACCCTAGACCCTCATGCTGGCCCCTCATGGTTGAATTGGTTTCTCACTGGGTCCTGGTGGCAGTTACTGCTAAAGTTCTCACTCCCCATTCTTGTTACATTATTATTTGTATGTTGTTGTTTCATTTGTATTTTACCCTGCCTCCGTTCCATGATACAACACACTTTTAGTTCTGTTTTTCTGCTATACACTGCAGAAGAACAAATGGATTTACTAACCTTGTCTAGCCCTCTTGATAATGATGATGATGTGATCTGAATGACGGTTGTACTGAAAGTGCTTTTGCAATTTGTACAATACTGATGTTTCTGATCATACTGTCATGATAAACAGGAGGGATTGTTAGGTTGAAGAAATTGTTATTAATCATTTGTTATCATTTCTGTATAATCAGCAATGAGTGTAAATATGTATATACATTATTTTGTTTTCCTTTAACCTCATACTCTAGATTATATTAGTTTACACGTATCCTGAGCACGTGTTTAATAGTTGTCCACCTGAGTAAAACCAGAACTTCTTCTTACTCTCACAGTCCTTTCTTTGTTCTCACTCCAAGACCCCTGCCCCCCATTGACTATAAATAAAGGTGCCAAGGGGAACCACCCTTTGTAACACATTCCTTTGTAGCGCATCCTGCAGAGAGTGAGGTTACCCTTGCGCAAGTAAAACTTTAAGTGTGTTGTCTCGTAATTAATAGTGTGTGCAGAGTTGGGGTGGAAAGCCAGTCGCTTTCCCCAACAGCTAAAATCATCCTAGTATTTGCAGCGACCGTCCAGTGCAGCCATGTATTTTTTGACTTGGCCACTAGCAGACCTCATACAGCTAGTCAATCTCTCACTGACTTTTTAACCAATATATTTCATTATTTAATTGAGCTGTTGGTGAAATTTAACAAAATCGTGGAACGGCTGAGGTGCCCCTGAGGAGAAGTTTGGGAACTGAAGCGGTGTTCATCTAGCCATCCAACTAGATATCAGTAACTTTTTAGAAAACAGAAGAAATTATTACTAGTTTTTATTGTGTTATTCTTAATTTGCACACGCTAATGTTAAATTGTGTATTTTGTTCTAAGCCAAAGTACATTTGCTACCCAGATAAACAGCTTTAAACATTTCTTTGGACTGCCTAAGACTTTTGCACAGTACTGTGTTTAACAAAAAATAAATGACTGTCTTCAGTGAGCTGAATAACATAAAAAATATTGTTTAATAGTTTTTTTCTCTGACTAAAATGTAATTAAATGTAATCCTGATTGGGGGAGCGGGGGGCTATCCCCTTCTCCTGTATATGTACATTTTATATATTATATATTTATGTCCATTTACTGTATTTCCTCCCTGTACAATGACAATAAAGGCTTTCTGTTCTGTCCTATTAATGTCCTGCTTCAGCGTCACCCAAAGCATAACTGAGTAACATAATGAAACCACAGTCTGCTGGATTAAGTTAAATTCACTGTATTACTGCAGCTGAACATAACTGACACAATGACACTCAATCAATGTGTATGATAATCATTTAACTAGAGACATAACAGACCGAAAAAAACTGGAAAATATAATTATGTCCTGTTACAATCCTGCTTCAGTGGATTAAAGTAAATAAAATTATTATAAATATATTTCAATAAATAATGAAATTTGTTTTGTTAAATAATTAACAGCCTTGCCACCCCCACCCCCCAGTAATAGGTCTGGTTGCTCCCCCGTCGGACACAAGGGGCAGCTACCCAGACACCCTTGCCACCCCCACCCCACTGTAAAAGGTCTGGTTACTCCCCCGTCGGACAGAACAGGCGGGTGCCCCGTCAGCCTTGCCACCCCCGCCCCATCGTAAAAGGCCTGGTTATGCCCCATGAGACAGAACGGGTGGATGCCTAGGGTGCCTTAACCCCCCCCCCCCCCCACCACACTGTAAAAGGCCTGGTTACTCCCCCGTCGGATAGAAGGGGCAGGTGCCCAGACACCCTTGCCACCCCCACCCCACTGTAAAAGGTCTGGTTACTCCCCCGTCGGATAGAAGGGGCAGGTGCCCAGACACCCTTGCCACCCCCACCCCACTGTAAAAGTTCTGGTTATGCCCCGTCAGACAGATTGGGCAGGTGCCCAGTCAGCCTTGCCACCCTCACCCTACTGTAAATGGTCTGGTTGCTCCCCCTTCGGACAGAACCGGAAGGTGCCCAGGCACCCTTGCCACCCCCACCCCACTGTAAAAGGTCTGGATGCTCCTCCGTCAGACAGAACGGGCAGGTGCCCATGCACCCTTACTCCTCTGCCCCCACTTATCTATCTGACTCAGATAAATTTATACATAGATAGATACTGAATCCCTCCCACGCCCGGCTGGCAAAAGCCACTAAATTTATCTGCATGCATTATCATTAATAAAAGACGTGTAAAAATATACACAGACATCCATTGACAATCCACCATTGGATTCATTTGCTATTGCAGATTAACATTCTATACAGTGACTGTAGTCAGTTATAATGTCTCTCTATCAAGCTGCTGCCATATTTCTTACATCCACTGGTCACGTCAATTCACAGAAAAGCGATCATTCCGGAAACAATGTGTACTTTTCAGGGACAAAACACAGATTACTAAATAAAATAGGATCAGAATTAAATTATAAGAAAGCGGATCTATGCGCGATATGAAATACCATGATTACTCCATTTTAAAGGGACATTTCTTTTTATGCAAGTTTGTAACTAGCAGTCATTTTCATTCTTTCATAATAATAAAAAAAATAATATTATCAGCCATAAATCATCCATATATTTTGCAGGAACAGATATCGCGCCGCTGAAGTTCAGCACTTTCCCGTTTTAGATGAACGTGATGTTGCCGTTTCCTGCAGGCGACCTTTAAAAGTCCAAGACAGCAGCGGTTAGATGCAGCGTGTGCAGCGGCCATATTTACGGACAAAATCAAGCTGCTGACTAAGACTTAGTTTGTGGTTAATTAATACATAAGTAACAGCATAATACTACATTATTTGTGCTTATAAATGTTACCGATGAGAGAACACTTTGAAAATCAGTAAATAACATTTTCTCTTGCCTTCACTGTAAATCAGACCTAGACGTGTTTGAGTAGATTACCAGGTTTCCTCTGGTTATTGCACTTACCGCACACAATATGGAGAAAATGTAAGTGAACCGAAATCTCCATGAAATGAATTAGCATCCTGTGAGTATCAAGTGCTGCAGGCCATACATTAGCAATGGCATCGGATCACTGTATTCAACAGGGTGAGGGGTTATTCAGGAAGGACGAGTGTATTATTATAAAACAGACTGATAAATCAGCTTGTTTAAGCAGTTATTACTGTATGTCTTGTTCAATAATCCAACATACTTTCCCAGCTGGCAGCTTTCAAAGAAGATTGACCTTTCTTGCAAAACTCGACATTTATGAAGGCCTCTATACCTTAACAAGCTTACGATTAAATGCAGCACGGCCCTTGATTTCCTGTCTGAATGTCTGGAGGTGATTTTCTGTCCTGAGTTAGATGAAATGCATGAATCCATTTCCAAAAGCTGTTTATCTGGGTCCCCGCGATGGAGCCCTTGGATATGGTGCCAGTATCTCACAGGCCTTGGACACCGAATCACTCAGGCATTTCTGAGTCGCATCTTTATTTAGCCTGATCTTTATTTTTTGTCTGACAAATTTAACACAAACCAGTGTGTGGCCTGAATGACACACTAATGAAAGCTAATTCAGTGGCAGGAAAAGGTTTCCCGCTTATTTACATATATGTCAGAGGTTCACAGGGCTGCCAGCTTTGGTCTCCTGGCTGCTGTGACATTTTCAATTCGAGACAAATCTGCACACGCATTTACATTTATGTAACAGTTATATTACCTTGTAAATAATCTGTAGGGTTTGCAAGCTACTCAAACGCCTCTGATGTAACTAATTATAAATTTATAATAGAATAATATAGAATTGTCTATCCCAGGAACAACAGGCGCAGGCGGGAACCAACCCTGGGCGGGAACCAACACACCACAGGTTGCACACACTCACACAGCCACACTCACACAAGTACAGAGCCAATTTAGAGACGCCGATCAGCCAACCCTGAACGCCTTTGGACTGTGGGAGGAGACCGGAGCAGCACTGAAACACCTCACTCCAAACGGGCTTCAGTGCAGGTAATATATTAAAGCAGTGTTATGGCGGGACGTCTGTGATGGGGGGGGGGGGGGTGGTGTTCAGGCTTAATACAAAGTAGATTAGTGGGTTTCATTAGGAACAGTGACTACCTGCCCTATAGAGAGGAGGTGAAGAGACTGGTGGGATGGTGCAGTGACAACAGCCTGATCCTGAATGTGGAGAAGACCAGGGAGATGATCATGGACTTCAGGAGGAAACAGCCCAGTCATTCAGCACTCGTCACTGACAACAGTGCTGTGGAGGTGGTCAGCAGCATCAGATTCCTGGGGGTGCAGATAACTGACAGTCTGGACTGGTCACCAAACACAACATCACCGGTTAAACGGGCTCAGCAGCGTTTGCACTTCCTGCTCTGGATGAAGAGAGCTTTCCTCTCCCATCCTCAGCACCTTCTACCGAGGCACCATAGAGAGTGTGCTGACCAGCTGTATCTCCATCTGGTTTGGCAGCTCGAAAGCCTCAGACAGGAAATGGCTGCAGAGAGTGGTGAGGCCTACAGAGAGGATCATCGGGACTTCTCTTCCATCCATCCAGGACATTGCGCACAAACACTGTCTCAGCAGAGCCTGTGACATCATCAGAGACTCCGCCCACCCCCACCATGGACTGTTCGCCCTGCTGCCCTCTGGGAAGAGGCTTTGCAGCATCAGGACCAGGACAGTCAGATTCTGCAATAGTTTTATTCCTGAAGCCATTAGACTCCTGAACTCTCAATACCTTATGGCAGCCCCCCCCCCCCCCACACACACACACACACACACACACACTCCGCCTCTCTCCATCCATCCACATGTCACTTTCAAGAGCTGCTTTTTCTTAAATTGTCTACTGCAATATGTCTGAAACGGCAATGTACACTGGTGTTTGCTGCTATAGTGCTGTTAATATATTTTTATGCATATTCTATGTTAATTCCGCTTTATATTTTTTTTAATACACTCTTTTGGGCCGATGATGAGTCAATGCAATGTAATTTTGCTCTGATGTGCACTAACCGGTGTATGTTCTGAATGACAATGAAGTAGCTATTCTATTCTATTCTATGTCTGGATAAGTATGGGTTGGAATACAGAGAGAAGCTGGTGGCCAAAGCAGTGAAGGTCATGAGTGGCAGATGCTCTGGGGTCCAAACAGGCGTTAGAGAGGTTGCCAGATATGCATTTTATGTTCACTGCAGCCCACACTGTTTGCATCTTGTCATTGTTGATTGCAAGGTCGTAGATTTGCTCTGGACATTGGTGGGGACCTATGACTCCACCCCCACCCCCCCATCCCCTGCCCCACCCACCAACCCCACCACCCCAACTCCGTCCACGGAATGCATGTTTTTTTAATATGCTGCAAAATGCAAAATCACTTTACATTGATACTAGCAATGCTTCGATTGATATTAATCCACTCGAAATGCAATTCATTAAGTTAAATTAAGGAATAGTGTAATGTCAAAGGAATGTTTAATAACTGACAAAAAGATAGTTTAATAAAGACTATTCTTTATTGAGCCATAGTGCAAATGAAACATCTCAAACATCTGTATATATAAAAGTGGATTACATCTAAACATGAACTACTGTTAGGTACCACACAACAGCTCAATGCCTATTGCTCCTATATGAAGGAGCCAAAAACATGCCTTCGCCGCTCGTTAACAAATAAACTGCTGGCATATTTGTCTGACATCAATATTGTCCAGACTGTTCTGGTGGACATGGCATGCAGCAGCATTGTTCAGTCTCATTTGTGTCATTGTTGATCTGAGCCAGGTTTTTAGTCTCCTGAGAGAACTGAAACTCCTTTCAGCTTCAGCTGATGACACCGGGGTAACTAAAAGCCGTCTGACAAGGGTTTCAATTTGATCAAATAGACCCCTCACCTCCACTGGCATTCCTCTCATGATAGTAGCCACTTCTGTACTAGATTTGAAATTGTATTCGGACTTGAACATGGCTAGCTGAACTTTTAGAGTCTCCCTGTTAAGTTCTGGATACTGATCAGCAATATCATCCACCTCTCCTGTGAGAAGAATTTCTTCCAGCCTGTTCAAGACACCTAGATCTGGTTGGTTAAACCTCTCCTGAAACTGGACATCAACACAATACAACAATTTGTAAAACTCTGCTCTGTAATACTCTTCAGGTGACTTGTGAGTGTGCTGGCTAGCCCCACCGGGACACAGCAACAGGCAGAAATATTTTTCGGGCCACGATGTCACTGAAGAGCTTCCACATGATCTCGAGAGTCCTCAGGTTTGACAACCGAGACATGAGAGCAAGACGTGACAAGCTTGCTCCCATAAGGGATGTCTGGGAGAGATGGGTGCAGCGCCTGCCTTTGATGTTCAATCCAGGGCCAGAGGTTACCGTAGACGAGCGTCTTGTGCCTTTCCGGGGAAGATGCCCTTTCCGGCAATACATGCCCAATAAGCCAGCCAAATACGGGATAAAAATCTGGGCAGCCTGGGATGCAAGAACAAGCTATGCTTGGAACATGCAAATTTACACAGGAAAACCTGAAAGTGGCATCCCTGAGAGGAACCAGGGAAGACGTGTAGTCCTCGACTTGACAAATGGACTGCGCGGACACAATATTACATGTGACAACCACTATTGTGTCATATTGTCCAAAAAAAAACCGGAGTGTGATTCTCATGTCCACACTCCACAAGGACACTGCTGTGTCATCATCAAAAGAGAAAAAGCCCATCATTATTTTGGATTACAGTAAAAACAAAGGAGGGGTGGACAAGCTGACTGCCACCTATACATGCCAGCGCATGACCAGGAGATGGCCAGTGGTATTGTTCTACAATATCCTGGATGTGTCAGCCTACAACGCATCTGTGTTGTGGACCCAAATCCACCAAGGGTGGAATGCAGGGAAGAATCAAAGGCGAAGAATGTTTCTCCAAGAACAAGGGGATTCTCTTATAAAGGGACACATTGAAAAAAGGGAACGGGTCCCCCGAGACCCAGCCGCTGCAGCTGTGGTCAGACAGCTGCAGACCACGGCAAGCACTCCGTCCACGTCAGCAGGAAGACGAAGAGCTTCAGCATCAGCATCCTCCTCAGCCAGCCCTGCCACAGCCAGCCCTGCCACAGCCAGCCCTGCCACAGCCAGCCCGGCCTCAGCCAGCCCTGCCACAGCCAGCCCTGCCACAGCCAGCCCTGCCACAGCCAGCCCGGCCACAGCCAGCCCTGCCACAGCCAGCCCTGCCACAGCCAGCCCTGCCACAGCCAGCCCGGCCACAGCCAGCCCTGCCACAGCCAGCCCTGCCACAGCCAGCCCTGCCACAACCAGCCCTGCCACAGCCAGCCCTGCCACAGCCAGCCCTGCCACAGCCAGCCCGGCCACAGCCAGCCCTGCCACAACCAGCCCGGCCACAGCCAGCCCTGCCACAGCCAGCCCTCCCACAGCCAGCCCTGCCACAGCCAGCCCTGCCACAGCCAGCCCTGCCACAGCCAGCCCTGCCACAGCCAGCCCGGCCTCAGCCAGCCCTGCCACAGCCAGCCCTGCCACAGCCAGCCCTGCCACAACCAGCCCGGCCACAGACCCAGACCCAGACCCAGACCCAGAGAGGCCGCTGGATTACAAAAGAAAGCGCTGTCAGGTCTGCCCAAGCAGCAAGGACAGAAAAACCAATTCAATGAGTGTCAAATGCAAGAAATATATTTGCAAAGAGCACACTAAAAATGTCACTTACTGTCCTACTTGCACATAGTGTAAACATACAGTACCAATCCTGCTCCTGGAGAGCTACCACCCTACCACTGTACTACTAATTCTATTGGTTTGATTGTTTGTTTGATCTACATTTTGTAATTTATTTTGTATTTTATTTTGTGTTACTTGTTTGGCTTTGTCTTTGTGATTTGAATTAAAGTTCAACTTTTGGAAAAAAAAAAACTTTTTTTGCCTTCTTCTTGAAGTAAATATATATGGGTCAAAACCGACCCTAACACCACAGATGTTACTAATATTAATAATATTGATATTGATAGTAATATTATTAAAATAAAAAATTACAGTTGTGTTCTAATACCCCTCAGTAATAGTCAGGTAACATATAAACCTTTGATTTATTTATATAATTCTCCTGAGGTTTATTTTACCAATTTTTTTGGACTGGGCCGTTCTATTGACATCATAAGTCTCATCTTCAGAGGGCCACACCAAAAATTTTAAAACCAAATTTTAAAATCTTTTCATGGATAAGGAAGCCTAACAAGGCAACCAAGAGGTAAGGAAACAAACTGGATGATAAAAAAATGTTTGAGGGTTGAGGGAGGCTGATTTAGGACACGGGTCGGTACCGACCCGACCGGCCACGCCCAAGATAACAGATGGGTGGAAATGCTAGGATAATAGTAGGGTTAATGCCAAGAGAGTCCACCATTTTCACTGCATTCTTAAAAATCTCCTGAAATCTTTCTTCATTCCTTTTGAACTGGAGAGTTGATGTAACACACTCTATTGATTGTTGCAGTTTCTGCAGAGACTTGTTCAGACATTCTAGCTCCTCAATAACTTCTAATGCCAAAAGAAGCCCCAGCACAGTTTTACCTTTTCCAAACCTCTCACGCAGTCCATTCGCCCTGGCACCTGTGCTAGATCCAGTTGCTGCCATCTCCTCTAAGCTTGTCAAGACACTTTCATAGTGAGACAGCACTGCTTTGATAGCAGTTCCCCTTACTGTCCACCTGGTTGGACAGAGAGGTCTGAGTGATGCTGATGGTACATCTGAATCTGCTGCCACAGCTGCAAACATAGCTGTGAATTTTCCAGACTGTTTGCTTAATGACCCTAGATCATGTACCCACTCTAAAGCATCTCGAATTAAAGGACTAGCTTGGCATGCAGCCTGTGTGATTAGGTTAAGGCAGTGAGTTCCACAGTGTACATATAAAGCCAATGGCTGATATTTCTTCAGTACTGCCTGAGCACCTGAATATGCTCCAGACATGTTGGCAGCACCATCATATGTCTGACCTCTTAAACATGTCATCGGAATATTCAACCTCAAAAGCACATCCACAGCCATCTTGGCAATCTCCACTCCTGTAGTTCCTGAGACCTCATATAAGCCAATAAAAACCTCATGTGGAACCAGGTCCTCATCCACATATCTTAAACATATAGACTCTTGCTCTGCACCTGAGATATCTTGAGTACCATCTATAATGATTGAGAACTGCAGGACAGATAGAGACTGGATAGTCTGTGCAATATTTCTGACTGCTGTTTCCTAACATCTGCAAAATCTCATTTTGCACTTGTGGAGAGGTATAGTCATGACAATGGCATAGCCAGTCAGAAAGGCAGGCATCATCCTTGGCTTTATTGACTATCCCTGCCGGCCCCTGGAGGATGGGCTCCCCCTTTGAGTCTGGTCCCTCTCAAGGTTTCTTCCTTCTAGGGAGTTTTTCCTTGCCACTGTCGCCTATGGCTTACTCACTGGGGGCTTTGGGTGAGGATACTGTAAAGCGCTTTGAGACAATGTAATGTTGTGATAATGCGCTATATAAAAATAAATTTGTTGTTGTTGTTGTTGTTGTTTATATTTTAAATATTGAAATAGGTTACCATCGTCTTTGTCATGACCACGCAGTGCCAAACCCTGCCTAGTAAGATACTGTACTGCACCTACAATAATTTGTAAGCAGTGTCTGGCATTTTCCTGTTGTTTTGACCAGGCAGTTGAGAGTTGTGTATTTATTGGGACTGCTTCTTGACAACTAACTGTGACTGCATGATGATGGGATTTAGTATTTTGATGGCGTTCAAATCTTTCAAGAGCATTTTTCCAGTTAGTGAACCCCTTTGAGCAGAATGCAGGGTCTGCCTTTTTTGACATAGTACTTTTCTGTATGGTATATATTTTCACTCAGTGAAATCATAGAATTCCCTTAATTGTGGGGCTATAATGAAGCCATGGATATTCTTTGTACCACCTACCTTGAAAATGGAGGACCCTATTGGACAATGTTTGAACAGGGATGGATTTGGCGTTAGGCTGGTTTGGCTTATTTGTAACATGCAGAATATCTCCACTACTACACTGTTCTTCATTGTTGTCACTTTCACTGCTACTCTCTCTGCTGCTCACTACAGGTGGACCAGTTTCCTTAGAAATACACCACATTATACAATTAGTCATACTGTAAGACTGACTATGATGATACATATGTGACTTTATGAGAACACACCACTCATTTTATTTAGATAACATACTTTTTATCCCTACATTAAAACCATGATTATGTGCTTAAAGGGACAGTTCACGCAAAAAAAATGAAAATTCTGTCATCATTTATTCATCCTCCACTTGTCACAAGTCTTTTTAAGTTTTTTTTCTTCTGATGAACACTAAAGAAGATATTTTGAAGAATGCTGAAAACCTGTAACCATTGATTTACATAGTATTTGTTTTTCCTGCTACGGAAGTGAATGTTTAACGGTTTTCAGCTTTTTTTCACAATATCTTATTTTGTATTCAACAAAATAAAGAAAATCATAAAAGTTTGGAACCACTTAAGGAGTAAATAGTGAGTAAAGTTTTTTTGGGGGCTGGACAATGCCTTTAATAGGCCTGACCTTTGACCCTAACTCTTCCCCTCTGACTGCACTAGTACCTGACAGGATTGCCACCTGATGAAATAGCGTGACAAAAAAGTGAGACATGTCAGTTCAAAACTTTTGCCAAAAACACTAATGAATCACTTACATCCTCAGCCGATCACTCCTCATAATGTTAAATATTAGTATAATCAACATGTATAATACACACACACATATTATATGTTATATATAATCAACATGCAGATTCACGTCCTGTGACCTTGCCTCTTCACCTGAACTACAACATGGCTGATCTGCTTCTGTCCCCTAATAAAAAAACATTGAGGGATTCCTTATGAGCATTGACAGAGAATGCCTCAGCCTATTATCGGTAACAATGTTAAATCTCAGGACAACTAGGTATAATAATATCAAGTCATCCTTCAACATCACCTGTGACCCCTTCTCTCCATCACTGTCTGATACACAGCACAGTTGTTTAGGTTCTGTCACCTGACAAAACAGGATAAACACATGCCATTTAAACAGCAATCATTTTATTTCACTTTTTCTGAGTCTTAGTGTGCAAATCTCGAATCAAATCATTAATGTTTTCCAGGTCAGTGAATGCATTTTAAAAACTATTTGTGCGAAGTGGATTGTCTATTGGTGAACTGTCAATAAAATTCTAGCCATGGCAATATTAGTATGTAGCATATCAATTTCTTTCACAAGACTGCATGATTTCTGACAAATAGTCGTCATTAGATTAGGAGAACTGACAGGGATCATATTTATACTTTTACATTTAGCTGTTTAGTCTGCTGTTAGTTTTAAGTCCGTATTCACAGACTATAGCCTGCCCTGCTATAATGAATGTGCGTCAAAGCGGTAAAAACCCCCCCCACTAGCATTAACGTTAACTGCTGTCGTTACTTTGATGGACTTTGATGGATTCACTAGCGAACTTGACGTGACTTACACTTTTCTTTGAAAAAAAGCTCCTTATGTCCAGCTTCTTTTTTTTTGCTGCCGCCATCCTCACATGTGTCACCACACCCAACACACCTACTTGCACGTGGAAAAAAATCCACTGCATTTGGTGCTGCTTGTATCTGAACGCAGCCACAGCCTCTCACATGATAGCAGGGAAATGCACAGCCAATCAAAATGTTCATATGTGTTTTGGGGGCGGGAGGACTGAAGGAGAGAACGTGATTTATCCCTTTCTGCGTGTCTAGGTTAATGTTGACAGCACGATTGTTTTTTTTTTTAAGTGGATTAAATTATTGGTGGGGACATTTCAATGGTCGGAGGATATTGGTGGGGACACATCCCCTCCGTCCACCCTAAATCTACGCCCCTGCGGTAAACACAATCCGCCGTGCCATCTGCAGATGCCAGCTAAAGCTCTATCATGCAAAAAGGAAGCCATATCTGAACATGGTCCAGAAGCGCCGTCGTGTCCTGTGGGCAAAGACTCATTTGAAATGGACTGTTTCAAAGTGGGAAAGTGTTCTGTGGTCAGAGTGCAAATGTGACATTCTTGTTGGTAATCAAGGGCGCCGTGTCCTCCGGGCTAAAGAGAAGGGAGACCTTCCAGCGTGTTATCAGCGTTCAGTTCAAAAGCCAGCATCTCGGATGGTATGGGGGTGCATAAGTGCATACGCTATGGGCAGCTTGCATGTTTTGGAAGGAACTATGAATGTTGAAAGGAATATAAAGGTTTTAGAGCAACACATGCTCCCCTCCAGAGGACGTCTGTTTCAGGGAAGGCCTTGTGTATTTCAGCAGGACAATGCAAAACCACATACTGCAGCTATTACAACCACATGGCTTCGTTGGAGAAGAGTCCGGGTGCTGAATTGGCCTGTCTGCAGTCCAGATCTTTCACCTATAGAGAACATACAGTAATTATCTGTGACACCCATGGTGCACTGTGAGCAGGTATACAGGCCAACAGAGCATGCAGATAATTATCTGTGACACCCATGGTGCACTGTGAGCAGGTATACAGGCCAACAGAGCATGCAGATAATTATCTGTGACACCCATGGTGCACTGTGAGCAGGTATACAGGCCAACAGAGCATGCAGATAATTATCTGTGACACCCATTGTACACTGTGAACAGATATACAGGCCCACAGAGCATGCAGATAATTATCTGTGACACCCATGGTGCACTGTGAGCAGGTATACAGGCCAACAGAGCATGCAGATAATTATCTGTGACACCCATTGTACACTGAGAGCAGGTATACAGGCCCACAGAGCATGCAAATAATTATCTGTGACACCCATTGTACACTGTGAGCAGGTATACAGGCCCACAGAGCATGCAGATAATTACTTGTGACACCCATTGTACACTGTGAGCAGGTATACAGGCCCACAGAGCATGCAGATAATTATCTGTGACACCCATTGTACACTGTGAGCAGGTATACAGGCCCACAGAGCATGCAGATAATTATCTGTGACACCCATTGTACACTGTGAGCAGGTATACAGGCCCACAGAGCATGCAGATAATTATCTGTGACACCCATTGTACACTGTGAGCAGGTATACAGGCCCACAGAGCATGCAGATAATTATCTGTGACACCCATTGTACACTAAGAGCAGGTATACAGGCCCACAGAGCATGCAGATAATTATCTGTGACACCCCTTGTACACTGAGCAGGTATACAGGCCAACAGAGCATGCAGATAATTACCTGTGACACCCATTGTACACTGTGAGCAGGTATACAGGCCCACAGAGCATGCAGATAATTATCTGTGACACCCATTGTACACTGTGAGCAGGTATACAGGCCCACAGAGCATGTAGATAATTATCTGTGACACCCATTGTACACTGTGAGCAGGTATACAGGCCCACAGAGCATGCAGATAATTATCTGTGACACCCATTGTACACTGTGAGCAGGTATACAGGCCGACAGAGCATGTAGACAATTATCTGTGACACCCATTGTACACTGTGAGCAGGTATACAGGCCAACAGAGCCTGCAGATAATTACCTGTGACATCCATTGTACACTGTGAGCAGGTATACAGGCCCACAGAGCATGCAGATAATTATCTGTGACACCCCTTGTACACTGTGAGCAGGTATACAGGCCCACAGAGCATGCAGATAATTATCTGTGACACCCCTTGTACACTGTGAGCAGGTATACAGGCCCACAGAGCATGCAGATAATTATCTGTGACACCCATTGTACACTGTGAGCAGGTATACAGGCCCACAGAGCATGCAGATAATTATCTGTGACACCCCTTGTACACTGTGAGCAGGTATACTAGGGACTTGGAAATCCTGCTTTGGTCGCTCACTCTAATATTCCGTGTGATGACGTCATCATTTTTTCAGCGGTGGCTACGGGGTGGGTGCGAATATGCGGTTTTCGCGGCTAGCTCTGCATTCAACTTATGAGATATCCGCCATTTTGAATAATTTATTTATCCTTGATTTTCTTATTTTTTACCGGATCAAAATCGGTTCAGTATTCGCGGAGCAACAACAATTTGAAAACAAGGTAACTTTCACGCACTAAATAAAAATCGAAAGAATCGTGGGGCATCGATTATTTGTGCACAGGCATATTTATTGCACCCTAAATGTGAAAATTGCCAACTATGATGACGATTGATGCATGCCCACACTATACAATCGTGTGTCCACTTCTGGATGATTGAAGATTGAAGGGATTTTATGTGCTGTACGGAGGATGGATCAATGTCACGTGACCACTGATCTGGCTCCTGATTGGTTAGACATCATGCCAGTTAACGTAGATACCCCCAAGTAAATTTTCATTTCAACATTCAACAACAAAAATCACTAAGATTGGTTAGATATTGGCAAAGTTCTGGTTGTTTAAGTGCACCATACCCTATTTACAATTTCTTACATTTATTGAATGAGGCGCAGGCTGCCCTCCGCCTATGCAGAGCGAGGTTGTTCTAAGTAGTCACAGTTTTTTCTGCAGCTCTAATTGTAATTACATTAGAACAAAAATCCCATTTCAGGCATGTTAAATCTTCAATATCTCTGGTTCTATTAAAGATATATTGACAAATGAGGTATCATTTTTTATGGTTTTTTAATCTATTTCCATTAAAATAGGTGTGAAGTTAATCAAGACAATTTGGTGAAAAATTTCCAAGTCCCTAGGTATACAGGCCCACAGAGCATGCAGATAATTATCTGTGACGCCCATGGTGCACTGTGAGCAGGTATACAGGCCAACAGAGCCTGCAGATAATTACCTGTGACACCCATTGTACACTGTGAGCAGGTATACAGGCCCACAGAGCCTGCAGATAATTATCTGTGACACCCCTTGTACACTGTGAGCAGGTATACAGGCCCACAGAGCATGCAGATAATTATCTGTGACACCCATTGTACACTGTGAGCAGGTATACAGGCCCACAGAGCATGCAGATAATTATCTGTGACACCCATTGTACATTGTGAGCAGGTATACAGGCCCACAGAGCATGCAGATAATTATCTGTGACATCCTTTGAACACTGTGAGCAGGTATACAGGCCAACAGAGCATGCAGATAATTATCTGTGACACCCCTTGTACACTGTGAGCAGGTATCAGTACTGACTACTTTTTATATTGAGTCACATGTTTTATGTGAATTACTTTGTACTGAACTGAAGGCCAGTATTTGTCACTGTGAATATGTTGTTGCAGACGTCCATCCAGAAATCAGAGCTGGGGGAAAAGATAAGGTCCTTATTCCAATTAATTTTTGGTACAAATATCAATGTGTCTGTTGCAGATGGAGGATTATATATTCTAGAGGTTTCTTTTTATTTTTAAGTTGCAGAATGTTGTCTCATCTGAGGAGGATTCAGTGTATTATGTGTGAGGTTCATTTTGGTTTTGATGCTGGATTCAGTTAGTAAATATTAGAATAATTACATATTCTCAACTCGTATTTATGGATTAAGTCTTCGAATGTCATGAAATGACTGTTACTGAAAAGGATGTGGAGATGTGTAATCCCTTTCTGTTCCCGTGAGTGATAGTGAATAGTGATATTGTGAAGTAGGAAGTCCAGATTATTCCAGATTGGCGTGTATTTACAGGGTCTGAGAGTACAGTTAGTGATTTTAATGGCTTTCCACTGGGCTGTCAGTGCTGTGGAAATGGCAGCACTGTGTTGTTAAAGCAGTTTTGTTTCTTTAATGACATTTTGTGTAAGTCTGCATGTCTAAGATTTTTACAGTACAGCTGCTCCTGCTGTAACCATGAGCTGCTGTTACTGCTGTAGTGTGACCATTTAGTTAAGTCTTGCAGTTGATTTGCTAAGTAATAATTAAGAAAAATGAGCTTGTAATCCACCTTGAGATTTACTTTTCTGTAATGTGGAATGTTTGATTTTGTGTTTTTGTTTTTCCAGCAAAAATGTGGCATTAATGAGTTAAGAATTTGAAAGAATTTTTCTGAAATTATTCTGGACGAGTAATTTTATTTTTTTTTGATTGAAGTGGGAGACTCATCTATTGTTTTGAATAAGGGGGTGTAGTTGAGGGTAACCAAGTCTGACAGCCTGTGGGAGATGTAGATACCCAAGTACCGGATATTTCCAGTGTGAAATCCTTTGCATTTGTTCTTTTTGCGGATGACGTGAGTGTATGTGTTTTCTGTGTGAGATTCGTTAGTATGTCCTAAGGAGGCACCTGTAGGCAGTGAGACCGGACTCTCTCCTCAAGTGCAAAATGTGAATTTGCATTTTTACAGGGTGGTTCTGTAACACTCCTTAATATTCATGAGAGAATATTACTGATTGGTCACTGAATCCCTTAAACCAGGGGAGCCCAAATCCAGTCCTGGAGGGCCAGAGTCCTGCACATTTTTGGGTTTCCCCTCATTTAACACACCTGATTCATCTCCTTGTGCTAATAACCACACAGCTTTTGAGGTGAATTATTTATGGTGGAACAGGGAAAGAACTTTGCTGCACAGGGCACCGGCCCCGCAGGACTGTATTTGGACACCCCTGCTTTAGGTAGAAGAAACAGGCAGCACAAGTCGATGTTAACTAGCCAATGAGGTAGTGCCCCTCCCATAAATATTAATCAGCTAGCCAATCGTGTAGGGCTTCGCTCATGAATATTAAAAAGTTCTGCTGATCCACGGTGCTAAAAGAAATTAGAGCCCGGGACACACTGGATGTACGGCGGAAAATATCAAATTTCATTTCGGCGCCCATGTTAACAGATTAGAGCGGCCGCGTGCGTGCGCGAGATGCGGGGCTCACGCCTCGCGGCAGCGGCGCAGCGTCTACAATCACGCGCGCGGTAAGCGGTTCTCTATGGAAGCGTATTGCATTAATCTGGGAAAAAAATCTATTCTGTTTTTCCGAATTAATGAGATAATAATCCCGTTTTTCAGAGCAATATTTTTCTGAATTAATGAGAACCTTCCTGTTTTTTATGATGCACGATCTGTGCCGGAATCATCGTTTATATCAGAATCCAGGTCCAAATGTTTATTAAATATCACTTTAAACATGTAATAATATTACTTAAACATTCTGTTATTGATGGCCATTTTCGAGCCGCATGCGACGGAATTAGCGGTTAGAAGGAAAGACTTTAGTATTGATCTCTGGTGCCGTTTTGTGGAAAATATGCTTGTGATGAATATGTCTGAGGAATGTCGCTGCTTTGTCATTTTTTAATTAAATTAATTAAGATGTTAGTTTAGCTCGCGCCCCATTTTGGCGGCTCTTCCGCCATCGCACAGAAACATAAAGTACAGGCGGCCTGATGGGATTAATAACACTAGAACTGCCAAATCTACGCAAATTTGCGTAAATTCCCTGGGCCTAACACCTACTAGCATCCCTGCTGAGAGTTTCTTGGGCCATTGTCCTCCTGCTTTTGTTGTGCAAACACACCCATTACCTGTGAGGCCTGGCACATTTGCATTTTTTTACTCAGAGCAGCTAAAATCCAAGGCAGGCTAAACCTCTGTGTGTGACATGGAAACCTTCACAAAAGTCTGCCATATCTATACCAAATATCCCACATGCTGACTGACCTGCAAATATAAAAGACACACATTCACAAAATATATGGAAGCACAAGTCTGTTTTATTTATAAAAAAAATTGAGTGTTTCAAACTTTGCAGTGTTTGCAGACCCAGTGACCATCATCCCTGCATTTGGCGCAAGTGAATTTGTAACACTTTGCACTGGTAAACCTGCTGCGGTTTCTGTTGCAGTTCTCCTGTACCTGACACTGAGTTGTCCATACAAGTCCTGGCACAGCAGCAGCCTTCCTCTGTCCCCATAGCCTTTTGTGGCATAAATTGGCAATGGAGTTCCTTGGCTAGATGACTCAAAAATAATCTTCTTTTGCCTTCCCACCCTGTACATGCCTTGTACAGAACGTAGGAATTTGCCACCACCAGGTCCAGCATGTTGTAAAATACAGCTACTGGCCACCTGCATGTTGCTGCTCTTACGGAATACATGCGCGCCATTTGGTCCAACACATTTACACCACACTATAACAGCAGAGAGAGAGAGAGTCATGAGTGTATTTGCTTTTTTTCTACCTTCTTTCTATATAGGCCTGTATAGTACATATCAGAAAACATTGTAGCACTGATGTAAAATTATACACACATTCACATACCTTCATGTGGTTATAGTCTGTTATCGTGTTGGGTTTCCTCTTTCTGCCTTCACAGATCGCCACATCTTGGTCCAAGGAACTCAGAACACACACAATCTTGTTTTTTTAGGTGCATAAATTGTCAAGGAGACACTGCCACTTCTAAGCACTGACGCGGAGAATTCCTCTTGCTGTGCAGTGTCCTTTGAAATTGGAGGAAGTTCATACCAAACTTTATTCCCTGTGCTCAGTAGTGTTGTTTTGCGCTGAAGCAGTCTGTGTGACAGTGCCAGTGAGGTGAAGAAATTGTCCGTTGTGACATTTCTCCCGTCATCCAGAAATGGCTCCATCAGACTCATGACCATGTTCTCTGCCAGCCTCTCCCTTTTCTGGTGACTGGGGTCCTTTCCCAAGTTAGGGGACACGTTGCAGACGTATTTGGTCTCCAAATCCGTGGCCATCCAGAACTTGATCCCAAATTTGTCCGGCTTGGATGCGATATACCAAGTGACATGGAATGGATCCACATCTACTCCACGTTGTCTTTCCACCGGTGTCCCTCAGGGCTCGGTTCTTGGCCCTCTCCTATTCTCCCTCTACACTAAATCTCTTGGCGAAGTTATATCCTCACATGGCTTCTCCTACCACTGCTATGCCGATGACACTCAACTCATCCTCTCCTTCCCTCCCTCAGACACTCATGTCTCCACTAAGATCTCTACATGCTTGGCAGACATCTCATCTTGGATGACCACTCACCAGCTAAAACTCAAAACTAGTAAAACTGAGTTGCTTTACATCCCGGCTGACTCATCCCCCCTTCAGGACCTTGCGATCTCCTTTGACAACTCCCTGATCCGTCCTTCGGTTTCTGCTAGAAACCTTGGAGTTACCATAGATGATCGGTTGTCATTTTCCTCACATATCGCCAGTCTTTCTCGCTCTTGTCGGTTTATCCTCTTTAACATCAGGAGGATACGTCCATTTCTTTCCACCCAGGCTACCCAGATACTCGTCCAGTCCCTCGTCATCTCACGCCTTGACTACTGCAACTCGCTTCTAGCGGGTTTACCACTGAGCGCCATCCGTCCCCTCCAACTGATTCAGAATGCAGCTGCTCGTCTTGTTTTCATCCTTCCCAAGTTCTCCCACACCACTCCTTTGCTGCGCTCCCTCCACTGGCTTCCTGTAGCTGCACGCATCAGATTCAAAACACTGATGCTCGCATACAAAGCCAAAAATTCTCTGGCACCATCCTACCTAAAGGACCTCATCACACGCCGCTCTGCACCACGATCTCTCCGATCCTCCAGCACTGCTCGACTGGTCCCACCTCCCCTCAAGGCACAAGGAAGACACGCATCTCGGCTCTTCTCTGTCCTGGCACCTAATTGATGGAATGAACTCCCCCTAGATGTCCGAACAGCTGAATCCTTGAATGTCTTCAAGCGACGACTCAAAACTTTTCTTTTTCAGAAATACCTGACGTAGAACTTCTATATTCTTACTCGACTCTTTTTCTGGTGTGTGTTTTAAAAAAATTAAATAAAATAAAAATTCTGCACTACTCAATGGCGTTCTCAGAGATAGTATTCGTAGCTGGGGTCCTTATTGAGCTAGCATCGGAAATTCATTGCAGAGTCTCAAAGCACTTATGTAAGTCGCTCTGGCTAAGGGCGTCTGCCAAATCCTGTAAATGTAAATGTAAATATACTGCATGGACAATGAACCTTGGTCGAGAACAGCTGTACATCTATGTTCATGTGTTCTCCTGGAGTGAAACTTTCAGCACAGTTCTTGGTGAAGGCTGGCAGAGAACGTGGTCATGAGTCTGATGGAGTCATTTCTGGATGACGGGAGAAATGTCACAATGGACAATTTCTTCACCTCACTGTCACTGTTACACAGACTGCTTCACTTTACTGGGCATGGTGAATAACATTTGCCGTGAACTTCCTCCATTGGCAAAGGACACTGCACAGGGAGAGGAATTCTCCACGTCAGTGTTTAGAATGGCGCGCATGTATTCAGTACGAGCAGCAACAAGCAAGTGGCCAGTAGCTGTGTTTTACAACATGCTGGACTTGGTGGCGGTGAATGCCTACGTTCTGTACAAAGCATCTACAGGGTGGAAAGGAAAAAGAAGATTGTTTCCGATTCTTCTAGCCAAGGAACTCCATTGCCAAATACAGGGATGATGGTCACTGGGTTTTCAAACGCTGCAAACACAGACTTTGAAAGATAGACAGACTGTGTGGGACAGTAACCACTGAGACAAAAGGCAGAAAGATGACGAAGAGATGAACCTGGAACTGAGGCACGGATACATCAATTTTTACATGAACAGCCAAACATGCAAAGCTGGAGAGATCACACAAAAACAAAATTCACTTTTGGTGTTATAATTCAGTGATGGCCAATGAAAATGAAATGACATTTTATTCTGTATGTGTATGAGCATGTCAAAAACCATGGACCATGACTTCACTCAGCTTATGACATTTATATACAAACATGCATTGGAGACTGAAGTGTTAGCATGTTTTCATTTTATTCATTTCATTCTATTAGCAACTTTTCATTCTATTTTCACTCAATTTGTTTTATAAATAACACAGACTTGTGTTTCCATATATTTTGTGAATGTGCGTCTTTCATATTTGCAGGTCAGTCAGCGTGTGGGATATTTGGTATAGATATGGCAGACTTTTGTGAAGGTTTCCATGTCACACACAGAGGTTTAGCCTGCCTTGGATTTGAGCTACTCTGAGTAAAAAATGCAAATGCGCCAGGCCTCACAGGTAATGGGTGTGTTTGCACAACAAAAGCAGGAGGAGGATGGGGCTGAAGACCTGCGAAAATCACAGCAGGGGTGACAAACACCTTGGGACTCTCAGCAGAGAATAAAAACTCGGTAAATCTAGTGATAATTCTTCCTCCTGCCTACAGACTCCTGCCAGCTGATGCTGGACCCCAACACAGCAAACAGACTCCTGTCTCTGTCAGGGGGGAACAGGAAGGTGACATGGGGGGCAGAGCAGCCATATCCTGATCATCCAGAGAGATTTGACAGCTGCCCCCAAGTTCTTTGCAGAGAGAGTCTGACTGGCCGCTGTTACTGGGAGGCTGAGTGGGATGGAGATGCAGCCTGGATAGGAGTCACTTATAAAGGGATCAGGAGGAAAGGAGAGAGTTATGACTGTGCACTTGGAGCCAATGACAAGTCATGGAGTCTGTGCTGTAATACTGACAGTTACTCTGTCTGGCACAATAATAAACAGACTCTCATACCCATAGAGCCCTCAGGCTCCCGCAGAGTAGGAGTGTATCTGGACTGGGGGGCTGGTGCTCTGTACTTCTACAGAGTCTCCTCTGATGGACTGACCCCCCTGCACAGATTCACCTCCTCATTCACTGAGTCCCTCTATCCAGGGTTTTGGGTTTATAGAAACTCCTCTGTGTCACTGTGACGTGTTGCTGGTTCTCCTGGCAAAAAGGTAAAATCTCTGCCTTTTAACCTTTATAATCCTTTTTACTCTGAAATGTACAGAACTGTGCAAAAGTCTTAGGCAGGCAAAGAAAATGATGTTTAGATTATCCTCCTGTTGGTGTAAAACTATGATATGATGCCTGTCAAAGTGTGTCAGCTTCGCCATTTCAGAACCTCTGCTAAAATCATCCTAGTATTTGCAGCGACTGTCCAGTGCAGCCATGTATTTTTTGACTTGGCCACTAACACACCTCATACAGCTAGTCAATCTCTCACTGACCTTTTAAACCAATACATGATGACACCAAGGTGGGTGGTGTAGCAGATACTGAATTAGCAGCTCAGCAGCTACAGCAGGATCTTGATTTAATTAGTAACTGGGCCGATACCTGGCAGATGAAATTTAACGTCGATAAATTTAAGGTACTCCATCTAGGGAGCAGAAATATAAAGTACAGGTATTTCATGGGTCTCACTGAAATAAAGGTAGCCGATCATGAGAAAGACCTTGGTGTGTATGTTGATGCTTCCATGTCCCATTCTCGCCAGTGTGGGGAAGCAATAAAAAAGGCCAATAGGATGTTGGGGTATATCTCCAGGTGTGTGGAGTATAAGTCAAGGGAGGTAATGCTAAGATTATACAATTCCTTGGTGAGACCTCACCTAGAATATTGTGTGCAGGTTTGGTCACCATATCTTAAAAAGGACATTGTGGTCTTAGAAAAGGTGTATACAGCGTAGGGCCACAAAAATGATTCCTGGTCTTTGAGGAATGTCATACGAGGAACGTTTACTTGAGCTAAATCTGTTCAGTCTCAAGCAAAGGAGACTGAGGGGGGACATGATCCAGGTATATAAGATTCTAACAGGTTTGGATGCTGTTCAACCAAATAGTTACTTCAGCATTAGTTTAAATACACGAACTCGTGGCCACAGGTGGAAATTAGCGGGAGAACATTTCAAGCTGGATTTAAGGAAGCACTTCTTTACACAACGTGTAGTCAGAGTATGGAATAGTCTTCCTGATAACATAGTGCAAGCTGAATCCTTGGGTTCCTTTAAATCAGAGCTAGATAAGATTTTAACTACTCTGAGCTATTAGTTTAGTTCTCCCCAAGCGAGCTTGATGGGCCGAATGGCCTCCTCTCGTTTGTATAGTTCTTATGTTCTTATATTTCATTATTTAATTCAGTTGTTGGTGAAATTTAACAAAATCAGAACGGCTGAGGTGCCCCCGAGGAGAAGTTTGGGAACTGAAGCGGTGTTCATCTAGCCATCCAACTAGATATCAGTAACTTTTTAGAAAACAGAAGAAATTATTACTAGTTTTTATTGTGTTACTTTTAATTTGCACACATTCTAATATTAAATTGTGTTTTTTGTTCTAAGCCAAAGTACACTTGCTACCCAGATAAACAGCTTTAAACATTTCTTTGGACTGACTAAGACTTTTACACAGGACTGTATGTTTGACAAAAGATAAATGCCTGTGTTCAGTGAGCTGAATAACATGAAAAATATAGTTTTATACGTTTTTTTCTCTGACTAAAATGTAACTAAATGTAATCCTGATTGAGGGGGGGCTTTCCCTCTCCCCTGTATATGTACATTTTATATATTTATGTCCATTTACTGTATTTCCTCCCTGTACAATGACAATAAAGGCTTTCTGTTCTGTCCTATTAATATCCTGCTTCAGCGTCACCCAAAGCATAACTGAGTAACATAATGAAACCACAGTCTGCTGGATTAAGTTAAATTCACTGTATTACTGCAGCTGAACATAACTGACACAATGACACTCAATCAATGTGTATAATAATCATTTAACTGGAGACATAACAGACCGAAAAAAAACTGGAAAATATAATTATGTCCTGTTACTGTCCTGGTTCAGTGGAATAAATTAAATAAAAATGTTATTAATATATTTCAATAAATAATGAAATTTGTTTTATTAAATAATTAACACCCTTGCCACCCCCACCCCCCAGTAATAGGTCTGGTTGCTCCCCCATCGGACACAAGGGGCAGCTACCCAGACACCCTTGCCACCCCCACCCCACTGTAAAAGGTCTGGTTATACCCCCGTCAGACAGAACGGGCAGTTTCCCAGGCAACCTTGCCACCCCCACCCCACTGTAAAAGGTCTGGTTATGCCCCTGTCAGACAGAGCGGGCAGGTGCCCATGCACCCTTGCCACCCCCAGCCCACTGTAAAAGGTCTGGATGCTCCTCCGTCAGACAGAACGGGCAGGTGCCCAGGCACCCTTGCCACCCCCAGCCCACTGTAAAAGGTCTGGATGCTCCTCCGTCAGACAGAACGGGCAGGTGCCCAGGCACCCTTGCCACCCCCAGCCCACTGTAATAGGTCTGATTATGCCCCCGTCAGACAGAACGGGCAGGTGCCCAGGCACCCTTACTCCTCTGCCCCCACTTATCTATCTGACTCAGATAAATTGATACATAGATAGATACTGAATCCCTCCCACGCCCGGCTGGCAAAAGCCACTAAATTTATCTGCATGCATTATCATTAATAACAGACGTGTAAAAATATACACAGACATCCATTGACAATCCACCATTGGATTCATTTGCTATTGCAGATTAACATTCTATACAGTGACTGTAGTCAGTTATAATGTCTCTCTATCAAGCTGCTGCCATATTTCTTACTTCCACTGGACACGTCAATTCACAGAAAAGCGATCATTCCGGAAACAATGTGTACTTTTCAGAGCCGCCATTAGGTGGAGACAAAACACAGATTACTAAATAAAATACGATCAGAATTAAATTATAAGAAAGCGGATATATGCGCGATATAAAATATGATTATTCCATTTTAACGGGACATATCTTTTTATACAAGTTTGTAACTAGCAGTCATTTACATTCTTTTATAATAAAAAAACCCCAATAATATTATGAGCCATAAATCATCCATATATAAGCAGTAACAGACATCGCGCCGCTGAAGTTCAGCACTTTCCCGTTTGAGATGAACGTGATGTTGCCTTTTCCTGTCGGCGACCTTTAAAAATCCAGGACAGCAGCGGTTAGATGCAGCGTGTGCAGCGGTCATATTTACGGACAAAATCAAGCTGCTGACTATGACTTAGTTTGTGGTTAAGTAACAGCATAATACTACATTATTTGTGCTTATAAAGTGTTACCGATGAGAGAACACTTTGAAAATCAGTAAATAACATTTTCTCTTGCCTTAACTCTAAATCAGACCTAGAAGTGTTTGAGTAGATTACCAGGTTTCCTCTGGTTATTGCACTTACCGCACACAATATGAAGAAAATGTAAGTGAACCGAAATCTCCATGCAATGAATTAGCATCCTGTGAGTATCAAGTGCTGCACGCCATACATTAGCAATGGGCATCAGATCACTGTATTCAACAGGGTGAGGGGTTATTCAGGAAGGACGAGTGTATTATTATAAAACAGACTGATAAATCAGCTTGTTTAAGCAGTTATTACTGTATGTCTTGTTCAATAATCCAACATACTTTCGCAGCTGGCAGCTTTCAAAAAAGATTGACCTTTCTTGCAAAACTCGACATTTATGAAGGCCTCTATACCTTAACAAGCTTACGATTAAATGCAGCACGGCCCTTGATGTCCTGTCTGGATGTCTGGAGGTGATTTTCTGTACTGAGTTAGATGAAATGCATGAATCCATTTCCAAAAGCTGTTTATCTGGGTCCCCGCGATGGGGCCCTTTGGATATGGTGCCAGTATCTCACAGGCCTTGGACACCGAATCACTCAGGCATTTCTGAGTCACATCTTTATTTAGCCTGATCTTTATTTTTTGTCTGGCAAATTTAACACAAACCAGTGTGTGGCCTGGATGACACACTAATGAAAGCGAATTCAGTGGCAGGAAAAGGTTTCCCGCTTATTTACATATATGTCAGAGGTTCACAGGGCTGCCAGCTTTGGTCTCCTGGCTGCTGTGACATTTTCAATTCGAGACAAATCTGCACACGCATTTACATGTATGTAAGAGTTTTATTACCTTGTAAATAGTCTATAGGGTTTGCAAGCTACCCAAACGCCTTTGATGTAACTAAATATAAATTTATAATAGAATAATATAGAATTGTCTATCCCAGGAACAACAGGTGCAGGCGGGAACCAACCCTGGGCGGGAACCAACACACCACAGGGCGCACACACTCACACAGCCACACTCAGACAAGTACAGAGCCAATTTAGAGACGCCGATCAGCCAACCCTGAACGCCTTTGGACTGTGGGCGGAGACCGGAGCAGCACTGAAACACCTCACTCCAAACAGGCTTCAGTGCAGGTAATATGTTAAGGCAGTGTTATGGTGGGGCGTCTATGATGGGGGGGTGAGAGGTGGTGTTCAGGCTTAATCCAAAGTAGATTAGTGGGTTTCATTAGGAACAGCGACGACCTGCCCTACAGAGAGGAGGTGAAGAGACTGGTGGGATGGTGCAGTGACAACAGCCTGATCCTGAATGTGGAGAAGACCAAGGAGATGATCATGGACTTCAGGAGGAAACAGCCCAGTCATTCAGCAGTCGTCACTGACAACAGTGCTGTGGAGGTGGTCAGCAGCGTCAGATTCCTGGGGGTGCAGATAACTGACAATCTGGACTGGTCACCAAACACAACATCACCGGTTAAACGGGCTCAGCAGCGTTTGCACTTCCTGTGCCGGATGAAGAGAGCTTTCCTCTCCCATCCTCAGCACCTTCTACCGAGGCACCATAGAGAGCGTGCTGACCAGCTGTATCTCCATCTGGTTTGGCAGCTCGAAAGCCTCAGACAGTAAATGGCTGCAGAGAGTGGTGAGGACTGCAGAGAGGATCATCGGGACTTCTCTTCCATCCATCCAGGACATTGCGCACAAACACTGTCTCAGCAGAGCCCATGACATCATCAGAGACTCCGCCCACCCCCACCACGGACTGTTCGCCCTTCTGCCCTCTGGGAAGAGGCTTTGCAGCATCAGGACCAGGACAGACAGATTCTCTAAGAGTTTTATTCCTCAAGCCATTAGACTCCTGAACTCTCAATACCTCATGCTATTTTTTTAATTGTCTACTGCAATATGTCTGAAACGGCGACGTACACTGGTGTTTGCTGCTATAGTGCTGTAAATATATTTTTATGCATATTCCACGTTAATTCCACTTTATATTCTTTTTTAATTTACTCTACTGGGCCGATGATGAGTCAATGCAATGTAATTCTGCCCTGACGTGCACTAACCGTGTATGTTCTGAATGACAATGAAGTAGCTATTCTATTCTATTCTATTCTATTCTTTTCTATGTCTGGATAAGTATGGGCTGGAATACAGAGAGAAGCTGGTGGCCAAAGCAGTGAAGGTCATGAGTGGCAGATGCTCTGGGGTCCAAACAGGAGTTAGAGAGGTTGCCAGATATGCATTTTATGTTCACTGTAGCCCACACTGTTTGCATCTTGTCATTGTTGACTGTGTGAAAAATGTCCCTGTAGCTGCATGTTTTCTTCTCTTTGCTGGAAAGACTGTATGTGTTCATGTCAGGCTCAAATGTTCACAAGAAATGGGTGGATGTTCAGAAATAAATGTTCAGTGGGGCCCAGGGGAACTGCAAAGGCTCAGTGAGACTAGATGGGCCTGCTGCCGTGCTGCGTGTAGAAACCTTACGGAGAGGCTGAGTGCTGTACTAAGGCTGCCAGGTGAGATTTTAGATGATGCCGATCCCCAGAGAGCTGCAGAAGCCAGAGGACTGCAGTCTCAGATTGACTTGAGTTTTGTAGGGCTCCTTGTAGTGTTCAGAAAGGTGCTCGGTCAAGCAAAGTTTCTGCCAGACGTGCTCCAGTCACCTAAGGCTGATCTTAGCAAAGCAGCCGACCTCACTGACACCCTCAGACAGACCTTTGGAGAACATAGCAAAGAGGATAGCTTTACTGAGCTGTGGGTACAGTGACTGAAACATGCAGTGATCGCCACATTCCTGCCACTGTCAAACCAAAATGAACCAAACACACCTCAAGCAGACCACATGATAGTCTTGTCACATCTACACCTGGACAGCAAAGACATGTTAACAGCAAAGACGCCTTCAGAAAAGGAGCATTTATTCCCACCACGGAGTCCATGATCAGGGTTTATAAGCTGAGGGAAAGGGTAAATTGCCTGATATTTTGCTCTCCTGCTCTGCCTCTTTCTCCATAAGCTTTCTTTGATTCATTTTATCTTCATGTCCTTCGTTTTAATGGCCTAGAGGTCTGGTCACTCCGCTCTGAGTGTTTGAGGAGGGACTGGAACTGTAGACCTTAACCTTCTCCCCATCACAGTTCTGCTGGTGAGACTCCATGTCCTAATGGAGTTGTTCTGTAAGCCAGGAGAGCTTTCTGATCCTAATCTTTATTCAGTATCTGTTTGACTGCTCTAACAGCTCTCTGACTCTCTGCTGCACTGGGAAAACTCAGGGGCTACTAGTGACATGTTCAGGTTGTGAGAGTCGGCAGATTGGCTACTTCTATGTATCTGGAGAAGTGATCACTGCAGCTAAGTAGTGATCTTTTTCCCACTGGGAAATATCTGCAGCCGCTCTCTACCATGCTCCTGCAGGCAAAGGTGTTGTGAGGAGAGGTTCTGTTACTTGGCCAGAATGCTGGCAGATTATGTCACACTGTTCCTCCATTTCTCTGATGTCTCTGGTCAGAATAAGGATTTGTTCTCCCTTTAGCAGGACATCCTCTGCTACATGTGTGTCCAATCTGAACGACCAGTAAGGTAAGAGATTCCCTGGGACGGCTTTCCTGTGAACAGGCTAAACTCTATCTGCGAACTGTCTTAGTGCCTCGTGGTTCTGTCTTCATTCAGCATGTCTCTAATCTGACCTAGTTTAGTCTTTGTCACAGGAATGTGCTCCATGACATAATCGATATAGACGCCACACTCCCTTTCCAGTGTGTCACTCTCCCTTTCCAGTGTGTCACTCTCCCTTTCCAGTGGGTCACTCTCCCTTCCCAGTGTGTCACACTCCCTTTCCAGTGTGTCACTCTCCCTTCCCAGTGTGTCACACTCCTTTTCCAGTGTGTCACTCTCCCTTTCCAGTGTGTCACTCTCCCTTCCCAGTGTGTCACTCTCCCTTCCCAGTGTGTCACTCTCCCTTTCCAGTGTGTCACTCTCCCTTGTGTTTTCGGATCCGAGTGGAGCTTGTGGTCACACACTAGCTGCCACCAGTTGTTATCCTGCAACATGAATGATTCTGTATTTGAATCTCTTCGTCCTCAATCTGAGTCTGAGTTCCTCGAGGAAAGTCATCAAGTGGTCGAGAACCTATGAAGGAGATGAGGAGCTTGTGGTCTGTATGCACCGTGACGTCGAATCCCAAGAGACATATGATCATTCACTTACAGGCCCGTGTCACACCAAGTGTGATCAGTGATCAGTGCGTATCAGGTTTCACTGGGAGTCAGACTCCTACACAGACATGTACATCACTGGTCTGTATTCTCCATCCGGCTGCCTCTGCATTAGCCCTCCTCCAAGGCTGTATGACGATGCATCTGCTGACACCGGAGTTTCTCTCTTTTGATCAGTGTGTATCGGGTTTCACTGGGAGTCAGACTCCTACACAGACATGTACATCACTGGGCTGTATTCTCCATCTGGTTGGGGGCAGGCAGGGAGAAAACCTGCCAATGTAGGTCACCATCCCCACGATACGTCTCACTCCTTCAGTACTCTGAGGTTTGGGCATGTTGATAACGGCTTTAATGTTGTCGGGATTCACCTCAGTCCCTGTTACGCTTATTTTATGTCCCAGGAACTTCACTTCATTCACTCTGAACTCACAGTGTTCATTTAGAGTGAGGTCTGCATTCTCAAACTTCTGGGGAACTTTGCATAGCCTATCGTCATGCTCCCTCTGGTCTTTGCCAATTACCAAAATGTCATCAGTATAGCACATTGTTCTAGGTGTGCCTGAAACAATCTGAGAGATTCTCAGCTGGAAGTGCTCGAGTGCCGAGGAGATCCCAAAAGGCAGTCTGTTAAAACAGTACCTGCTGAAGGAGTGTAATGAAGGTCATCAAGGGCTGTCTTTATATGAGGGTATCTGCCAGAATCCCACTCAGGCATCCCGTTTGGAGAACGATACTGCTCCGTCCAGTTTGGCAAGTGTGTCATCCACAGCTTGGAGTATGTGCCTCTTTCAGCAGACACTTCCATTGAGTCTTGTTAGGTCCACACAGATCCTAATATGTGGCAGAGTGGGCTAAGCCTCGGAAGATCAGAAGGTTGCTCGATCAAGCCTGGCTTTGGCAGAACAGCCACATGTCTCTGGGCCCTTGAGCAGAGCCCTTAACTCCCAGCTCCATAGGTGCCACTGCAGGTGGCTGCCCTTTGCTGCCAAGCTGACTCTCACCTCCATGTGTACAGAGCTCCATGTCCAGGGGCTGACAGTGCATATGGTGATGCCACCTCAGCTAACACTATATTATAATACAACTTCCTGCTGATTCACCTGCCTGTTGATTTTGGCTGTTAAAATTTGCTCTCTCATATATTATAATGTGTTTAATAATAAAATACTCAGCCAGGGCTTTTGGTTTTGGTTACGTCCATTTCTTTCCACTCAGGCTACCCAGAAACTCGTCCAGTCCCTCGTCATCTCACGCCTGAACTACTGCAACTCGCTTCTAGCGGGTTTACCACTGCGTGCCATCTGTCCCCTCCAACTGCTTCAGAATGCAGCTGCTCGACTTGTTTTCAACCTTCCAAAGTTCCCACACCATTCCTTTGCTACGCTCCCTCCACTGGCTTCCTGTAGCTGCCCGCATCAAATTCAAAACACTGATGCTCGCATACAAAGCCAAAAATGGTCTGGCACCATCCTACCTAAAAGACCTCATCACACCCCGTACTGCACCCCCATCTCTCCGATCCTCCAGCACTGCTAGACTGGTCCCACCACCCCTCAAGGCACAAGGACGACACACATCTCGGCTCTTCTCTGTCCTGGCACCTAGTTGGTGGAATAAACTCCCCCTTGATGTCCGAACAGCGGAAACCTTGGCTGTCTTCAAGCGACAACTCAAAACTTTCCTTTTTCAGAAATACCTGAAGTAGTACTCTGTATTCTTACCCAGCTCTTTTCCGTGTGTGTGTATGTGTACAAAAAAAAAATTATTATTGTTGCACTTTCTCAACAGTGTTCAGATAGATGGTATTCATAGCCTGGGTCCTTATTGAGCTAGTATCGGAAAAATTCATCGCAGCGTCTTAAAGCACTTATGTAAGTCGCTCTGGCTAAGGGCGTCTGCCAAATACTATAAATGTAAATGTAAACGTCTCTGCAAACTATTTCTGTTCGTCAGACAAAACCAGCGTGTTATTGCTTTTCTCCCCAGTCATGTACATCAGCGAGTTGAATGGTCTTCCTCAGTCTTTTCAGATATTCCTGAAGCTCCTCAAAATCACTCATCAAGCATCGTAGGCACAAAGTCCAGCTGCTTGGCCTGTCAAAATTGAAGCTTCCTGGAGGTTCTACTGAAAATATCTGCTCCACCTCTCATGTTATTTTCTTTGCTCCCCCTCTTGGAAACGCATCTGTAAGCTGGCCAGCTCCCTCACTTACTGTAGCAGGCCCTAGTATTGCCAGATCCTCTGTATTTCCTCTGACCTTCAAACTAATGTTGGTTTTCTACTCACGGGCTCCTGCTGCCAATCTTCTGACACCATGTATAATATTCTGCTGCGAATCTTAGAATTTCCAACAGACCACGACCACAGATGCATTCAGACTCAGCCTTTTACTTCTGTATCCTCTCCTTTTCTTGTATCTCCCCTTACCCAATGCTTTAGTGCCCCCTAGTGTCCTGACATGGTTCTGTTATAACACTTGGTGGTGGTTATAATCCCCGCAAAATAATTCAGCCCTGTCATTTTTATGTCTTCTGTAAATATAAAACTTACCAAAGAATAGTGTCAGAATGGCAGGATACACCTGTGTGTATTTCCTACTGTCTCATTGAGCTGAAAGAATCACCCACATAATATGAGGACAAAATTTATTGGAAACCAGCTGAAAACTGTCAACACCAACCTCTATGGCAGGTACCTTTACAGAAATGCAACATGAAAAATCCACAAATACCCATATAACATATTGCTGATCCCAAAACTCTCAACCTCCCACAGTCTCTCGACCTCCACAGACTAAAAATGATGTCACGTTATTTTACTAATAAGTGCTGGCAAGTTTCAGGACTGGAACCACTGATATTAGACAGACGTACAGGATACTGGCTATCAATCGAATTTTCAGGTGCAGAACTTTGGGGACACAAGCAAAAAGTTACTCATTGATGCCTTTAGTGTAACTTAGGTACAAAAAAAATACATCTGCTCATCTCTTTTCCCGCAAGTTGGCACTGGGGCTTGTGGTGAACCAATTAGCAAAGTTTATCACTATAAGCCCCACCCAGTAGCTCTTGGTTGAGTGAAAAGGAAATCTTCTGGAGTAGGAACTAAAAAAAATTAAGGAAAAACCTCCTAGGACCTACAATCGGGCCAAGTTCCTGGGGTGAAAATATGATAGAAGTTCCAGGTTCTTGAAAAAAGGTTCTGGTTCTTGAAAATGTTTTCTCTGGCACCTTGTATGCACCAAGTTTGCTTCACTTCCTAAGAACAGAAGGCAGTGCAGACAAGTGTCCATGTTTTATACAGTCGATGGGTCAGAGTATATTCACAGACAAAAGAGGCTCACACTGAAACATAACAGAGCAGAGTTATAACTTTCTGTTTAAATTTCTCAAATCAAATGAAATCTTAATTTATCATTAAACTTTGGAAATATACAGTAATATTCTAAATGTCCCAGACTGTTTAATATATCGATCACTTTAAATTTGTATTTCTGATGCACGTCATACCCAGGGTGAACCCCTGCCTTGGGCTGGCTGGGATGGGCCCAGGCTCCCCTGCAACAATGACCCGCATGTGGATGGATGGATACTGTATGTACATTAGTCAGCCACATATGCTGTACGGCTTTGTTTTCCGGACAGTCTGGGCTACTCAGATATGTCATAATCTGATGTGTAAATGCCGACAGTCTTGATGTCATCCTTCTTATCAGGAAAAACTACTTGTGCATATAGATATTTCTCAATTTTTAGTCTCATCTAATATAAAAATTGGACAATAAAAAGCTTATTTTAGTTCATGGTCCACTGGATAAACACAGACATTACAGATGGTTTTAGAGTCTAATGCTGAATGTTGTTTGCTGTCATTTTTCTGCCTGCATATGCTGTGATTGGTGCAGTGAAATTTGAGAATGTGTTTGTGGTCAGTATCATAGCCTCAGACGACAAACCAGCGCTGTAGCGCGTCACTGTGTTTACATGTGGGAGGGGTTCCAGTTACATAATGGGCTCGTTCTAATCCAACTGTTTTGATGGAGGTCAACATACCTATACAACGTTTTTGAATACATAATGCAAAAATATGAAGCAATTATCTTCTTAATAAACAGCATATTGCATTTTTTGAGTGAAATTCCATTCCTTAATTTATAGGCTTATAATAAATACATATACTTTCCCCTATAACGCTAGTGAGTGGATCATTGCGGAAGCGAATATATATGCTTTGTTTTCCGTCTAATGTGAATAATCTCAATGGTTTATGGATTGTTAGGGCTGCATTTTAGTGGAAAATGTTTAAAATACATGCCTCATTGCGCACAGGATTACTCTAGCACATAACCTTGCAACTTGGACGCCCGGACCGAGTACGGTCTCTCGATTGCAGATATGCCAGGACAACCTGACTGCAGGAGGGGTCTGAAAGCGCGTGTCCTCTGTCAGCATCCAGACCGCTCTACCCCAAAACGTCAGTCCGTACGGAGTGCCGAAAGGGTCAAAACGTATTGTTTGTTTTTGGTAATAAGCTGAAAATTGACATGCTTACGTGAACATTTTGTTTTGGCATACGGTTCATTACAAAAATGGAAAGCCCCTCACCTTGTTGAGTGTTTTATCAAAGTAACAGAACACCTTAAACCTGTTAATTTAAAGAAAAGAAAACGATAAGTGTGGCTGCATATCTAAGCTTTTCTGTCAGTGTTCATGTAAACAAACTATGTATAGAAATGAGGTTTTCCTTTGGATAAGCAGACAGATGAAATATCTGTGTTCAGTAATAAAACGAGTTGAATAAGTACCTCTAACTGTCAGTCTCTTTCCCATGCGCTCATGCTTTGTGTGGCTCTGCACTGCCATCTGCTGACAGAATAAAGTAGTTGCACCCAAGACATGCTAAAGACCTGCTGGAGAATTTCCACAGTAATATGGCATGTTCATGTTCATTATAACCACATTCACGGTGCCTCCTGCTGACAGGCTTGATTGTAGCACATTGCTATGAGTCTTCAATCAAACTGACACAAATGTATAACATTCATGGTAACTGATATCGTGTTTCTCTCCCAAAGCACCTTCTGAAGTGAGAATTGTGCTTTTGGGAAAAACAGGATCTGGGAAGAGCAGCACAGGAAATGTTATCCTGGGGGAAGAGAACGAGTCAGTGAAGATGGTACTGAAGTGGTTTGGGGAGGAAGCCCTGAAACACACAGGTGTCCTCTTCACACAGGCTGATGGGCTTAAAGAAAACCAAACCACTGAGGAATATGTGAAGGAGAACAAGGATCTGAAGGAACTTGTTGATAAGTGTGGAGGCCGAGTCCATGTCATTCACTCTAAGCACTGGAACAGAAAAGATAAAAATGCTCAGTCTGCAGATCATGGAACAACTACAGCAAGTGATGATAGAGAGGACAGAAGCTGGGGAATCACAGGCTGTTCAGGCACTGGAGGAAATGAAGAAGTTTAACCGTCATTCTACACACATATTTTACATACATGGGCTACTGACTGGGGGCATCAAGAATAATTTACTGTAAGAAGCAATGATAATAGAAGATAATAATGACAAAACATTTCTTCCCAAAGTATTATTAGTTATGTAATTAATGTCATCTAAAGATAAATGTCACTAATATTTTTTTACAATTCATTAGCATATTTTGTCAAATGAAAATCTATACTTTTCTTCAACACAACGTGCAGCTTCTATGTGCAACCAGAGAGTTGCAGGTTCGAGCCCTGGTTTCTCCTGACCCCATGAAAGTGTCTTTGAGCAAGATACTGAACCCAAAATTGCCCCCGGCATGCAGCTTGGCGCCTTGCATGGCATGATGTTTAGATTATCCTCGTGTTGGTGTAAAACTATGACATGTTGCCTGTCAAAGTGTGTCAGCTTCGCCATTTCAGAACCTCTGCTAAAATCATCCTAGTATTTGCAGCGACCGTCCAGTGCAGCCATGTATTTTTTTACTTGACCACTAACACACCTCATACAGCTAGTCAATCTCTCACTGACCTTTTAAACCAATATATTTAATTATTTAATTAATCTGTTGGTGAAATTTAACAAAATCATGGAACGGCTGAGGTGCCCCTGAGGAGAAGTTTGGGAACTGAAGCGGAGTTCATCTAGCCATCCAACTAGATATCAGTAACTTTTTAGAAAACAGAAGAATTTATTACTAGTTTTTATTGCGTTACTCTTAATTTGCACATGTTCTAATGTTAAATTGTGTTTTTTGTTCTAAGCCAAAGTACACTTGCTACCCAGATAAACAGCTTTAAACATTTCTTTGGACTGCCTAAGACTTTTGCACAGTACTGTATATATACACACACGCAGTTATACAGATGTATAGAAAACATGCTTGAGCGATTATAACGACCATTTTGCATGTAATGACTTATACAATGAACTAACACCAGATGTTTTGGGGGGTCAGACTTTTCAACAGAGAACCAGTATAATATGTGACCCATCACCACGAAATGAGTCTTATTCCCCACCCATAAGAGTCACCCATAAGACTCATTTCATGGTGATGAGTCACATATATTTTGACTAACATGTCATAAACAATTGAAAATGTAGGAATCAGCAGATGATTGTACATAATTATTCGCACTACTGAGCCAAAGCATTTGCAATTTGACAAAAAGAATGAGACTTTGCATGTATGATGTGCAAAAGGGACTCGATGATGTGGAGGTTGTACAAGTAGTTATGAGAATTTCATTTCTGAGCTGGGAAATGTAAGTAAAGAATGAGTGTGGTCTATGTGCGTTTCCCAAAAGCCTTCGTTATTCCAGAATTAACAGACAAACTTTAAGTAGCACTTTGTTGGCTCTTCCCAGCCTCCACGTGAGAAAAGCACAAACTGTCAATAAGAGGAAAATCGATTGTCAATGGCAAAATGAGTCAAATCATTGCTACATGACGCATGTAAACATGAACAATATAACATATAATCCAAATCTAAACGTCTGAAAACGCACAGACATAATAACAAATTAAATTATCAGTTGCAAATATACCAATAGGCTGAAAACGTGATGGGGCTCTTTGTACAAAGAAACCATGGACAGCAGCCAGAGAAAGAGGAAACATCAGCTCTGCAAGGCGGCGATACAACTAATGGAGGAGGTGGGGGAACAATGGGGGGAATCACTGCCAGGATGAAAGGCTACTGTGGCCAGCAGTGATCTGGGACTGAAGTCTGCAGGAAATGGCAGGACTTCTCCAGCCTCACAAAGTGATAACTGGGGATAAATGGGGATTGGGGATCATGCTGACTGGGCAGAGGGTCAGGAGCTGCGTCACATACACAGGACAACACAGAGGGAGCTGCAAGCACTCGGGAAAGAAAAGGGTCATTTTTCATAGAGACAATTCCTCACTACGGCTTGTGGGGACTGAGCGTCTTCATATACAGTCAGAGGATGAGGGACCCGGTAACAGCGATGGCTGGCAGCTCTTAGCCCTTCAGACGCGTCGATTGGTACACAGGGCAGTTGTTGTGCCAGGGAATGCAGTTGATTGCAGTTCTTCCTTTGCAGTACAAGGCGAATTTGATCAGTGAAATCATTCATTGTATTTATATTGCCAACAGGTATGGAATGTACTGTGAGACCTTTTGAGCTGGGTGAATGTTAAGTGGGACAAAGGTGAACTGGGACACTCATATGTCTGATACTCTGTATGGGTCTTATATCAGCAGCATTGTTACATTCCCCGAAAAAGAGCATCAGTGTGTTTTGGCCAAACTCTGTGTCTCTGTGACACGACAGCAGGCAAAAATTCAAAGAAGGATGTAGAAAATAAGGAGTGGGGGGGGAGCACTGGTTACTCTACCAGCAAGATAACCATCTACTTTTGTTATGAAGGGTTTCGGGAAATGCTTGCTAATTAACGGCCAAACTTAAATGCTAGTTAACAAACTGCTTAGCGTTTGAAAGCTTTCAGGAAAGCCAGCCCAGTTTGGTGACACCAGGCAGAATGATGGCTGACGACCGCAGTGGAAGCTGTTTCATTGGTCTGAATATGTTATAGGAGGATTCGCATATAATTTTCACTTTGCTGATTAAAATCATATATCTGCTTTTATTGAAATATCACTTTCTGTTTTTGTAAATGCTGAAATGAAAACAAGCAATGTGAGCTATATTTGTGTGGAAAAGAAGAGGAACTATTTCAAGAAAATTAATTAAATAGCTTTATGTCAGCCCACAAATACAACAGGAGTGTGTAAGCTTTTGACATCCACTGTAAACATATTCCGCCCCCTCTCTGGGGCTATTATCAGCTGTCGGCCGCCTCCTGTTGGCATTCCTCACTTCCTCATGGGTGGTTTTGTGCTCGACCGTGGGCATCTTGCGGTTTCTATGACGTCACACCATTTGATCTTACATCACTCCAGGGTCTCATCCTCTCTGTCCTCAGTGCTCTTCTTCTGGCAGGACTGGGGATGAGAGAGTCCAGTTGTCTGATGCAGTGGGTCCCTCTCACTGGATGGTATAATTTAGAAGCTGATCATTTATGTCTGTTATTACAGTCAGTGACGCTAAAAGGTGAGCTTCAGTGAACCGTGTGTGGCAGCTGCAGGAACAGAGGCACTCAGGCAAACCCAAGTGCAGAATATTACCCCCGAATGGCAGCTTTTTATTAGCAACAGGGAGACCTGGGATGGGGGAAGGGTGGGGGGGGGGGGGGGGGGTGCTGAAGGGCTGTTTGCTCTGATGGGTCCAGGCCAGTCACTGGGAACGTCAGCACTGGTGTTTTGACAGGTCGCTGCTGCCTGTATTTTGTCTGAAATTTTGTGGTTTCCTTTCAATAGGCTGTCAGGCTGTAGAGTCACAGAGAGGCTGTTCTTCCCTGACTTCAGCTCTGAAGTCAAACCTCAGAAATCTGGATCTGAGCTACAATCACCCAGGAGACTCAGGAGTGAAGCTGCTCTCTGCTGTACTGGAGGATCCCAGCTGTAAACTGGAGAAGCTGAAGTGAGTAGAGAATGAATATTTTATGTTGGTTTAAGTCAAGTTTATTTATATAGCACATCTTCATATAAGAAGGTCATTCAAAGTGCTTTCCAGAAAAGATAATAAGAAATAAAATACGTAATGCACAAAGTAAAATCGTAGGACTAAATATGACAATGAAAAATTTAATTAAAAGAACATGAAACGTTTAAGGACGTTTAAGGATATTAAAAGTGACAAATTACCAGTCCCATCAGACTGCCATTGGCCATCCACCTGCGGCCCAGGGTGCTCCGGTCACAGGAGCACTTATGTTCCACTATGCTGTTCGTTATGGACACACTGTGGGCAGCACAGGGATTCAGATCGGCCAGGCCGTTCCTCCCAATCACACCCTTCCAGGTTTCACTGTCGCTACGCACATCAGCGTTAATGTCTCCCAGCAGGACAATGCAGTCCCCACGGGGGGCACCTCCCAGCCCCCCCTCCCAGGTCTCCAAGAAGGCCAGGTACTCTGAGCTGATGTTCGGTGCATACACATAAACAGTCAGACCCCCTCCGCCAACTCGAAGGGGAAGGGAGGTAACCCTCTCGCTCACTGGGGTGAACTCCAATGTTCTGGCACTGAATTGGGGGGGCTATTAGCTTATTTCACAGAGGTCACCATTTTTGCAAATGAAAATGAGGCTGAGGTGGGATGAATTCCACAAAATTCGTTGATGCTAGTGTGGCATATTGTTGTGAACCAGGATGTACATCTTATCAAAGACGAGAATGTGATCAATGTTTGTCTTTCCCTTGATTTCCTTGTAACCGGGACACTTAGAAGCTAAGCTCAAAGTTAGAAAACACACTTTTGCAGAATCATGGATTTACAGTAGTGAGGATGTTTCGTATAACCAAGCTGCCTTCTGCTATAGTTCCTCACAGTGGTGCTGAAGATTTTTATTTTCTATGTGAAAACCCAAGATCCATTTGAGGTGAAGTACCTGACTCTGCTTGGACCTAAAATATATTCATACCCCATTGATTAACTCTGTAATGTACCATGTATGTTTAGTAATATGTATCCAGCGTTTTCAGCCTATCTCAGGATAATAGTGCTTGTGCGTGTTGTCTCAGAAAATTGGAAACTCAGAAAATAAATCAAGCTTGTTTATGAGTAACGTTAGTCATTCACGCTACAAACAATATTTTGATGTTTGCTGAATAGCTAGTACATTGACACTTAGCCTATGCCTGTCAAAATCCTTTAATATCAGTAATGTTCCCCTCTATTCAGTCGCTGTATCCTTTTAACAGAACTGCTCTTGATATTCAACATCCCTCCTCAGCCCATTTTTCAGCATCGTTTATGGTAAAATGTGGCACCAGCTCAAAGTTTACGGTCCAAGCCGTTATGTGACTGTACTTCCAGGCTTCCACTTGGGGTGACTCCCTCCTCTGCCTCGCTTTCCATTCAAAATGGCGGCCATGTGAAATCAGCACATAAGTAGACCCACACCTGCCCAGCACCTCTCACCAGGGGCAAGTCAAGAGTGGAATAGAGGGGAGTCCAGCCCCTCTCAAGCCCAACCCCTGCATACACTGCCACTTGATCCACATTGCACCCAACCCCCACAACTCGCCCTGCAGATGGTGGATACACAGGAGGGGGGGCCCATGTAAATTTGGCGCTCACCTGCTCCAGGGAAGGGTCCCGGTCTCCCCAATCTGGGCAGGGTCACATGATCCTTAGTGTTAGTGACTCACACTTTGTCTGGCCGCTCACCCAGGAACAATTTGCCTTGGCAGACCCAAACAGGGGCAGCTCCCCCGACAACATAGCTGCTAACCTCACAGAGGGACACGAACCCTTCCAGCACAATAGTGTCAATACATGGAAGGGCCCAAACGTCACCCCCGATCTACCAACATATCGCACTTATGAGAAGGGTCGCCTCAATAAAAATGATGGTTTTGCCAAGAATTAATTATTTATTTTCAATGATCCCGAGCAAACCACCACCTGACTGGTTTAGATCTCTGGACTCCGCCATCTCTAAATTCCTCTGGAAAGATAAACCCCCATGTATTAGCTTAAAAACACTGCAAAGGACTAAGGACAAAGGAGGACTAGATCGGCCTAACTTTCACCACTATTTCTTAGCCAACAGGCTCCAAAACATCTCAGGGTGGTTAAAATATACCCTCTTAGATGAGCCTTGGCTAGACGTAGAACAAGCACCATGCAATAATATAAAGATTTCGGATCTACCATTCATTAGCTCAAATATTAAACGACACGAATGCTTCAAAAGCATCAGTATCAGCTCTTCTCTGACAGCGTGGTGGGAGTTTCTAAAAGCGACTGAGTCTTCATTAATCCCATGCAAACGTACTCCCATCTGGAACAACCCTGATGTACTACTAAATAATAATATGATAAACTTCCCAGATTGGAGTTGTAAAGGTATTAAATACTTGGAACATATATTCGAAGGAATAGACTTTATTCCCTTTGACATATTAGTTAAACGATATGGGATTAACAAGAACAAATTTTTAGAATATCAACAAGTTAAATCTATAGTAAAAAAGAAATTAGGGTTTAATCAAATCAAATTACAAATACCACCAAGTGTGGCAGAATTCCTTAATCTTAAAACCCCCAAATTACTGTCTAAAATATACAGGACACTTTCTAAAATGGATGAATCAATATCCCTTCCCATTGCAAAATGGGAGGCAGATCTATCAGTCAGCTGGGACCACAACTTCTGGTCTAAGATATGTTTAAAAACCTTTAAACTGATTAGAAATCCCAGTTTACAGTTAATACAATACAAAATCCTGCATGGAGTGCACTATACAGGGCATCGGATGTTCAGGATGGGTTTTACGTCTTCTAACAACTGCTCACACTGTCAAGGCGACACACCTGACAGTTACATCCACGCTTTTTGGTTCTGTCCACCTACTCAGATGTTCTGGCGCAGGATCTGTGAAGACTTATCAAAGTGTCTGAAATGTACCATTCCAGCATCCCCTTCAGTCTGCTTGTTGGGCGACTTAGATGGTGTCACTACAGATTATGACACAACCCACATGGCTTTCACCGCCCTATGCATTGCTAAGAAGACTGTCCTTATGAACTGGAAGAATAAAAATAATCTTAATATCAACCAATATAGAGACGGTTTGTTGAACCATATTAGTCTTGATACAGCTTCTGCCGCCACACTAGATCAATCTCTCTGGGCTCCTTTGATCAGCTCCATCACCTAGTGGGGGTGGGGGGTCACGGTTTTGTCCTGCTTTGGTCGGTGTCGTTGGCATGGGGGGGGCATATTGGCTTGGGGCGTCTGGGGGTTCCCTGGGGGTGGGTTGCTGGGGGGATTCGGCGATGGGACTGCGGTCCTGGCCTGGATGGGGCTTTGGTGGCTCTTGGGTGGGATCCTTCTGGCGGCTGCAGGCGGCGCTGCTGGGGGAGCCTGTGCCGGCGGACGTAGGTTCCCGGCCTGGTGGCCGTGCTGCTCCTGGGTAGATCCGGGACGGGCTTGGGGTTCTGGGGGCGCTCTGGTCCTGGGTCCTGGTACAGTAGGTGTGTCGCCGGGGTGTGGGTTGGTGCATGCATGGGGGCTCGGCCCCGGTGCGGGGGCCTTCAGCGCGTCGGTGGAGCTGGGGGCCTCTTCGGCTGGCGGGGAGGTTCTTACCATCTGTCCGCGGGGGGTCCCTGCTTTTGGGGTATCCACTCTGCGGGGGTGGGGGGGGGAATCCAATAGAGGAGGAGGAAGGACTCAACCTGGATGTCTTTTGTCTTATGCAGTATGGGAGTTGACTGAATGCTGGGGCGGGGGTAGTTTTTCCTCTGGAGTGGGGGCCAGTGAGGAGCCTTGGGCTCTGTGGGGCCGGGTGGTGCCGCTGCCTTGGGCCCCGGTCTGGATGGGCCTGGGCCCCCTGCCCTGGGTGGATTTCGGGGAGCGGGGGGTGCCTATGGGGGTCAGCGGGGGAGCTGGCTCCAGAGGGGGGGGGAACTTGCCGCCCCCCCCCCATTCCTTTGTTCCCCATCCCGAAGTGCCTCCCTCCTCCCGCACCATCACACCACCACACATGTAGGGCTTTGAGGTGCAGGTGCGTTGCTGGGATACAGGGGAGGTATTCCTCCTCTGTCCCCTCGCGACCACCTGCATCTCAATCATACATCTCAATCATACATCACAACTTAGACACTCATCACTGACTCTCTCATGACACATACATTTAGGGCGTTGGGGATGGGCACACAGAATGGCATCCAGAGGGCGGTCTGTTCATTCAGCCCTACCTCTGGTGCCAGGGCCCACATCTCAATTTTAATTGCACATAGACATTGAGGGTTCTGGTGAGGGGCCGAGCTAACACCAACTGTTGGTCGGCAGGGGGTGGTTAGTGCCATGCCCTTCACCTGTTTTAAAAGCACTTTAGAACAACACGCACCAACACCACATCTGAGCGGGCGAAGGGGGGCATGGGGTCTTTTCACACCACCGTTCTCCGTTCGCCATTTGGGGCTGGGGGCTGAGAGAGGAAGAGCTGGCCGTCTGGTCGGGGTCTGGATTGGTAGGCTTCTCGGCTGCTGCGGGGTCCGGGGTGGTCTTCTGGTCTCCTCGCCAGAGGAAAAAAATGGGGTATATATGGGGAGTGAGAGTATGTGTACAGCGTTCATTTCTGTGTGTCTCCATGTTGGGTGAATGTGTAAATATTTGTTTATGTGTGCATGAGGGTGGGAACGTATGCTTGTATATGTGTGTGCCTGTTTGTCTATACGCATGTGTCAGGTTGGGTCCTAGATTCCACCCGAAATAACATCTCGGGCTCTATTCCCCCCCGCCACACTCCCTGCCGGTGGATGGGGCCCCCGGCCGCTGCTGCGTTGGTGGTTCTCGATGTCCGGGGCTGGGTGCTCGGATGGGTGCTGGCTCACCCTCGGCGGTTGCCTGGCGGGATCTGGCCCTCCTGGCTCTGTCGGGCCCTTGCTGGGGGGTGGGGGGGGCCCTTGGATCTCTGGGCCCAGGGCCTGGTCTGCCCTGGTGGGGCCGGCCGCTGGTGTAGCCTGCGGGCTCGCCGCCACGGCCCCCTGGGGCTCCTGCACTGTGGCTGCCGGATGGCCTCCCTCCGGAGCTCTCCTCTGCCCTTTTCTGGGTGAGGGGCTGCTATTCTCCCTGCGGTGGTCCTCCGGGGGCTCCCATGCCCTGGGGGGCCTCTGGATGTCTGGGGTCCGGGCCTCCTCCGTGTCGGCTTTATGTCCTTGGGGATGGGGCTGTGGCTCCCCACACACACTACTAGACATTTACATGGAGTAACCTTTTGAACACCAGCGCGCTCACATACACAGGTGTGCACACAGGGGTACAAACAGGTTCTCACAGACACAAACAGGAGTACAAACAGGTTCTCACAGACACACGCAGGTGTACAAACAGGTTCTCACAGACACAAACAGGTGTACAAACAGGTTCTCACAGACACACGCAGGTGTACAAGCCGGTTGTCACAGACACAAACAGGTGTACAAGCCGGTTGTCACAGACACAAACAGGTGTACAAACAGGTTCTCACAGACACACGCAGGTGTACAAACAGGTTCTCACAAACACATACAGGCGTACACACAGGTACTCACAGACACATACAGGTGTACACACAGGTTCTCACAAACACACACAGGTGTACACACAGGTACTCACAGACACACACAGGTGTACAAACAGGTTCTCACAGACACACACAGGTGTACACACAGGTACTCACAGACACACACAGGTGTACAAACAGGTTCTCACAGACACAAACAGGTGTACACACAGGTACTCACAGACACACACAGGTGTACAAACAGGTTCTCACAGACACACACAGGTGTACACACAGGTACTCACAGACACACACAGGTGTACAAACAGGTTCTCACAGACACACGCAGGTGTACAAACAGGTACTCACAGACACACACAGGTGTACAAACAGGTTCTCACAGACACACACAGGTGTACAAGCCGGTTGTCACAGACACAAACAGGTGTACAAACAGGTTCTCACAGACACACACAGGTGTACAAACAGGTTCTCACAGACACACGCAGGTGTACACACAGGTACTCACAGACACACACAGGTGTACAAGCCGGTTGTCACAGACACAAACAGGTGTACAAACAGGTTCTCACAGACACACACAGGTGTACAAACAGGTTCTCACAGACACACACAGGTGTACACACAGGTACTCACAGACACACACAGGTGTACAAACAGGTTCTCACAGACACAAACAGGAGTACACACAGGTTCTCACAGACACATACAGGTGTACACACAGGTTCTCACAAACACACACAGGTGTACAAACAGGTTCTCACAGACACAAACAGGTGTACAAGCCGGTTGTCACAGACACAAACAGGTGTACAAACAGGTTCTCACAGACACACGCAGGTGTACAAACAGGTTCTCACAAACACATACAGGCGTACAAACAGGTACTCACAGACACATACAGGTGTACACACAGGTTCTCACAAACACACACAGGTGTACACACAGGTACTCACAGACACACACAGGTGTACAAACAGGTTCTCACAGACACATACAGGTGTACACACAGGTACTCACAGACACATACAGGTGTGCACACAGGTGTACAAACAGGTTCTCACAGACACATACAGGTGTACAAACAGGTTCTCACAGACACATACAGGTGTGCACACAGGTGTACAAACAGGTTCTCACAGACACATACAGGTGTACACACAGGTACTCACAGACACATACAGGTGTGCACATAGGTGTACACACAGGTTCTCACAGACACATACAGGTGTACAAACAGGTTCTCACAGACACATACACAGGTGTGCACACAGGTTCTCACAGACACATACAGGTGTACACACAGGTACTCACAGACACATACAGGTGTACAAACAGGTTCTCACAGACACATACACAGGTGTGCACACAGGTTCTCACAGACACATACAGGTATACACACAGGTTCTCACAGACACACACTGTCTTGATCAGCTGTTGCTCCTTAACATTCTCATTGTGATTCGTACAGATGTTGGTTGTTGTTTTCTCTCATCAGCAGGTATTGAAGCAGATTATCTGTGGTTTTATCTGTTTCTTTTCTCTTTTCCCTCCCTCCCTCCCTCTCTATTTCCCTTCTTCTCTGTTTTCGTCCTTCTGTCCCCCTCTCTCTCCCTCTCCCTCTCTTGAGGAAATAAATAAAAAAAGAATAAATAAACAGAAATAAAGTAGTCCTCCAGAGAGGGGGGGTGGTGGAGGGAATATTAAAAAAAAAAAAAAAAAAAAAAAGAAACACAAATAAGATTCCAGAATAATTTAAAGATATTACCATTGCCACGCATGACTAAAGTCAACAGATGTACTGTAATTGATAAAATGAGAATGTTTAACCTGAGGCATCAGCAGAAACATTTTGCTTTGGGTGGCCCTCAGGGCTCAGTTACATTTATGGGGGCAGCCGAACTGCACCGGGCCTGTTCTATGCTTCAGCTTCAAATATTAGATAATCTATATTGCATTTTCTATTATTTAGATGTGGGGTGGCCGGCCCTTAAATCCACCCCTGTTTAACACACATACTGGGATTTAATACTTCTAAGCATAATTAGACATTTAACGTAATTAACTCCTGTGTGACTCAGTGAGTCAGGACTCAGTACCTGTGACCGAAAGATAAATGTTGTAAATCCCAGGCTGGGCTCTGTATTTAATCAGTCATTTACAGAATAGCAGTTCAGGTAACTAGATGCTGTGGAGCCTGTAGGGGCCATGAACAGTGCAGGAAAGTAAACTGTCTGCACATTGTAGGGATTTCATGAACTCGATGTAGAATTTCATGGGCACATTAAACTTAATTGTGCGTCTGATGTAGTATGAAGAAACCCTGTCTGAGACACTACCAGGGCTCCGTAATTAAGGTGCTGCGGGAATGAGTTTGTGTGCATGAATACTAGGGATTTGTGGCAATAAATGTATTTATTCATGCAAATCTTTGTAATAAGACACAATATTCTTATATTCAAGCTTGAGAATGTTCTTCCATATCTGACAAGCAGCCACACAAAGTTACATCTAATTCTATATTTGTGATCATTGAAACCCCAGTAAAACAGCCTTGATCCTATCCTGTCTCATGTGGCTCATTTTCCTCACCTGAAATGACTAAGTTACATGTCTATCCTTCCTTTTTATGATTTTGTGTGACCTTCATGTTCCTGCCCATCACTGTAACCATGGGAAGGGAAACTCCACACCCAATAAGACCTGATTTTAGTGATTCCCATAAAGTACAATATATATATTACAGAAACTTTCTTTACTTTTTGCGAAAGCATACAGATCCGAATCCTACCTTATAGTTTACTTGTGAATAATAAATAAAACCGTTGAGATCAATTCTCACCTTTAATTAAAGCAATAATTTCATCTTAGGTTATTTTTCTATCTTCTGTTTTATGAAATCAGCCATGTAAACTTGTTTTATATGTTTTTAGTCTTGTAGAGACGAGGAGGCAGAACTTCTTTCTGTGACGGAAAAAGGTGTGACAAAGCCGTCTATATAACGTGTCTGTCTTTCAGTTTAGGTGAAGCTGAAACTACAGCAAAACCTTGATTCACTGGTCTGAAGTAATTTTACTCTGAAGTGGATTTTCAGTACAAGAGGTAAGTGTGCTACTCCATGGTCTTATTCTGTTTTGAATATAAAACAGAATTTTTATAATAAAACATGATTATTAAACTTATTAAACTTATTATACTTAATATCTGAATTAACATGGACCGTATTAAAATTTAGCTTTCTTTCCTGTAATAAAACTGACACCAAATTGTTCTTGCTTGTACATAAAACATCTGCTTATTGAAGCCAATTTACTGGTTTGCAGAGTAAAGCATGGCGAGCTTCCCTGAATCTGGAGATGACTTCTGCTCACTTTTTGAATCCCATTTGGAGCCTGACGTAAGGAGGGGTAGGAGGACGTACGTCATGTACCATGGTACCACCATGACAGCCGCTTTAAATATTAAACAGTATGGATTTCGGCAGTCCAGCGATGGCATGCTTGGACGTGGAGTCTATGTCAGTCGGAGCTTTGAGAAGGCCCAAAAATACCCAATAAATCTGCCCGTCAACGAGCAGCGAGCTGTACTCAAGCTGAGGGTTCGAGTAGGAAAAGTAAAGAAGATCGACTACCAGGGACACCCCCTCCAAAAAACCTGGCATGACCGTGGATATGACACAGCCTGGGTGCCACCCAACTGCGGAATGGTTCCTAGTGGCTTGGAGGAAGATTGTGTTTGGGATCCCAGCAGGATCGAAGTTCTCTCTTACCAATTGTGTTAAAAATTAATCTCTTAATCTTACATACACACACACACACACACACACACACACACATAAGCATACATATATTGCTAAAAATGAAATCAGAGGAACAAATAACATAATTTTAATAAAACTGAAACAATTTCACCGTAACATTTTTTCAAAAGATTATTAAATTAGTGAGAATGATGTATATTTTAATATTTGTTAAATTGTTTAAATTTAAACTTGTACACGTAATTTATTCCCAACAAAACATTTTATTTTAATGCTTTGAAAAAGGCGTCATGAAAAGATGTCAATAACAGAAGAGAGGGGGCATTGTAATTTAATTAGGGATGTGACCCTCATCCTACCGACAGGGTCCCTGCACATCCCAGAGGTATATTGTTCTCATATCTCACAGATGATTTTTTTCTTTAAATAATTACGTTTTATGACTGCCAATCAATTTCTTCCTAATGATGTCACATCAGGGGGCGGCATGGTGGTGCAGTGGTTAGCACTGTTGCCTCACACCTCTGGGACCCGGGTTCGAGTCTCCGCCTGGGTCACATGTGTGTGGAGTTTGCATGTTCTCCCCATGTCGTCGTGGGGTTTCCTCCGGGTACTCCGGTTTCCCCCCACAGTCCAAAAACATGCTGAGGCTAATTGGAGTTGCTGAATTGCCCGTAGGTGTGCATGTGTAAGAGCATGGTGTGTGAGTGTGCCCTGCGATGGGCTGGCCCCCCATCCTGGGTTGTTCCCTGCCTCGTGCCCATTGTTTCCGGGATAGGCTCCGGACCCCCCGCGACCCAATAGGATAAGCGGTTTGGAAAATGGATGGATGGATGGATGTCACATCATTCTTTTCTATTTCTGCTTTGATTGGTGCTTTTTAAAAACACAAATGTTTTGGGGTCGCAGGGAACCCCAGTCAAAAGTGCCCAATTCTGCCTGCACAGTTTTAATAAATAGATCATGTTTGCTGTGGGAGCCAAAGCATTTTGTATGGTATTAATGTTGTTTCTATTATGCATAAAAGGTATAAAGTATGGGACTGTTATAAATGGTAAAGACTGTATAAGTATAGATATATATGTACAATTTATGGGTTATGGATGCGTTTCTTTATACTCGGATTTATGTTCGCGACATGTTTGAAAACCGGAGGGTGGGAAGGAGGGATATGTAAGGAGAAGGAGGTTTCTCACAGCTCCAAGATGTCTTTGGCTGTAATAAATCTAAAATATATACAATGATATACACTGAAAAAAAGGGAAATCAGGGGTCTTTGGATTTACTATAATAAATTTAATTCATTCTGCCCAATAAGTTCATGTCCCCTCTGTGAACATAAATTAATCAAGTTTATTTTACATGTTTAGAAAGAATAATGCGGGTGCTAGATTTCATCACGTTGACTGAAAATGTCTTAATGGAAAAACTGAACGCGATGTAATTAAGTTTGTTCACCACCGGAAGTTGAATGTTTGTAAAAAGGCGCCAGAAAGCCCTACTACTTGGTTAACGACAGGTGGCGATGATGCAGCTGGCGGACATAGACCTGATTGCGCCATTCAAAAACACAGAAGAAATATTGTGCCTTTTTTGAGCTAGAAGCCGCCAAAACCTCAGGACGTTCAATTACGAAAAGGTCCTTCGAGATTGGTTTACTTACTTGTTTCGTAAAACAAACTAATCTCTTGTTTGCTAGGTGGGTGATATGTTCAGCACATTTATTTTACATTTTCAACATTTTATTCATAAGAACATAAGAACATAAGAACTATACAAACGAGAGGAGGCCATTCGGCCCATCAAGCTCGCTTGGGGAGAACTAAACTAATAGCTCAGAGTCGTTAAAATCTTATCTAGCTCTGATTTAAAGGAACCCAAGGATTCAGCTTGCACTACATTATCAGGAAGGCTATTCCATACTCTGACTACACGCTGCGTAAAGAAGTGCTTCCTTAAATCCAGCTTGAAATGTTCTCCCGCTAATTTCCACCTATGGCCACGAGTTCGTGTATTTAAACTAATGCTGAAGTAACTATTTGGTTGAACAGCATCCAAACCTGTTAGAATCTTATATACCTGGATCATGTCCCCCCTCAATCTCCTTTGCTTGAGACTGAACAGATTTAGCTCAAGTAACCGTTCCTCGTATGACATTCCTCTAAGACCAGGAATCATTTTTGTGGCCCTACGCTGCACCTTTTCTAAGGCCACAATGTCCTTTTTAAGATATGGTGACCAAACCTGCACACAATATTCTAGGTGAGGTCTCACCAAGGAATTGTATAATCTTAGCATTACCTCCCTTGACTTAAACTCCACACACCTGGAGATATACCCCAACATCCTATTGGCCTTTTTTATTGCTTCCCCACACTGGCGAGAATGGGACATGGAAGCATCAACATACACACCAAGGTCTTTCTCATGATCAGCTACCTTTATTTCAGTGACACCCATGAAATACCTGTACTTTATATTTCTGCTCCCTAGATGGAGTACCTTACATTTATCGACGTTAAATTTCATCTGCCAGGTATCGGCCCAGTCACTAATTAAATCAAGATCCCGCTGTAGCTGCTGAGCCACTAATTCAGTATCTGCTACACCACCCACCTTGGTGTCATCTGAAAATTTCACCAGTTTACTGTATATATTGGTATCCATATCATTTATGTAAATTAGGAACAATAGTGGTCCTAAAATCGAACCCTGCGGTACCCCACTATGAACGCAAGCCCACTGTGACATTGTGCCTCTTATAACTACTCGCTGTTTCCTATCTGTTAACCAGTTATCAATCCAGGTCGCTACGGTACCTAAAATACCAGTCGCTTTGAGTTTAAGTATGAGCCTCTTGTGGGGGACAACATCAAAAGCCTTTTGGAAATCTAAGTAGATGACATCATAAGCCTTCTTATCATCAACTTCCTGAGTAGCTTCCTCAAAAAACTCCAACAGATTTGTTAAACAGGATCTACCTTTCCTAAATCCATGCTGGCTATCCCGCAAAATGTTATTGGAGTCCAGGTAATCTATCATTTTCTCTTTGATTAAAGCCTCCATAACTTTACCAGTTATACAAGTTAGACTGATTGGCCTATAGTTAGACAAATTACTTCTATCCCCTTTTTTGAAAATAGGCGTTATGAAGGCGTGCTTCCAATCAGAAGGTACCACACCTTCAGATAAGGATTTTTGAAACAGTAAAGTTAAAGGTCGGCAAATAATATCCCTCATCTCTTTTAACACTATAGGTAAGATGCCATCAGGGCCCTGTGATTTATTTATTTTGAGCTTAGCTAGGCTTTGCAAAACATCTGCTTCAGTTATATATATATTAGCTATAGACAATGCTGGATAGGTAATAACTGGTAAATTACTAAGGTCCTCAACAGTGAATACCCGTGCAAAACTATCATTGAACTCATTTGCTATATCAATGTCGTTTACTATTATAAGACCCTTACTATCCTGCAGATTAGTAATTTCAGGTTTTAGAGCTCTTTTAGAGTTAAAATACTGGAAGAAACTTTTAACGTCATCCTTAGCTTCCAATGCAACCATCCTTTCGACATTTCTTTTAGCTCGTCTAATATCATTTTTTAACTCAGCCTGTAGACTTAGATATTCCTGCTTAATTCTGTCATCATCAGTTATTTTCCATTGCTGGAACAAAGCCCTTTTCCTCCTTACTTTATGCTTTATTTCCCTAGTAAACCACCTAGGTTGCAATTTCCTAGATTTATTCTTGCTGGAAACAGGTATGAAGTCCTCTTGCACTTGCAATAATGTGCTTTTAAAAAATTCCCAGGCCTCTTCAACAGTTTTGTTATTTAACTCCATCCAGTTCACAGTTTCTAGTTTTAGTCTCATACACTTAAAGTCAGCCTTCCTAACATTATATATTTTTGATTTGGACTTAGCTCTTCGAACACTAAACTTAACCTCAAATTTGACCATGTTATGATCGCTACTGTCAAGTGGTTCTAAAACGTCTAATTTACCAATCCTGTCCTGGTTATTAGAGAGAACAAGACCAAGAATGGCATCTCCCCTGGTAGGGGTGTTAACAAACTGAGTAAAAAAACAATCCTGTACTAATTCCACCATCTCCAGTTCATTTTCTGAAGAGCCAGTGACAATGTCCCACTGCATTCCTGGTAGATTAAAATCACCCATAACTACCACATCATTTTTATTGCTCATAGTCCTAATCTCACTGTATAACAATCTGCTTTCCTCAGCAGCTATATTAGGTGTTCTGTAACAAACACCGACAATTAGGCTATTTGAGTTTTTAGCATCTAATTTTACCCATATTGCTTCCGTAGTTTTATTTATATCAGTAAGTTCCCTTGCCTGCAAGTTTTCCTTTACATATACTGCAACACCACCATGTGCTGTACCGAGCTAGCTAGTGAGAACCCGGTCTGAAAACCGTTAAAAAAGTTTTCTGTATTTTTGTAAGAGTTTGTAAAGTAGCCGCCAGCTGTCAATAAACAGATATTTCGAAAGTTTTAATTAAGTTTTCTTTGTGAATAAGATGTTGGGAGACGAAGTGCTGGTTTTTCACACGAGCTAGTTGGGAGTGACGAGACGAGGAAATACTTAGACTGGCGCCCCTCCTGCTATTGCTTCTGGTGAATGGTAGAGTGTAATATGCCAGTTGAGATGGATAGCTTACCCTTTAGATGATCTAGCTAAGTTTTCCAAACATTCATATTAAGGCTGCACGATATTGGTATAAATCACATCGCGATGTTTATTCTTTCTGCAATATATATCGCGATATTAAAATTCATGATTTCGTGAAATCTAATTAGTTGAATAGCTGTATTTGAATAATTAATCATTCTACAAAGATTAAGATGATTTTGCTCCAAATTAATGCCAATTATAATAACTTAATCATTGCCCTTTTTAAAATTATACTTGTATCTAAAATTAGGGATTAAAACAGAGTGGCTGCAGGGGCGGAGAATAAACTCCAGATTGCAGTCAAATCGGACAACATTTACTTCTTGTAGTGCGCGAGATCTGCCTGCGGTGGCCGATCTCGCAGCGTTGGCGTTTTTCGTGGTATTTTATTGTATTATTCACTTTTTATTTACCAGGTAAATTAACTGAAAACCAGTTTTCACTGCTTCGCATTCTTTTCTGGAAAAATATCAGATAACCCAGCGGAACTTCCTGGGATACAAACGTGACACATGTCATATTATATTAGTCTAAATTATATTAGACCAGGGGTCGCCCGCGAACGACGTGGAACCCGGAAGTGGGTCACCAGCAAGGCATTTCTAAAAATAGTACAAATCACCATAGAGCTTAGGTTTTCTGCCCACTCGCGCAAGTTTAAATACCCCTTCCCCCTTCTCGTGCTAGTCGAAATACCTCTAACACTCTCTCCCCCCCCAGCCCCCGCTCGCGGTCGCCCTTGGTATGGCTCAGTACCCGTGAAGTAGCTGTCAGTTTCGAAAAGGTTGGTGACCCCTGTATTGACAAACCTTTGTGGATTGTTTAAGAATAAGCACTTCGTGGCATTTGCTAGTTTAGCAAAAATATCAAAAGCGCTGGTGCGCTGCTTAATTTAATTTGCGTTACTTGACATCGCGCCTCCTGCGATATGACTATTGAACGTGTGTACATCGCGATGACGATGCTAAAACGATATATCGTGTAGCCCTAATTCATATCCAGTCCAAGAGCTTTAAAATTCAGCCTCAAAATATAGTGTTTATTCAGAGAGACTATGGTAAATCCACAATTACTGATTCACGATGACGTAATTATTATTTATTACATTTTCATCATAAAAAAGATCGCTATCACTAAGAGACCTATATAATGACCTGCAAATAATGATAAAGCCATTTTTGTTAAAATTTATCAGAGATCTTAAAATTGACGGTAATGTCTAATGAGCAGTCAGATTAACAAATGAGCAGAAAAATCTATATCTGAACAGAATAACAATAATTCTGTATGGCTGGAGTAAAGTGACAATGTTTGTATTTGTAATGCACTAAAACAGCTGAGTTGAAGTCGGTTTAGTGAGAATAGTGGGTAAATAGTAGCATAAATAACTGTACTTAGCCAGAAAAAAAACAGCTGGAGGAAGCATAAATGGTGTTTGCTGTGTGCTTGTATGCTTCAGGTTGATTACATGCAATAGAATTTGGGGAATGCTTGCTTTGACTATTTTGAATGAAATGTATGAATGCCAGAAGGGCGGTGCCACATTGAATTTCTTCATACATCTACATAATAAATATGCCATTTGCATTTATTAAACGCATTGTCACTCAGAATGTGTTACAACTGCACTGACTTTATTTGTATGTGGTCTCAGAATTAATTTATGTCAAATTTTTTATTTTGATTTTTTTTTTCCCTAGGCCCCATTATATTTTTCATCATATTCAAAGGCACAGTAATGGTAAGTATCAATTCTTTTTGGTTTAATTTGTACTAATCTAGTATGCTTAATGAATATCTTCATCTCACATCAGAACTTTATCTCTTACAGACTTTGGCACCTCCTGTGTGGAGATGTAAGGGGTGCACACAAACTGTGTTAAGTAGATTAGAGCTTTTGAGTCACTACAAGTTGAAACATCCACATTTTGGACATAGTTCTCGTTTTCCATGTACATATCAGAACTGTCCATGCACATTTAAGTCTTGGAATGCCCTTATTGTCCACCAAAGTAAAATCCACTCTACAGGGGTCACTCACAAAGAGAAGGGAATATTTAGTTGCCACCTTTGTGCTTGTAGCAATTTAACATCGGAGAGAGATTATTTTTCTCATATTAATGCACATCTTAAAAGAAATGAGACCATCACCTGCATGTTTTTAGGCTGTGACTTTAAAACAAATATCTATTGTACATTTAAATCGCACAAAAACAGAAAACACTGCCACCACACTTTAGCTGATTTTAAACCTAAAGTAGTTGCAACTGTAGAATGTCCTCCTGCATTGGAAGATTATAGTAAAGAGTGTGTAGGTCCAGAGCCAGATATTGCTGCTAATTCAATCCACCACTGTCCCACCAAAGATTTGCAGAAGATCATAGAGCAGACATTTGCTGCTGCTTTACTAAAGTTAGAGCATTTGGTTCATGTTCCAAGCAAAGCTGTTGATGAATTCTTGGGGGAACTTCATCATTTGATTTGTTTTGCAACTGCTCCTTTATCTTCTGACATAGTGAGTCACATCTTTGATGAGAGAGACCTCCCTGTTAACGAAAGTATTATTAATGAGATTGTAAAGGCAATTTCTACTGACGGCCCTGTACAAAGCTCTATTCAGAAAGGAGGTCCTTTAAGTACGGCCTACCTGCGTAAGCAGTATTACAAGCAGAACTTCAGCATTGTAGAGCCTGTCGAATATTGTCTTAATGCAAAAAACAAACGTAGTTTTCAGTATGTCCCAATTTTGAAAACTTTGGAGCAGCTTTTAAGCAAAAGGGATATTGTTGATAATGTTAAGAATTATCAAAAGCAGCAGGAAACACATTCTGGAGTTTTTCAGTCCTCAAGAGATGGTTCCATATTTAAAGAAAATGTTTTTCTTGCCTGTGAAAAACCACGGATCATTGTAAATTTATATGTAGATGACTTTGAAACCTGCAATCCCCTTGGTACCTCGAGAAAAAAACATAAGCTTTGTGCTGTTTATTGGGTGTTGGCTAACTTGCCTCCAGGGTCTCACTCTTCACTATCATCTATCTATTTGGCAGTTTTGTGCAAAAGTGATGATGTTAAAACTTATGGTTATGAAAAAGTATTTGAGCCTCTTCTTCATGATCTAAAAATTCTGGAGGAGCAAGGTATTTTTGTCCCACTGTTGGGTGAGTCAGTCCAAGGGACAGTATTCAGTGTTGTGGCTGACAACCTGGGAGCACATAGTGTTGCAGGGTTTTTGCAGAGTTTTTCTGTAGAGTATTACTGCAGATTTTGCACGGGAAACAGATCTGATATTCAGTTATATTCTGTTGCATCCGGTACTTTCAGTCTAAGAACAAAGGAACTTTATCAAACCCATCTTACTCAAGCCCAAGAGTCAGGTACAAGTTTTTGTGGAGTGAAAAAGGAATGTGTGTTCACAAAGAATCTCTCTCATTTTCATGCCATTTTTGGCTATCCATCTGATCTTGCCCATGATGTTTTTGAGGGTATTATTCCAGTAGAGCTCGCTCACTGCTTAACAGTGTTGATATCTAAAAAGCTTTTCACACTAGCTGATCTGAATAATGCCTTACTGAAGTTTCCATACAAATGGGCTGATAAGACAAATAAACCTCATGTCATCTCGCAAAGTTTCTCTAGTACAAAAACAGTGGGAGGGAATGCTCATGAAAACTGGAGCTTGCTCCGATTCTTGTCCTTTTTGGTTGGATCACATGTACCTGATGGTGAGCCTGCTTGGCTTGTTCTTATGGATCTGAAGGACATCACAGAGCTTATTGTGGCCCCTGTACATAATGATGACTCTTTGGCATTTTTAGAGTGTAAAATCACAGAGCATAGGATGCGATACCAAGAGCTGTTCCCAGACATCAAGCTGCTCCCGAAACACCATTTTTTGGAGCACTATCCACAAATGATAAGGCTGTTTGGTCCACTTGTCAGTCAGTGGACAATGCGATTTGAGGGCAAACACAGCTTTTTCAAGAAAGTTGTCAAACACACAAGTTGCTTTAAGAATGTGCCCCTCTCATTAGCCACAAAGCATCAGATGATTATTGCTTACCATCTGAGTGCACCATGTCTGAACAAGTCTAATCTAGAGGTCTCTGCTGTATCCACTTTACCTGTAGACTTGCTAAATGAGGAGATTGCACAGATCATCAGGCAAAAGTTCTCTGACAAAACAGAGGTTCACCTTACACAGTGTGTGACATACAAGGGCATTACCTATAGGAAGGGAATGATACTGGCTCATGGAGCAATGTGTGGATTGACTGAATTTAGTGAAATTTGTCAAATCTGCATTGTACATGACAATATATTCTACATTGTGAAAAAGTTATGTGGTTGGTATCGAGAGCATTATAGAGCCTTTGACCTCAGCCCAGCACCCACAAGAACATTCAACCTTGTGACACTGAGTGAACTTAAGGACATTTATCCACTAAATGACTACAAGATTGGATCATCCCGCATGGTGACTTTGAAAAGGCATATTATTATAAAAGGTGGGGTAGTAGTGAACAATTTGATGTTGTATTTTGCTTTTGATTTTGCTCATTTAAAAAAATTATTATAGGAGGAAGCAGCATGATGAACCTCACCTGCTACACAGTGTTTACTCAGAATTCATTCATCTTTTGATTTTCACTCACATTGGTTATTTGGAATAGCCTTTGTAATTGTAGTGCAAACATTGTATGAACAACTTGATTAACTTTTGGTTTCATAATAGATAATACAATTGTTTTTAGAAATGCTTATCCATAAATAATTGAAATGTGCCAAATCACTGGGTATCTTCCTATTTGCTCCTTTTCATGTCTGTGTGCAGAGTAAACTGCTCTGAAGATGGGGACCCCTGTGATACTCAAGATCATCTTGTCTGATGGCAGCTCTCAGAGGTTGACTCTTCCATGTGGACTTCCTGCGTCTATTGATGACCTTATAGTTGAAGTGAAGACACAGTGTGGACTTGAGGGCTCTTTCAGACTTCAGTTCATGGATAACTTGTTTGGAAATGAGTTCCTTAATCTTACATCTGTTTCAGAAGTAGAAGACAGAGGTACTCTTAAAGTCATTGATATGTCAAGGCCCACTTCCACACAGCAGGAAGATACACCTGCTGTTTTCAATCCAGGCCAAACACCCAAAGTTCTCAGTCCTCCTTCTGTGCATGACTCTTCATCACTATCAAGTGGAACTGTGGATACAGATGTACTGTCATCCAGTGAATCTACAAGCTCTCGATCCTCTTGGCCCGATGTTTTTTTATGTACCAAAATTCTCCTTTGATGCTGAAATTAAACTTCAGCAGGCAAATGTGGCTTACATTAAAAACGGCACAACACTTATTCCAGACCCCAAGTTGAAATCAGCCATCCTTGATTCTTTGGTGCAGGAAATTGTACAGTATAAAGTCTATGTGAGAGATAAGGAAATGGAACAGGTAGCTCAGAGTCTTATCCAGAAACACCCCTGTTTAACTGAGAAGGGGTCTTGCACTGGATACGGGGGATGGAAAACTAGTTTGAAATATAAACTCTCAAACTACCGCACACACCTGAGAAAGCTGGGCTGCCCAGAGGTCACAGTTAACTCTTTAAAAAACAAACCTGCAGGAAATCGCAGTGCAGCCTTTGGTGTGAAAAAGGCCAAGAGAGCAGAGGTGAATTTTTGTCAAAATTCTCAAAATATAATTCTTCAAACCCAAAAGGTTGTGCTTCTGCTTTAACATGATTTCAGCTAATAAATCAGTGACAACACAAACACTTAAAAGCGGAAACACTGTATATGTGTGACTGTTGTCAACTGTCTTTGTTATATGATTCTACTTAAAAGAAAATTCTTTCCTTTCAGTGTGATGATGTAGATGCTGGACGAGAGTGCATCATTAAAGGGGTCTGTATCTATATGGGTGAAGATCCTGAAAGCCTTGTGCGAGAATATGTGGTATGTACAAGGGGATTTTTTTTTCTCATATTACATTTTCTTATTAAAATGTTCCTTGGTTTTTGCTTGTAATGAAATGTTCAAAATTCTAACTTTTCTGGTGGGAATTTCTCAATACAAGAAATGTTAAATAAATCACCAAGGATTTGATATTAGGTCTTAATCACATATTTTGTCTCTTCTAAAGTGCATGGATGGAGGAGCCATGGACGAGGCCATTGAGGACACTACTATTGGTATTTATGTTATAAAAGAACATGTTTCAAATGAGGAAACAGATGATATTGGCATTATCCTTGAGGGGATCAAGGTTTTGAAGGATCTTGATAATGTAGCATTAGCTGTCGCTATGCTGTTTGGGCTGATATATGCCCTGAACCTAAGCTACCCTGCTGAGCTCCACTACACCTTTGAGGTAATCCAGAACATTTTCATGGAACTGGATGGAAACACACTTTCCAACAAAGCACTTGCTTTGAAAAACAGGCTTCTAGAATGAACAAGTCAGCAACACTGCCAGCGACAAAAAAATCTACAATATAAATACATAACCCTGTCATCTACTATTTCTGTATTTAACATCCTGTATCACTGAGTTTCATTATTTTATCATTTTTGTCAGGAACTTTACATAGTGAATGGTGAGTTCACTTATCCTTATCTGACCTTTTTTTTCTTTATGAATGTAACAAATGCACTACAGATGAGAGACTATATTTTTTTGTTGCAGGTTCTACTGGTTAATTTAAACCTTTTCTCTGGCAACATTTTATGCAAGATTTGCATATGTAGTTTTTTCTTTAGTGACATTTATATGCAGGGTAGAATTTTTATGTCTTTTTTATTGTATTTTTGTTCATGCTGATGACAACCTGCTTTAAAGAGACTGTTTTCAGTACAGTTTTGCAAAAGTACTTTGTAATGTTATGCAGTTGGTCTTCAAAATGTACCATTCAACATTTTGCACTTTTTGTATTTGTAATTTATAGTAATTAGGGCTGGGTATTATGGCTAGTTTCCTGAAGCATCTCAGTTCTAAATCACAAAGTTTTAATTTCCAATTAGCTTTCCATGTAAGTCAGTCACTTTGTATACCAAATTTGTTTGGCTATGAAAGAGGTTCCCACAAACAATGATTAAATGGAAAATTGACACCAAAGAATTAGCATTTTTTAAATATCACTTGTATGTAAGTATTAACAATATAGACTTTTCTCCAAATTAGAATACATTTTGAATTGGAAAATCTAGTCCTTTACTACCCAGTCCTATTTTGGAATTTATTGTGTTTTAAGGGGCTTTATATTGTTGTATAGTGTTTAAATGGCTGTTTGAAGGTTTAAAATACATATCTGCAGTTATACTGCTTAATATGTGCTAAAACATACCATCTATGCAGAAGTAGCTGGTAGACAACCCTTCCTTAAAAAATAAATATCCCTTAATAGAAGTGATGCATTGTTTGCATTGTAATACATTGTTCTCATTCAACTAAAGTGTATTCAAGTGTTGAAGCCTCAATGTAGTTCACTTAGAGAATACATTTAAAGAGACAGAACTTTGAGTCCTTGCCTTTTTGTGCAAATCAATGTTTCTTCTTTTGTCTGCAAACTTGGGAAGGAAACCCACATACATTTAATGAATCAGGACAGACTTAGGAAAATAACTTTGGTACTAGGGGCATGATGATTTTCGGTTTATATTATCCCTTTTAGATAACAAACTGAGAAATCAAGTTTAGGGACTAGTAATTAATTTACAACAAAATTGTATTAAGGTTACTGAAACATTGTGTTAAACTAACACAATTTAAAAAACATTTAAAGTGAATAAATTCATTAGTTAAACAAGAAATTATTTATTTAGACAAGGAAGAACATCATGTCGGTTTTACACATGATTGTGTGACCGATGTACACATTAAAATTAAGTAAAGTTCACAAATATTTTTTTTGTAGAGCAGACATGATTAAAACCTTTTGAGTAAAAAAAAATGTTTTATGGTAACACATTAATATTGTGTTAAAGTAACACAATTTTTTAATAACCTTTTAACATGAATAAATACATTGGTTAAACAAAAAATGGTTTGTTCAGGAAAGGAAGAAGATCGTGTCAGTTAAACACATTCTGATCATGTGGGACCGATGTACACATTAAAATTAAGTAAAGTCCAAGGATATTTTTTTTCAGTGTAATGTAGTTATTGATAACACCAGCATTTGGTGAGAAAATTTAGGCAAAATGGCAAGCAGATCAAAATTGGCCAGATTTGGTGTTGTAGCTTTGTACTGAAAGACAAAATAAAATTTAAAAGTGTTGAAGTTTGGATGAGTGTGTGTTTATTTCAATTGATTGATATTGGGGTCAAAATGACCCCGACTGGTTTCATCATGTTTGTATAACAGAAATAATGTTTACGTGAAATCATTGAAAAGTAAGTGATACCACAATCAAAGGATGGGTAATAAGCTTTTAAGAAATAATGTGGATTGTACTTGGAATAAAAATTATTATTTGTATTAAAGAAAAGTATTGAGGCGCCGGGTGGACTGAGACATTACAGGAGCTGAGTAGAGCGAGGAAACGCGCTTTTTTATTGCAGTCTTCAGAAGAACTATAGCAGGCATCCAACGAGCACTAAACTAAATACACAGACGCGAAACACAAGGTTGTCAGACACGGAACTGTAAGATGCAAACACAGTGGGAGATTCACACAAGCTAAATACACAGACGGGAAATACAAGGTTGTCAGAAGCGGAACTGTAAGATGCAAACACAGTGGGACATTCACACAAGCTAAATACACAGACGCGAAACACAAGGCTGTCAGACACGGAACTGTAAGATGCAAACACAGTGGGAGATTCACACAAGCTAAATACACAGACGGGAAATACAAGGTTGTCAGACGCGGAACTGTAAGATGCAAACACAGTGGGAGATTCACACAAGCTAAATACACAGACGCGAAACACAAGGCTGTCAGACACGGAACTGTAAGATGCAAACACAGTGGGAGATTCACACAAGCTAAATACACAGACGGGAAATACAAGGTTGTCAGAAGCGGAACTGTAAGATGCAAACACAGTGGGAGATTCACACAAGCTAAATACACAGACGGGAAATACAAGGTTGTCAGAAGCGGAACTGTAAGATGCAAACACAGTGGGAGATTCACACAAGCTAAATACACAGACGGGAAATACAAGGTTGTCAGAAGCGGAACTGTAAGATGCAAACACAGTGGGAGATTCACACAAGCTAAATACACAGACGGGAAATACAAGGTTGTCAGACGTGGAACTGTAAGATGCAAACACAGTGGGAGATTCACACAAGCTAAATACACACGAGGATCGGACAGGGTGCACACAAGACACGGGCAAATACACGCACGACAATAGGGAAATGCAGCCATTAACATTCACAACAACATCAAGGCCGATTTACAGTTGTACACAGGGTATTCTGGGACATGCGCCCTGCCAATGCCACCCAACTGCGGAATGGCTCCTAGCGGCTTGGAGGAAGATTGTGTTTGGGATCCCAGGAGGATCAAGATTTTAGATATAATCTATGTGTTGTTCTTTATAATCTTCTCTTATCTATCGTGTTAAAAATTGATCTCTCTCTCTCACACACACACATAAACACACACATTGCAAAAAAAAATCAGGAAATCGGAGGTACAAATAACTTAAATTTAATATACCTAAGGTGACGCCTATTGCTCAACACAAAAAACAAACACTGTACTTCACCATAACATTTTTTGAATGATTCTTAAATTTGAGAGAATGACCCATATTTTTATATTTAACTCAAACAGTTAAAGTAAAAATACTTTTTGTATTGAGTAAAAATAACTTAAGTATTTATAATTTAAGCAACTTAATTTGCATCAGCTGCATTCATTAGTTTCATTTAAATGGCTTGAGTAACAAAATCTTAAATGCATCCTCCTTATGCAAATGCTACCATTTAAGTTTTGTTTATTCCGTTTTCTTCCTTTAAGATTTATTAGTACATTCTAACTTTTAACCTAGTTCTGGCTACTTAGTTCATTTAAAGAAAGTTCATTGCCTTAAACCTTACACAGCAAATGTGCCAGTGTTAAATTACTGCATGGTATTTAAATGGGCCCACCATTGACTGTTACCTTTAACACTTTACAGTGTGCAATGGGTGTTGTTTTTACAGTGTTAATCTTTATTAACTCTAATAGTGTTCAATTTACAGCATAGGGTGTTAAGTCACTGAGTCTCCACCTCCACATATCTGCCCCATTTTAATATGCGCACAAGAAGTCATGAGGATCAGAAGAGCCGTCCCACATTTACCCACCATCATGAGAAAGATCTTACAGCTTTTTCTTGTTTTATATTGAAGTTTTGATGGGTTAGTTCTGACTGAACTTGACAATTAGTGTGATGTGGTTTTTTTCCTGCTATGTGGTCAGAGAAAAACTCTGAGTGACATATGGGACACCTCTCCAGAGTGGTACATATTTTAATGGTTTGGGGATGTATTTGAGTGTCAGCCCTGCCCTTGGATGATTAACATATGCGGAACGGTGTTAGGACAGTGGTGATGCCCTTTTTGTTGAAGTTCCTGGTACCGCCCACTGCCCTGTAGACCAATGGTGTTGGATGTATATTTGCATAACATGACACAGTACTGTTTTTAAGTTTTTTTAATCCACCGAGATTGTGATGAATAGGAACGAAAACCTCAGAAACGTCTCTTGTGGAGCTGTCCTTGTCCAATTTGACAAGTATTATCTTCAGGGAAGCATGGCAAGACAGCATGAGACAAGGGGTTTTCTAGTTGCATTTTACAAATGCAATACTACTTAGATACTATGTGTATAGTGTATAGTGCTGTATATCGTATTGTGCTGTGCAATATAGATGTATTAAAATAGATTTACTGTGCTCATATTTAAACCCTGCTGATCATACACACATATAATGTAGACAATTACATTACACTATTCAAATTGTTTTCGACTGCTTTTGCAACATTTGCACAAATTCTGAATGTCTAAAATACCCATTGTAAGCTGTTTGTGTTTAGAGTTGATATTTGTAATTTATTTATAAAAATTCTTGTACTCTGTAATAACTGGAACCATGTGTTCTGGTCTCATATGTAGCTGAGATGACTAGAGTTTATTTTCACTTTGACAGACTTATTAGTTTAAACTTCAAAAATACTATTTACAGTTGCTTAAAAATCTTGCATGTTTAAAAGGTTTGCATAATCATATTTTCTTTATTTTTTTCTGTTTTCAGAGATCAAAGAATTACTGTACTTCCACTTCCACTGTTAGATTTCACAGCTCTTTCAAAATGTCAAAGTGTCTTTACATTTTACATGCCATCCCAACAGTTCTGTAAATGGGATTTGTATTACAATTCTTGTAAAAATCAATTGCTTGATTATAATAATTGTAATTTGTATTTACAGTCATTTTGTCCTCCTAGAACCGACACCTTATCGTGGTGGAGGGGTTTGCGTGTTACAATGATCCCAGGAGCTATGTTGTCTGGGGCTTTATGCCCCTGGTAGGGTAACCCAAGGCAAACAGGTCCTGGGTGAGGAACCAGACGAAGTGCGGCTCAAAACCCCTTATGATGAAAAAAATTTTGGAACCACATTTTCCCTTGCCCGGACGCGGGTCACCAGGGCCCCCCCCTGGAGCCAGGCCTGGGGGTGGGGCTCGATGGCGAGCGCCTGGCGGCCAGGCCTACACCCATGGGGCCTGGTCGGGCGCAGCCCGAACAAGGCACGTGGGTCCCCCCTCCAATGGGCTCACCACCCATGGGAGGGGCCATAGGGTTCGGGTGCGAGGTGATCTGGGCGGCGGCCAAAGGCGGGGACCTTGGCGGTCCGATCCTCGGCTGCAGAAGCTAGCTCTAGGGACATGGAATGTCACCTCTCTGATGGGGAAAGAGCCTGAGCTGGTGCGCGAGGTTGTGAAGTTCCGGCTAGATATAGTCGGACTCACCTCGACGCACGGCTTGGGTCTCCTTGAGGGGGGTTGGACCCTTTTCCACTCTGGAGTTGCCCGCGGGGAGAGGCGCCGAGCGGGCGTGGGCATACTTATTGCCCCCAGGCTGGGTGCCTGTACATTGGGGTTTACCGCAGTGGACGAGAGGGTAGCCTCCCTTCGCCTTCGGGTGGGGGGACGGGTCTTGACTGTTGTTTGCGCTTATGCGCCAAACAGCAGTTCAGAATACCCACCCTTTTTGGAGTCCTTGGAAGGGGTGTTGGAGAGCGCTCCTCCTGGGGACTCCCTTGTTCTGCTGGGGGACTTCAATGCTCACGTGGGGAGCGACAGTGAGACCTGGAGGGGCGTGATTGGGAGGAACGGCCCCCCCGATCTGAACCCGAGCGGTGTTTTGTTATTGGACTTCTGTGCTCGTCACGGACTGTCCATAATGAACACCATGTTCAAGCATAAGGGTGTCCATATGTGCACTTGGCACCAGGACACCCTAGACCGCAGTTCGATGATCGACTTTGTAGTCGTGTCATCGGACTTGCGGCCGCATGTTTTGGACACTCGGGTGAAGAGAGGGGCGGAGCTGTCAACCGATTACTACCTGGTGGTGGGTTGGCTCTGCTAGTGGGGGAGGAAGCCGGCCAGGCCTGGCAGGCCCAAGCGTATAGTGAGGGTCTGCTGGGAACGTCTGGCGGAATCCCCTGTCAGGGAGGGTTTCAACTCCTACCTCCAGCAGAACTTCTCCCATATCCCGGGGGAGGCGGGGGACATTGAGTCCGAATGGGCCATGTTCCGTGCCTCCATTGTGGAGGCGGCTGACCGGAGCTGCGGCCGTAAGGTGGTCGGTGCCTGTCGCGGCGGCAATCCCCGAACCCGCTGGTGGACACCGGTGGTAAGGGATGCCGTCAAGCTAAAGAAGGAGTCTTATCGGGCCTTTCTGGCCTGTGGGACTCCAGACGCAGCTGACGGCTACCGGCAGGCCAAGCGGGATGCGGCTTTGGCGGTCACTGAGGCAAAAACTCGGGTGTGGGAGGAGTTTGGTGAGGCCATGGAGAACGACTTCCGGACGGCTTTGAGGAAATTCTGGTCCACCATCCGGCGGCTCCGGGCGGGAAAGCGGTGCAGCATCAACACTATTTATGGTGGGGATGGTGCGCTGCTGACCTCAGCTCGGGACGTTTTGGGTCGGTGGAGGGAGTACTTCGAAGACCTCCTCAATCCCACCAACACGCCTTCCACTATGGAAGCAGAGTGTGGGGACTTGGGGGTGGACTCGCCTATCTCGGGGGTGGAGGTCGCTGAGGTGGTCAAAAAGCTCCTTGGTGGCCGGGCCCCGGGGGTGGACGAGATTCGCCCAGAGTTCCTCAAGGCTCTGGATGCTGCGGGGCTGTCCTGGCTGACACGCATCTGCAGCATCGCGTGGACATCAGGGGCAGTACCTCTGGACTGGCAGACCGGGGTGGTGGTCCCCCTTTTTAAGAAGGGGGACCTGAGGGTGTGCTCCAACTACAGGGGGATCACACTCCTCAGCCTCCCTGGTAAGGTCTATTCGGGGGTCCTGGAAAGGAGGGTCCGCCGGATTGTCGAACCTCGGATTCAGGAGGAGCAGTGTGGTTTTCGCCCTGGCCGTGGAACAGTGGACCAGCTCTATACTCTCAGCAGGGTTCTGGAGGGTTCATGGGAGTTTTCCCGAGAAGTCTACATGTGTTTTGTGGACTTGGAAAAGGCATACGACCGTGTCCCTCGGGGGGTCCTGTGGGGAGTGCTCCGGGAGTATGGGGTACCGGGCTCCCTTTTAAGGGCAGTTCGGTCCCTGTATGACCGGTGCCAGAGTTTGGTCCGCATGGGCGGCAATAAGTCGGACTCGTTTCCGGTGAGGGTTGGACTCCGTCAGGGCTGCCCTTTGTCACCGATTCTGTTCATGGTTTTTATGGACAGAATTTCTAGGCGCAGCCAGGGCGTTGAGGGCGTCCGGTTCGGTGACCTCAGGATTAGGTCTCTGCTTTTTGCGGATGATGTGGTTCTGTTGGCCTCATCGAGCCGTGACCTTCAGCTCTCACTGGAGCAGTTCGCAGTCGAGTGCGAAGCGGCTAGGATGAGAATCAGCACCTCCAAATCTGAGACCATGGTTCTCAGCCGGAAAAGGGTAGAGTGCTCTCTCCGGGTTGGGGATGGGGTCCTCCCCCAAGTGGAGGAGTTTAAGTATCTCGGGATCTTGTTCACGAGTGGGGGAACGATGGAGCGGGAGATCGACAGGCGGATCGGTGCGGCGTCAGCAGTCATGCGGGCGCTGCATCGGTCTGTCATGGTGAAGAGAGAGCTGAGCCAAAAGGCGAAGCTCTCGATTTACCAGTCAATCTACGTTCCTACCCTCACCTATGGTCATGAGCTTTGGGTAGTGACCGAAAGAACGAGATCGCGGGTACAAGCGGCTGAAATGAGTTTCCTCCGCAGGGTGGCTGGGCTCTCCCTTAGAGATAGGGTGAGGAGCTCAGTCATTCGGGAGGGACTCAGAGTAGAGCCGCTGCTCCTCCGCATCGAGAGGAGACAGATGAGGTGGCTCGGGCATCTGATCAGGATGCCTCCGGGACGCCTCCCTGGGGAGGTATTCCGGGCATGTCCCACTGGGAGGAGGCCCCGGGGAAGACCCAGGACACGCTGGAGAGACTATGTCTCTCGGCTGGCCTGGGAACGCCTCAGGGTCCCCCCAGAGGAGCTGGACGAAGTGGCCGGGGAGAGGGGAGTCTGGGTCTCCCTGCTGAGGCTGCTGCCCCCGCGACCCGACTCCGGATTAAGCGGGAGATGATGGATGGATGGATGGATGGATGGTGATTTTGTCCTTTAAATACAAATTGAAAGGGAGACGCTGATCCATTTTAGTAACTGGATCAAACAATTCAGCTATGTACTGTTGATCATTTAACTGTAAATCTTTAGCTCTGTTAAATCTTTAATGACAGCTTATTTTCTCTTCAATATCAGAAGCTCTACAGCACCACTACAAGAAAGTGAACCATCATATCTTCAGTGATGCTGTGACGAAATGGCTCCGATATGCAGCAGAACGTCAGGGAGGTGCAAAGAGAAAATGAACAGAAGTGGGTGTGGGCCGCTTGGGGGGGGTCAATTTGCACTTCAATGTTTTTGTGATTGTTATCAAATTACTATAAAATTACCACCATTGTGCTATTTTTCTGTGAATGTATATATTGTCACGCCCGGCTCGTACGTTCCTCATGTGTGCCACACCCCCCTGATTATCCACGTGTGCTTCCCTGATCGTACCCAGCTGTGTCTGATTATTTTCAATCAGTCCTGTCTATTTGAGTCCATGTCTTACCAGAGTTCAGTGTCTGTCATTGATGTTAGTAGATGTCAGTGCCTGTGTACCTTCCATTGTCCCGTTCCCGTTTGAGTAAATCCTCATTTTCCCCGAGTTCGCCTGCTCGCCTGTTCCTTGCCAGCTTAACCGCCTGTGCGCTTCCCAGCGCCCGCCCCAGATCGCGACATATATAATGTGAATAATAAATTCAATAATAAATTAATAATAAATTCAATTTGAATATCTGTACATGCTATTTTTTATTTAGCTTTAGAAAGCCCTGCTGGATATAACATAATTTCAGCATTAATTCACTTGTGAAGCAATTATAACCCAATATTGATTTGACATACACTAATTCAACATTAAATCAATGAATGAAGAAGTTGTGAAACAAGTGTTGAAACAACGTTGAATCCTTATCGCAAATGGTTGACTTTTCAACGTTGGATAGACGGCCTTCTCAACGAGCAAGATCAATGCTAAATGAACATTGAAGATCAATGTTTTTTAATATGGAATCAATGTCATTTCAACATATGTGTGGTATCTGGGATGCCTTTTGTAGCTTTGAAAGTTTAACATTAACACGGGTAATACACGCTGAATATTTCTTAATAGACTTGGACACTAAAGCATAGTCTTTCTTTACATCATCAGAGTAGAACCCCATACTCTCTTGAAATGAAAGTCCCTTGAAGCGGAGGTAGAGGAAACAGGCGACATGAGCACCGCATGCGGAGGCAAAGTCTCCTTGAACTTGACCCGTATTATACCTTATTTTTGTGACAAGCTTCCATAAAAAGCACATAAAACTCTTTGGGTAGTAAAGGGAATAGAGGGGATAACAGTAAGATTCAAAAAAGGAAGCTTTTTGGCCTCCAAAATCATCCCGACCCAGTGTTCACCCTCTTTGTTTATAATTTTGGCCTTTGCCACTACTGAAGTTCCCCCTGGTGCTTCACATTCTCTATCAAAGTATACTCAACATATATGGTACTACTACAGTAGTGCCATTTAATGTGATAAGGTACATATTATTCTGTATAATAAACTGTTTGAATCCATATCTTTCCAAATATTTTCAGATTAAAGTATTATGTTTTTTTTTTTTTTTTGTAAAACTAGCAGTTAAAAACCATAAAACGTACAGGTGGAGGTTTTCTACTGCATTGCAATATCTGTTGTTTCCTGCCATGATGCCGTGTCAGAAATGCAGTCTGGTTAAAGCTCTTTTATTCGTAACGCATGGAACCTGCAACATGAACTACATGCATGACATAGACAGCGGCCATTCTCAGCATGACAGTGCGGCATGCTGGGACACATGCAAATAGGCCAGCCGGCAATTGGCTCACCAACGCCACAGTATAAATTCTGCTGTAAAATTACAGCAGTACTGTTTAATGTATAACAGCTTACTTTGTTTCCATGAACTGTAAACTGCATATTTAAAACTGTATTTTAATACATATACTCATGTATTTATCATGTTACAGATTACACCAGTAACTGAAGCAAAAAAAAATAATGTTACAATTCAAAATCGTATTAAAGATAAATTTTATATTTACAAACATTTTATATATTATAAAAATTATTTTACCTGATTGATATTTAGAGTATTATCATTTAAGGTATTTTACAGAACTTTTTAAAAAATTGTACAGTCAAACAATTCAAGTCAACGTTCAAGTCAGTTTCCCGATATCTGTCATTGATGTTTGTTGCTGTCTCCCCGATCCTTTTCGTCCCCCCCTAAATAAATCTGCCTATTTAGATTCCTGGCTCCTGGAGTTGCTTCCTCACCCCCCATCCACGCACGGAATGTAACAACCTGCCATGTATGTTTTGGTACCAAGTTTGCATCATGATTTGTAGTTAAAATTACAGTTTGAACGCCAATGATCTTGAATGCCAAAAAATGAATATGTTGTCTCATGGCAACACATATAATGCACTGTACCTACAGAGATTATGAAACAGACCTTGCTGATGTCAAGTGGGCATGAAATGGGATATAATGTAGGAACTTAACGTTCTAGTTGTAATTATTCATTTCAACATTAAAGTTTTCCTATAGATATCATCTGAGATTCAATAGGTAAATTATTTGTGAAGGCATAGAAACTTTAATAACTTTAATAATACAATTAACAATTCGAACAATGACTACAAACTAAAGGCTTAACATCAAAAACGAACTGATTATTATGGATAGTAATAATATTAGAAAACAAACAAGTAAGGCAATATGATTCAAATAAAAGCAATAAGCAAATAAATAAGTAAAATTAGTCACATTGTCAAATAAATAAATAAATAATCCTACATGAAACACAAAACTAATAAACTGACAATTCCTTATGTGCATGCTGGACAAATATAGTCCTGATCAACAGGAGGATTCTGCACGCAGTCATGGTGGTACCATCTGCTGCAAACATCACAGCAGATCTACAGGGAAGGGAGAGTGTTTCCAGTGTAGTATAGTTTACACTTTTCACATTTAATATTCATAGCAATTAATGTAATCATAATAGGAAATTCAGGGAAGATTGCTGTCTACATATAATAGCAGTTGATGTCCTAAAACATCAGTATATAGAAAAAACAGATGAGCAGAATAAGGATGACAGGCCGTTGATATAACTGCTCAACTTATAGCTGTAAACATTGTGCAAACACCAATACCAGCTGGTTCACCATCTGCCCTCATATCCTCACTGACTATCTGACAGGTAAATACTCTCCCAGTGACTCCTGTTGGAGTCAGTGTCCAGTGTTTCATCAAATTACTTGTGCAGGTTACAGCTGGAAACTCACTTGCACTCACTTGAGAAACAGTGAATTTCTTATCTGTGTTATCTAGCAAAACACCCTTTTCATCCAAACAGCAGCCTGACTGATTAAGTTAAATCCATTTGCCTGTACATTTTTGACTGAAAGACAAAGTTTCTCTCCAAAAGGGAAAAAAAACAATAAAAATAAATGATTCAGCAAATCTAGGAGGAAAGAGCACAGTGAGATGCTTTATAAATGCCCAGATCCACTCAGTATTGCTTATGGTTTAAAAAGGCAGCCACCAACTTGATAAATGTATACACCATTACACAAAACAGAAGCAGAAATTTGCTAATAATAATGAAAAACACTAGACACATACGTCAAGTTAGCGCTCTGCTCCTAGAGCTAGAACCAGCAGCTACTATGACCCCTGAATACTCAATCCACACCCATGAAAAGAAAAGCAATACCTTTTGTTTTACTATATTATTATCAAAGAAATGAAACTTATAAGTACGGTTATCACTAATGTATTGCAATATTGTAGAAATTACCCATAGTTTGCCAGACTCCTTCAACCCACAAAAATGGCAGAGGTTGCTGAGACTGTCTGTAAAGAAAGCAAACACTTCAGTTTAGTAAATACATCAATAACATATACAAACAAATGTGGTGTAAGGTTAAGCATCCTGTACATAACAGGTACGGGGTTTTATACTGTCCTTTTAATAAGGAACACAGTTCAGAAGAAGAGTCACGCTGATCACGTACCAGATTCTCGGATGAGAGTCATGGCAATAACCAGCCTCAGCTTCTCAGCTGCCTTTTGGTCAGTACTAATATTAATGTCCTCCCCTTTCAAAATGCTCTCAGCAAACTGGAAAAGATTTTATTCAAATCAGACTTTCAGGACAAGATCTGGTGTTTTAGTACAAACACTTAAGTACTCCAACGTCAAGTACCATTTTGGTACAAAGTGCCCATGGAAACAACTATTCAATACTTACTTTCAAAGCCAAGACTCCACAGGATGTGCTGCCTTTCTGAAGTTTGTGAGGGAGGGTACTGCAGGTCCACCTAGGAAGACTGCAGCCTTTGCTGAGCAGGAATGCCCTTGAACAGCAAATTTAGATCAGTCGATTTTATCATATGTTATTACATGAATAATAATAATTATTATTATGGAGAAAATGTTACAGCAGAAAGTACCTTGTCGATTCTAAGCATTTCCTCATTTTAACTGGAGACTCTCCCAAAGGATCCAAATAAAGGGGCCGTTTCTCATGTGGGTACATGACCTGCGTAAGAAACACCAAGAATGCTGCTTTACTTTATACCTAAGTAACACTTTCAACCCAAACAAGTTTTATTAAGTTATATATGTAATAAAGACATGTAACAGTGAATTTTGAAGGCAATCAAATCAGGAAGATTCTGATGGTATCAAGCAATCCTTGAGCATTTGAAAGAGTTTTGGTAAAACGTATAATGCCCAGGGGAAGGGAGAGAAAGCAAAGGCTACAGAATGTACCATCCTCTACAGAATGTACCATCCTCTACAGAATGCACCGTCCTCTACAGAATGTACCATCCTCTACAGAATGCACCGTCCTCTACAGAATGCACCGTCCTCTACAGAATGCACCGTCCTCTACAGAATGTACCATCCTCTACAGAATGCACCATCCTCTACAGAATGTACCGTCCTCTACAGAATGCACCGTCCTCTACAGAATGCACCGTCCTCTACAGAATGTACCGTCCTCTACAGAATGCACCGTCCTCTACAGAATGCACCGTCCTCTACAGAATGCACCGTCCTCTACAGAATGCACCATCCTCTACAGAATGTACCGTCCTCTACAGAATGCACCATCCTCTACAGAATGCACCGTCCTCTACAGAATGCACCATCCTCTACAGAATGTACCGTCCTCTACAGAATGTACCGTCCTCTACAGAATGCACCGTCCTCTACAGAATGCACCATCCTCTACAGAATGCACCATCCTCTACAGAATGTACCGTCCTCTACAGAATGCACCATCCTCTACAGAATGCACCGTCCTCTACAGAATGCACCGTCCTCTACAGAATGCACCGTCATCTACAGAATGCACCATCCTCTACAGAATGCACCGTCATCTACAGAATGCACCGTCCTCTACAGAATGCACCGTCCTCTACAGAATGCACCATCCTCTACAGAATGCACTGTCCTCTACAGAATGCACCATCCTCTACAGAATTTCAGAAGCACATATTCCTTCTGCTATAAACATCTCATCTCCATTTTCCAACGTTTCTAAAGAGAGTTTAACAGTTGAATGACGTTTATCTGAGGTTTAAACAGTATCTAAAACCTTTGATGGGTCATGAGCAACTCACTGTTAACATCCAGTGTTGATTGTCATTGACGATGCCTACAATTATATTAGAATCCATGGGACTGATCTGAAAAACGTATAAACAAAGTACTTAACATTAGAAAATTTGAATAGTAAAAATGTACCTACAATACAATAAATTGTACACAGCAATCCAACTACAAACCTTTAGCCGTGATCCAGATGTTACTCATTGTATAGTTGTCAATCAAAGTGGCACAGCCTGCATTTCTGCTGTTGTACTTTCTCACCAAAACTGTTAAATAACCATTGATGACCTGTGAAATATTAAACTTTGTGTTCGATACACCCCATCTCTATAAAGCAATTCTATACATTTAAAGCAAATATTTACCGGTACATATGAAAACCATAACAATTCAGTCAATCTACATCAAATTTTTAGTTGTCTATACATAATGTATTTACATTATTTGGAGTTTTCATTTTTGAGAAGTGATATTTAAATAACTTTATTAGTGATGAGAAGTACAGCATATATGTCATTTATGAAAGGTCAATTATTTTCAGGTTCATGGTCATATTAGAAATGACATTTGAAATACTAGATATAATGTCCAAATTGTGCTCATTTTTAACCTGTCGGTTAATTTTTATGCTTCTAACTTCATCTTCTGTTTAAGTTGTTTAGGCATCACCTTCAAGTAGAGAGAATAAGGAGACAGACAAAGAACAAAAAATTAGTTCCAAATGTATCACTACCAATGCTGGTGAGAGAGGAAATGTTCCCTCTGCCCTCTTATGCTGCATAATTAGTAAAAATACTTATATGAGTCAGGGGTGGAGAACTCTGGTCCTTGAGTGCAGCCCATTTTGCTGATTTCCCAGCTCTGATACATCTAATAAATTAGGTAAGTAACTGGTGAGTTGAATCAGGTTCTTTGTCTGAGCAAAGAAGCCTCCAATGTATGTAGGAATCTGGCCTCCAGGCTTTTCAGGAGTTGACCACCCCTGACATAAAAACAAATTATATTACTTATGGCACTAATACAGTATTTGTATGGGAACCAAATGAAGTCTAACTTTTTCACAGAATTATATGAACTAGTGTTCAGAGTGCAGGTATTTTGCAGAAAAAAAATATATATATTTATAATATGCCCACTGTCATGCCCGGCTCGTCCGCTCCTCGTGTGTGCCACGCCCCCTGCCTTCCCACGTGTATTTCCCTGATTGTACCCCGCTGTATCTGATTACTTTGATTAGTCTTGTCCTGTTTTAAGTCCTGGTCTTACCTGTGGTCCTCGTCCGTCATTAATGTCTGTTGCCGTCCTGTATTCCCTGCCCCGGATTGCTCCTAATAAACCCCCGTTTTCCCGTATCCTGCTTGCCTGCCTGCTCCTTGCTCGCTCTGCCCGCTTCGCCCGACCGTATCCCGTGACACCCACCATAAATAGGCAGTCGAGAAAAAAAAAAGTGTATGTTATGAAAATACTTTCAAGATATATGTGTATATATATATATATATATATATGGGATCTTTCAATTGCATCATTTTGACTGTGATACACTAGACCTATTCAGGAACAATAGAAAAATAAAACAACTGAGCTATGTGACAAATAATTAATTATAATGAATTGAAAATGTATTAACATTTATAGCCTAACCTGGTGTTGTTCTGGCACCTCAGAAGGGTAGCGGGCCTCCAAACATGAGGAAGTACGGTGAGAACTTAGTTGTGGTTTGTTTTTTTGTGCGCAATCCAAACATAATTGCATCCAGATATACGTCCCACGTATCTGGTCTCTCACCCACTAATTTGCTTAGAGTTCTGAAAAAGTATTTGGCAAAACCAGAAAGAGTATTTGCTAAATCAAAAGCAAAAAATATCAGCTAATGTTTGAAACCAATGCTTCCTGAAAATATTTTGGAATACCTTAATAATGACAATTCATGTTACTCATAAACAACACTTGAAGTCACAAAGGTAAAAACTAGTAAGATGCATTTTCCCAACCTTTGGATTGTCCCATTCATCCACTCCACCAAGCCATTGGTTTGCGGATGATAAGGAGAGCATAAACTTCGTTCAGTTGAAAGTTTTGTGCAGACTCGCTTGTTGATCTGTTAATAAAGATTAATATGTAATAAAGCTAAAAAAGTGTACAGACAGTATAATAAGGAATATGTTTGCAATTTAAGTATCATATTCTCTGTCCATTAAAGTCACTTATTTGATCAATCCAGTTTACCGCATTGACGAATTCCCTTCCTTGTTTAGTCAGGATTCTTTTCGGAGCCCCAAACTGATAAACGAATTTCAAAATGCTTGTGGTGACTTCCTCTGCACATTTGGATTTTAGCGGGTAGGCTTGTGACCACTTGGTAAAATAATCCACAAGGACACATATCCATCCATCCATATATTTATGGTCCTGTATTGTTGTCATCAATTGCCCTATCAGGTCTATCCCCACCAGCTCAAATGGTTCCGTGACCTTAAAAAGAAGAGTAAAATTATATAACAAATAACGGAATGCGATTATTGTCTGTGGTGGTGGAATGCTTGGTTATGTTCACAAATGTCAGTAGTTAAACACTGGCTGTATCCTAACTTTACCATCATGTTGTTCCGGGTGCTAGTAAAATCAGATGGAAATTTAATGTCATATTTGATGACGTGAGGCTCTCAGATTAGAGTTCATATTTCTCTGGCACATCTAGTGTTGCATTCAGAACATTCAGAAAAGCTAAACTAAACTAAAAATGTAAACATTTGGCTTATCCAAATGAATGGAATATATCATAGTATACATACAGTATATTTCATTAATGAGCAACTTTGACTGTTGTGGTGGTGCATCTATTCTAGTTTGAGAACTATATGTTAAAAGAACAAACTATACTTACCTTTATGGGTGTATATTGCACTTGTTGTTTTATTACATTCTGACTGGCCTGGCATGTCACACACTCTGACACCTATAAAGACATAGACATCAAATAGTTGAAATCAACTGCCACAATCAATTGACACTCATCAAATATATTGTTCTGCATTAAAGATTGAATGAATTGACAAAAAATAGAAGAAAAAGATTTAAACCATCACTGTCAAGGAAAAAACACATATCTGCAAAAATCTGCATTTCTTAAAACTGAAACAGAATGATTACAATTTGCTACATTACTAACATGAAAAATTGCTTTTAAAACCATTTTAATTCAGTTGTATCTTATTACGATACCTTACTGGATCTTAATTTGTGATGACCAGAGAATGAATAAATATGAACCTATTATCTACCTGTATTAATAGAAAAAGAACAGTGTCACATTTGAGAAACCTGCAAGAGAACATAGCTTGTGAAATTTACTCACCCATTTATCAATGTCAGCTGACATTCCAGGCCAGAAGAGTCTCTTAGAAATTGCATCTCTTGTTTTTTTTGGCCAGTGTGAGCTCCGGTGGAACTCGCATGGAAATCGATGAATATTGTATTCGCTTCTTCAGCACCACAGACCACCTTTATTTTGACTGGCCTTGCTTGTCCTTTGCTTTGCTTGCTTGTCCTTTTATATAGTATAGCGATCCACCTAAAAATATCAAATGAAATATTTTTTATTAAAAATAAACACTTCACACCAATACAGCAACAAAGACATACCCGGAGATAGTAACAAGGGCACTGTTTCCTGTTGCGAAGTGTAGTGGGCGAATATTGTCAAGGTTTTTCTTCCTCTGTGCTAATCAAGAATCAGCAGCTGCCTGTGCAGTTCTGCAGCTGTCAGTCTTTATTGTGCCTTTTAGAAACATAACTGAGGTACAAGGTCCTCAATTGTTTATATACATATGAAAACAGACACACAGAAAGACACACGCATACGTACACATACACACCTATACACTTCAAAATGCATGTTCATAATACTTAAATAATAAGGGAGTAATTTTACAGCAGCCATCTATTCCTTTACATTCATGTCACACAATACTTACATGGTACACATACATGCAATAATATTATATCATACCTTCAATAATTCACACTAAACAAAAGTATATTCATTATTGTATAATATAATAACTATATTTCTCCTAAGGAAGAATTTAAGATAAGATCTTTATTGTCACTATTACAGAAACAGTGAAAAAACAGTCCAGTGGCTCTCTGTTTAGCAACATAAGTTACAGTAGAGTAATAAATAAGAGAAATAAGAACAACACAAAAAGAGACAGACATCCTATTACAGTACGAGTGTCTGAGTGCAATGTGTACAATATGTCAGTCAAGGTAGTGTGTGCTTAATGACCTGCCCTATGCATAGTACTGCTTAGAAGACAGTCATTCAGGGGGGTGGATACTGTTTCACAGAAACAGTCATTCAGGGGGTGGGGGATGGGCGCATTTGGCTGCCTGTGGGCCAATCAATATGTCGCTGAATAATCCCAACTCTTTATTAGATTTTGATGTCCTGGCATGTTCTCCTCCAGGTTTGGTTCATTTGATTGCGAAACAGTACATCATTACGTTTAATCAGGTATTTTTGGTTGTATTTTAACAAATACTGCACATAGGATTGCTACACTGAAATATAGTAATCAAGAATGAAAACGAGGTGGTCACATTTCTTTTTTTCACGTTCACACCTTGTAGTCTTAATTGATTAACAGGTTTACTTTAAAGTAGTTATAGGGAGATGTATTTTAGTCACGCGAGTTGTGCGCACCAGTCACGGGCGAATGCGCATGTGACAAAGTCTGGAGCGCACATTATGATGGTTGCGCATATAATAATGAAAAAAAAAGATGTAGAAAGGTACTTCGCACACAAAACGTCCGGAGGCAGTGTTTGGCTCAGCAAGTTAAACCTCAGTGCTCATGATCGGAAAGTCGCTGGTTCAAATCTACTCTCGGCATGTTTGTGGGTCCTTAAACAAGGCCTTTACGTCCCCGAGGTACTACAGCAGAAAGCCGTCTTTTGCTCTCAGAGCGCAAAATGGGGGAGGTGAAAAGAGAATTTCCCAAGTATAACAAAGTATTCGGTGCCACTTTACAATAAGGCTACCCTTATAAAGGGGTTATGAATTGTTTATAAGCAGATTATAAATTAGGTTGTACCACTTCATAAATCATTAATAGACAATTATAAACAAGTTATACCACAGTTTTCTGTCATGCCCGGCTCGTCCGCTCCTCGTGTGTGCCACGCCCCCTGATTACCCATGTGTGATTCCCTGATCGTCTCCTGCTGTGTCCGATTACTTTGATTAGTCCTGTCCTATTTTAAGTCCTGGTCTTACCTGTTTCCCTTGTCTGTCATTGATGTTAGTCGATGTTCCTGCTTCGTCTCCGGATAAACCCCTCGTTTGCCCTGATTTTCGGCTTCCAGCCTGTTTCTTGCTTGCCTGCCCGCACGATCGCCGTTCTGCTAGCCCCGATCGTGACATTTTCAATGCATTCCTACCAATTATAAGTGGTGAAGGGGAGCCTTATTGCAAAGTGGTACCAAATATTCTAAGAAATACGAATCGATAAAAAGCAGCACGTAATCCTAAACCTTTTTGGACATTAATGTTGCTGCTAAATAGGCCTACCATATAAATCACTTGGACCCCTAAAAATCACTCAGCTCTAAGGTCATAATCCACATATGCCTCAATTAAAAATTATTTATGGTTGTACATAATGAAATTCTGACTAAATGCCGATTTAGTGCGCGCAACTTCATACTTACCTTCTACACAATATTTAGACGCTTTGCGTCGAAGATCACCTTTTTGGGCTTTGAAAAAACCTGGTGGGTATTGTCCTTTAGTTTTATAAATAAAAATCTTCTAATAAATTTCAGTATCCATGGCTAGATAACGCGATTTTATGTAGTTGAAATGCAACTAACCGGTTCTCTAGCACAGAGTCTCTGAGTCGAGGACCTTGCCTAATTGGCTGATGTCAAAGATCGCCTTAAAGGTGTACGTGTAACATAAAAAAACTGAAATCTTTTTAAATATTCAAAATGTCAGCATGTAATAGTTGATAAGTAATGTAATTCTGAAGCTATATTTTATGACAAAAACATGTATATGAATATATGGAATTTCTATGGAACTTACACAGCCAATAGCCAGATTTGGAACATAATTATTATGCATTGTGTTGCAGTTATAGGTCTCATCTATATAGATTTTGACACGGAGTCCTGATGCTGAGTGCAAAAATAAAGGGTACAGCCTTGTAGAAAACAATTTTCAGTGTCATCGCTTTTATTGATTCTAATTGATTTACAGTCAAAACATGAAAAATAAATCATACAGCTTTTAAAAAAAGTTCCGTGAAAAAAGAAAAGAATACTTCTGACAGTAACAAATAGTACTACCTGAGCAAATTTCATTTATGTAGGACATTCAGACCCAGAATTCAAAGGGGGTGCAATTCCCGGCAGGTGCCCTAAAGTTGTTATCTTAGCAGATAGATTTGAAAAGGGTGCATACCCTTATGCTAAAGGACACACCCCCTTCCCCCCACGTCATGTTCCTGTCAGTTCACCTCCTTATAATAAGCTTTTCATAAACCTGCACAATAGAACAAGTTCAATAAACAGAGCGAACTTTGTAAGGTACTAATAACACAGGTACTGAGCCAGTTTCTTAAATACGAAACAAGTAAGCTGCCGTAAAATGCCCCCCCCCCCAAACCCCCGCGCTGCACGTGATATGGCATTCATGAAATTAAGTAATTATTATCTATTTCTTTAAATATGTCGCTTGCTAGCAGCATTTCGTGATAGAATCAAATGGGAGAATGAAAATGAATTCCCTGCCAGGTTAGCCGTCATAAAGATAAATATCTTTTTTGTTTAGGTATTTCGGATCACTGTACCAGAATACTCTCTTCATTGTGGAGAAAGATAATTACTAGATATTTATAGGAAATATCCATCCATCCATTTTCCAAACCGCTTATCCTACTGGGTCGCGGGAGGTCCGGAGCCTATCCCGGAAGCAATGGGCACGAGGCTGGGAACAACCCAGGATGGGGGGCCAGCCCATCGCAGGGCACACTCACACACCATGCACTCTCACATACATCCCTACGGGCAATTTAGCAAGGACTGTGGGGGGAAACCGGAGGAAACCCCACGACGACATGGGGAGAACATGCAAACTCCACACACATGTGACCCAGGTGGAGATTCGAACCCGGGTCCCAGAGGTGTGAGGCAACAGTGCTAACCACTGCACCACCATACCGCCCCTTTATAGGGAATAATATTGTGTAATTTGCTTTGATTCCTAAAGCGAAGGACTTCCTTGTTCTCAAACTAGTAAACTGACGACGAGACAAATAAATCACCTGCGTTCTTGTTCGGGGCTCATCGTTTACATGTCACAGTTTATCAGTTTTATATGGGTTAAATGCAGCCTTCGTGAAGCAGGACAGTGGTCTTCTAAATGTGCAAACGCAATTTAATATTTCTGTTGCATATTTAGAATGACGGAACTGCGTATTTCCCCACTTCGAACAGAAGAAAAGAGCGGTGCGCGCTCCCGACAGGGGGTGCATTTCACGGCAGGGGTGCAGAATTCGGCACAACACCTGTTAATATACCTTGGAAAAAGGTGTGGACTTTACCTTCTAAGTTTTTATCAACAAATAAAGTAGAAGAAGTCACCTTTAAATTGACACATAAAGTTTATCCTTCCAAATATTTTGCAATCTAAAAGGATCAGAGAGATTGACACCCGCTGTTCTTTCTGTGAATGTGACTGAAAAACTAATGTTCGTTTATTTTGGTATTGCCCTTTTGCCGAAAAATTCTGCTCTGATATGCTTAACATGATACAAACAAATGTATGTAATAATTTTCAGTTTTCTTGTAAAGATGTTTTTTGCGGTTTTTTTGTACCCGGAAGAATACATGTCACGACCGCCGTCGGGCGAGCAGGGAGCGGAGAATCAGGAGCTCCGGCTTATTAGGTAGAACAAACAGACGAGGCGAAACACGGAGCACGAAGTCTATGACGGAACTGTGGATAAGAACTCTTACGTGGACTTAAATACACATGACTGAATGAAACAACAAGAAACAGCCGATAACATCGGGCATCCACTTGAGGTTAACGAGGGGGGCGTGGCACACAGGAGGATCGTACAAGCTGGGCGCGACAATACGGATAAATTTAATACTATTAATTTTATATTCATAAATGTAAATACAATAAATCCAACCTATTTTTCCCTGTTCACAAATTAGACCTAATTAATTATATTAATCGAATCAGAAAGTCTAAAAATAAAAACAATCAGAATTGTATCCTGATTTGATGCTTTTTTTAACCTGATGTATAGACATAGTGCTAAAATGTTCTGTCATATTTGGTATTGAGATGGTATCTTTTACTTTGCAATAACTGTCTGAATATCTTTGTTCTTGTTTTGTTCAATGTTCTGTCTGTATAATGTTAGCTGTGCTTGTTGAGCATTGGAAATAAAAAAGTGTGATTCAAGTATTTAGTTTGACCTTTACTTTGCTGCAGCAGTTAATATATTTTGATGAAATTATAAAATTACACAGTTTTGTCTTTGACGCCTCACCCCCCAAATAGGTTTGACCCCATTTCTAAATTTCTCAAATCGCCACTGTTAATGATTTAAGTGTTACTGCAGTACCGCTTGTTACACGCACGATCATCCTGAATGTGTGTTATAACCAAATTACCTTTATTGTTACTAATTATTAAGTCACATAGATAATATCTCCCCAAAACCCTACGATGTGCCGCTGAGTCCGTGTCCATTTTTTGCATGAAACGGAGCTTATTTCCTGCCTGTAAACGAAAGTGAAATTAAGTGTCGGGATTTTAAAGGGAGCGTCGCTATTTTATCAAGAAACATTTTATCAAGATTCTGGAATAATTTAAAGATATTCTATGTTTCAAGGTAAGACTATATTATTATAATTATTATTATTATTAATAATAATAATAATAAAATGAATATGTTTTACACAGCCTACATATATAGCGGGATTTAAAATAAAACAGCAGATTTTGCAAAAAGAGACAATGTCACGGTTTTTCGGTCTGGTGAGAACAGAATACTTAATCCTTGGCTTCTTATTATTCCAAATGTAATGAAAAATTTGAGTGTTCAATATAATTAAACATTAAATATACGTCCGTACAGCACAGTAGGTTACTGTACGTGTATCAGAAGAGTTTTCGAATTAACATCAATAATATTTCATTACTTACGCTCAGCCATGAGTTCGCCTAATATATGGTGCTGCGTAAACATCGACCGGGGCGTAGGCTGTAATATTTTGAAGCTATATTAAGTTTTTCTTTAAAAACTAATATTAAGTGTTGGGGATTAATATGCTAGTGTGCCGAAACATCCGGGTTAAACTCAAGGCTTAACATTTTATTAAATCAAAGGTTTTACCACGGATCTGTTCTGTGGTCTCCAATCTGAAATTGTAGTCATACTTTGCAGTCGTATTTAAACTGTTTAAAGCAAATAGTACGTAAGTCTGATGTATGTGTGTGTGTGTATGTGTAAGTGTGAGCTTTTTATTATCAGTGCCGAAAAGGGCGCAGCAGAGCCAGCGAGCAGGAATGAATCACACATCGCGGACACCGAGCGGAGTAAATACGGAGGGGGGGAGTCACACATTTTACCGGAAAATAAACACACGGTGTGATTTTAGAGACACAAACTTGACTTTTACACAGACGGCGGGTTTGCGCTTGTGGTAACGAAGCATTTTAGGCAACGTTTCCTCTTTTCCCCTGGGAGAAGCAAGGTAAGCGTCAATTTCCCCAGAGAAAGACAAGACAAGACAAGACAGGTGTTCCAGCTCTTGCCGTGAGAAGTTATTCCTGAAAAACAAGTTATATACGTGAACAATGAAAAACATGTTTGTGCAGTTCAACCATGACACAATAATATTATGGGTTAATCGTTAATCGGGTGGGGGGGGGGGGGGGTGTTCTGTCGATTTATGCTACTTTGTCGAAAGATGCTAGCGTAGCACAAATCGATAGCAGAGTCTATCAGGGATCTGTGATGATTCTCCTGCCATTTTCCTGGATCTTGAGAGAGACAGGTCCTGGATGGAGGGCAGGGGGGCACCGATGATCTTTCTGCTGTCCGTACGGTCCGCTGCAGTCTCTTCCTGTCCTGTTTGGTGGCTGCTCCATACCAGACTGTGATGGAGGAGCAGAGGACAGACTCAGTGACTGCAGTGTAGAACTGGATCAGCAGTTCCTGTGGAAGACTGTACTTCCTCAGTTGTCTCAGGAAGTACATCCTCTGCTGGGCCTTTTTGAGGATGGAGGAGATGTTGGTCTCCCACTTCAGGTCCTGGGAGATGGTGGTACCCAGGAACTTGAAGAACTCCACAGTAGACACCGGGCTGTCTGATATGGTGAGGGGGAGCAGTGATGACGGACGTCTCCTGAAGTCCACTGTCATCTCTACAGTCTTGTGCGTGTTCAGCTCCAGGTTGTGCTGACTGCACCAGAGTACCAGCCGCTCCACTTCCTGCCGGTATGCAGACTCATCACCATCCTGAATGAGTCCAATGATGGTGTCGTCTGCAAACTTCAGGAGTTTTACAGCTGAGTTCCTGGAGGTGCAGTCATTGGTGTAGAGGGAGAAGAGCAGTGGGGAGAGGACACATCCTTCAGGGGCACCGATACTGAGGGACTGTGTTTCAGAAGTGACCCCCCAGCCTTACTTGCTGCTTCCTGTCTGTCAGGAAGCTGGTGATCCACTGGCAGGTAGCTGGTGACACGCTGAGATGGGAGAGTTTGGAGGAGAGGAGATTAGGCACAATGGTGTCGAAAGCCGAACTAAAGTCCACAAACAGGATCCTGGCATAAGTTCCTGGACGGTCGAGATGTTGCAGGATAAAATGCAGCCCCATATTCGCTGCATCATCCACCGACCTGTTTGCCCGGTAGGCAAAACTGCAGGGGGTCCAGCTGGTGTCCTGTAATGTCCTTCAGATGGGCTAAAACCAGACGTTCAAAGGATCTCATGACCACAGACGTCAAGGCGACAGGTCTGTAGTCATTCAGTCCTGTGATGGTGGGTTTTTTGGGGACGGGATAATGGTGGAGCGTTTGAAGCAGGAGGGAACTTCACACAGCTCCAGGGATCTATTGAAGATGCGGGTGAAGATGGGAGCCAGCTGATCAGCACAGGTTCTGAGGCAGGGGGGGGAGACACCGTCTGGTCTGGGGGCTTCTTGGATTTCTGTTTCTGGGACAGCCGGCTCACATCCGCTTCGTGTATTCTGAGTTCCAGGGGGAGGGTAGGGGGGTGATAGGTGTGATGGAGGTTGTGGTTTTTGTACTGTACTGTGTAGATGTACTTTGTTTAAGTACATCTGCCCTCCCCTGGTCTGCTGGAATATCACTGCTGTATACATGCACCCACTGCAGTCACCGATCCGCCTGTCGATCTCTCACTCCATCCTTCCCTCACTTGTGAACAAGACCCCGAGATACTTAAACTCCTCCACTTGGGGAAAGACCCCCTCCCTGATCCGGAGAGAGCACTCCACCCTTTTCCGGCTGAGGACCATGGTCTCGGATTTGGAGGTGCTGATTCTCATCTCAGCCGCCTCACACTCGGCTGCGAACTGCTCCAGTGAGAGCCGAAGGTCACGGTCTGATAAGCCCAAGAGAACCACATCATCTGCAAAAAGCAGAGACCCAATCCTGAGGTCACCAAACCGGACACCTCAACACCCTGGTTGTGCCTAGAAATCCCATCCATAAAAGTCTAGTGACCCGCGTCCAGGGGAGGGAGAACGTGAATCCATGTTTTTACTCATCATAAGGGGTCTAATGAGCCGCAGTTCGTCTGGTTCCTCACCCAGGACCTGTTTGCCTTGGGTGACCCTACCAGGGGCATAAAGCCCCGGGCAGCTTAGCTCCTGGGATCACTGGAACACGCAAACCCCTCCACCACGATAAGGTGTCATCTCCAGGAGAGGATGTTTATACATATATTTATAAAAAAATGTGGCAGTGAAATTTTGCACTAAACCTCTTTACTATGTGTAATTATACACATGGAACATAACAGAATGGAATCTCTGAGTCCAATTCATCAGTTTGATGTAAAAATGCTGAGTACTCGATATTGTGTATTTATCTATGTATCTACTTACCCTTCATGTTCACAGAGGCCCCAACAGGAATCATCTGGTCTGGATCAGCATAGAAATGGATGGATCTGCTTCTGAAATGCGCCCCCCTGTGGGGTGTAACAGAAAGAGCCCTGAGAGGTAACAGTCTGAATCACAGTGTAACCAGTAGCGCTTCTTAGCTCACGGTGGGGGAATGAGCCGGTGGCTGAAGGTGCCCCAAGATAGCGCCCCCTGGAGCCTCGGCTGGGTTATGAACTGGGCCAGTGGGGCCAGTGCCCTGGGGCCTCTGGACATTAGAAGCTGTGAATGGCAACATTTATAGTGCAAGCCATGAAATGCGCCCCCCTGTGGGGTATAACAGAAAGAGCCCTGAGAGGTAACAGTGTTACAGCCCACTAGCATGCATGTCTCTCTGGGTCTATAGTCAGGCCAGAACATAATAGTAAACTGGGCTCCTAGCTAGGGCTGGTCAGTGGGCAGCACTTTAATATGTGTAGCTTAATAAAAAGACCTCGCCATCTTCTGTCTTCGCCGTCTTCTTCCACAATCAGCCAGTTCTTTTATACTAGAGGTGCGTAACAGACCATCCCTCCTATACAAAATGGCCACATAACAAAACTAAACAAACAAACAAAAACATATATAAATAGGTAAAAAGGAACATCAGCCAAGTCTAGTTGTGGAGGTTTTTAACAGTGATGCTAAAAGTTTCATATGATATCAAAATTTTAGATGAGACAATTTCCTTTAAAGCTGACTGTAAATAAGTCTGTTTACATCAAGAGCTTCACAGCATATCAAAGTACATGAAGGCAGAGCTGAAGGCTAAACAGCAGTGTGATGCCGTCCCCATTGTATGAATTATATTTATACCATGAGGGTTTGTTTCCTCCCGCTGCCCACAGTGTCCTGGTGAAGAGAGCAGACTCCCCTGTACCCAGCTGTGTTTCCATGAAGAGTGACGCGTCAGTGAAGCAACGAATCAGAATCTTTGAGGGATCTTTTCCTACAGGTCAAAGGTAAATGTGCATTTAAACAAACACTGTTAATGACATTCAGACTCTCAGTCAAATGGCACAGAGACACATACAAGCTATGAGGAAATAACATATTTATAATGAATGCACCAATTTTTACCTTTAACAGATTCCATCACCTTGAGAATTTAAACAAAAGTTTTGTCTGTATTCTATATAAATAACATCCGAGGTAAATGGATGAGGATTACTGTAAAACCTGACTTTCTGCAAGCTGGAATTGGAAGTTATTTGATCGCAAAGTAGATTTTAAATTTCAGTCCTCAGCACAGAGCTGGAAATAAACTGGTTTGCCTGCCCCCCCTGCATGTCCATTAAAGAATGACTCTACAATAGATTGTCGTCTTGTGAGACGGATGTTTCTGTTTTGATAACAAATAATTTCATTCTCATGAATTCATTAGATCATACTCAGACGAAGGCTTCAGTTTAACATGTTTAATCAAACTGTGTGGCTTAAACAATAAACTACTATCATCAGACAAAAAAAGAGAAAGACTATTGGTTTCTTTGCCAAAGGTGACGTTTAAATACTTGCTCATTCAGATCATAATTAATGTGACACTGTAGTGGTTCTCATCCCCTGAGTATGAAATAAGATGATTTGTTGATCCCAGGGTTAAATTCTCTTGCGTTCAGCAGCAAAGTGCACAGATACAAACATACAATGTAAAACAAAGACAACGTGCAAAGACAGCAGATATAGTGCAAGTGAGTAAACATTTATAGAAGTAAACAAAATTTCTGTAAGTTAACAAGTTTAAGAAGTACACAGTGCATTATGAAAAAGTCCTGAAAATACAATATTGTTCAATATATAAATAGAAATGCATGTTATTTATATGATTAAAAACAGAGAGCTGCATTTACCGCATTAAAACTCGGATGTTAAGGCTGGCTGTGGGGGCTGCACATCGACAGCAGGCATTGTGGTGTCTAACGGCAGCAGGCAGGAAAGATCCCCAGTAGCACTTCTTAGCTCACGGTGGGGGAATGAGCCGGTGGCTGAAGGTGCTCCAAGATAGCGCCCCCTGGAGCCTCGGCTGGGTTATGGACCGGGCCAGTGGGGCCAGTGCCCTGGGGCCTCAGGACATTAGAAGCTGTGAATGGCAACATTTATAGTGCAAGCCATGAAATGCGCCCCCCTGTGGGGTGTAACAAAAAGAGCCCTGAGAGGTAACAGTACTACAGCCCACTAGCATGCATGTCTCTCTGGGTCTATAGTCAGGTCATAACATAAAAGTAAACTGGGCTCCTAGCTGGGGCTGGTCAGTGGGCAGCACTTTAATATGTGTAGCTTAATAAAAAGACCTCGCCATCTTCTGTCTTCACCGTCTTCTTCCACAATCAGCCAGTTCTTTTATACTAGAGGCGAGTCACAGACCATCCCTCCTATACAAAATGGCCACATAACAAAACTAAACAAACAAAAACATATATAAAGAGGTAAAAAGGAACATCGGTCAAGTCTAGTTGTGGAGGTTTTTAACAGTGATGCTAAAAGTTTCATAAAATATCTAAATTTTAGATGAGACAATTTCCTTTAAAGCTGACTGTAAATAAGTCTGTTTACATCAAGAGCTTCACAGCATATCAAAGTACATGAAGGCAGAGCTGAAGGCTAAACAGCAGTGTGATGCCGTCCCCATTGTATGAATTATATTTATACCATGAGGGTTTGTTTCCTCTCGCTGCCCACAGTGTCCTGATGAAGAGAGCAGACTCCCCTGTACCCAGCTGTGTTTCCATGAAGAGTGACTTGTCAATGAACCCCCCACTCGCCTTCAGAGAGGGACCTTTTCCTACAGATCAAAGGTAAATGTGCATTTAAACAAACACTGTTAATGACATTCAGACTCTCCGTCAAATGGCACAGAGACACATACAAGCTATGAGGAAATAACATATTTATAATGAATGCACCAATTTTTACCTTTAACAGATTCCTTCACCTTGAGAATTTAAACAAAAGTTTTGTCTGTATTCTATATAAATAACATCTGAGGTAAATGGATGAGGATTACTGTAAAACATGGCTTTCTGCGAGCTGGAATTGGAAGTTATTTAATCTCGGGCAGATTAAAACGGGCAGAGCGGCGATCGTGCGGGCAAGCGGGGAATCAGGAAGCAAGCAGGCAGGATTCGGGGCAAACGGGGATTTATTAACAGGAATCGGGGAAGGAGACATCAGACACTGACTAACATCAATGACGGACAAAGGACTCGGGTAAGACACGGACTGAAATACACAGGACTGATTGAAAATAAGCAGACACAGCTGGGTACAATCCGGGAAACACACGTGGGTAAGCAGGGGGCGTGGAACACAGGAGGAGCCGACGAGCAGGGCATGACAGAACCCCCCCCCAAAGGCGCGCTTCACCGGGCGCGCCAGGGAGGAGGCGACAGACGGGACACGGGAACCGGGACCTGGAGCAAAAAAAAAAAAAAACAGAACCATCAATGAGAGACGGGAACAAGACAGAGGCACAGAACACAGCGAGGGACAAGACAAAGGACAAAACCTGACAGAGGGCAGGGAAAGCAGACAGACAGACGAGAAAGGGCGAAACAGAGGGCATAGGCGGGACACAAGGGCCAGGAGTGAACCGAGGGAACACAGAAGGACGAGGAGCAGAGATGGGAGGAACAAAGCAAGGGGGAGCAGAGACAGGCGGGACAAAGACGGAAGGAGGAGAGGGGAACGAAGGGACAAAGGCAGGAGCGAAGGGAGACAAGGAGGGGGACGAGAGGGGAGCCCGAGGGAGACCCAGCGGGCGACGGGCGGCAGCCGGAGGGGCCGCAGACGGCCAGGAGGCCGGAGCCGGAGGGGACCTCGGAGGGGCAGAGGAGACAGGGCAAGGGACCCGCGGAGGGGCCAGGGAGGGAGCAGGAGGGAGCACCGGGGAAGGGGACGAGGGAGCTGGAAGGGGCCAGGGCGAAGGCAAGGCGAGGGGGGGAGCCGCCGCAGGCGGCGACGTCCTCCGACGGGCCGAAGGTGGGGGCCCCGCAGGCGACCGAGGAGCCGCCGTCGGGGAGCCCCCCGGCGACGGACCAGGCACCAGAGGGGGGAGCGAGGCAGGGCGACGAGGCACCGGAGGGGGACCTGCAGGCAACAGCCGACCCGGAAGGCCAGGACCCGCAGGCGCCAACCGAGCCCCAGCGCAGGCGAGGCAGGGCGAGCCAGGGGGCAGGGCGGGCGGGACCCCAGCCCTGCGTCTGTGTCCCCTTCCCCTGCGGGACACAGACAGGCCGACCCTAGGTCGGGGTCGACGTCGCCGGGGCGAGGGACAAGGGGTCACAAGTTCTGTCCCCGAGGGGTCCCATTCCAGCTCCTCCACCTCCGAAGAGGGAGGAGCCAAGATGGAGTCGTCCGGGACCACCTCGGGGACTAGGGTTAAAGGGACAGGAGCTGGAGCTGCTGCAGGCGGAGGGACTGGAGCTGCTGCGGGCGGAGGGACGGGAGCTGCTGCGGGCGGAGGGGGCGCCTCTGGAGCTGCTGCAGGCGGAGGGGGCGCCTCTGGAGCTGCTGCAGGCGGAGGGGGCGCCTCTGGAGCTGCTGCAGGCGGAGGGGGCGCCTCGGGAGCTGCTGCAGGCGGAGGGGGCGCCTCTGGAGCTCTCCGGAGCTTGATCAGCCTCCGGAGGTCCTCAGCCATCCTCTCCAGATCCGAATATGGGGAGTCTGGAGAGAAGGAGGCGAAATCTTGCCCCAGTTGCGCAGCAAGCCTTTCCCCCTCCGGGGGGCCCTGTGGGGCCGGTTCCCCCATCACCCTCCAGTACAGTCCCTGGAGGGTGAAGTACCTGTCAGCGAGGGCCGCGGGCGATACGGGCGTGGCCCCTTTTAGAGGGCGGGGTATTCGCGGTATGGCATCCCTCACCGCCTTACACCCTCCCCAAGTTGTCAGCCGCTCGGGCCGGTTATCGCACCGCTTGGGGGGCGGTAGCTGTTCCGCAGGGAGGGGCTCTGGGTCCGGGAAGACGAAGGGCTCGTCCTCTTCATCCTCGCTCGGAGCCCAGAGCCTCGCCAGGGAGCAGGGTCCCAGACCGTACGGTCCCAGGTCGGGACCCAGGACGAGCTCCTCCTCCTGAGGGAGCCAGGGGCTGGAGAGCGAGCAGGCGCCCAGACAGATCGGCTCTTCTGGGAGCTTCTTCCTCCTTCTCCGCTTCTTCTTAGGGTCCATCATTCTGTCACGGGTGATCGCGTGCAGAGCAGCGATCGTGCGGGCAAGCGGGGAATCAGGAAGCAAGCAGGCAGGATTCGGGGCAAACGGGGATTTATTAACAGGAATCGGGGAAGGAGACATCAGACACTGACTAACATCAATGACGGACAAAGGACTCGGGTAAGACACGGACTGAAATACACAGGACTGATTGAAAATAAGCAGACACAGCTGGGTACAATCCGGGAAACACACGTGGGTAAGCAGGGGGCGTGGCACACAGGAGGAGCCGACGAGCAGGGCATGACAATCACAAAGTGGATTTTAAATTTCAGTCCACAGCACAGAGCTGGAAAAACCTGGTTTGCCTGTTTCCCCCTGCATGTCCATTAAAGAATGACTCAGCAATAGATTGTCAACATGTGAGACGGATGCTTCTGTGTTAATAAATAATTTCACTCTCATGAATCCATTAGATTATGCTCAGACTAAGGCTTTAGTTTAACATGTTTAATGGAACAATGTGGCTTAATAATGAACCAGTATCATCAGACAAAAAAGAGAAAGACTATTGGTTTGTTTGCCAAAGGTGACAATTAAATTTTGCTGATTCAGTGCAAATATAATTAAAGATTTTGAGAAGTAAATGAAATTTCTGTAGGATAACAAGTTTAAAAAGTACACAGTACACAAAGAAAAAATCCTGAAAATTCCATACAGTATAGTTCAATAAATAAATATAAATAAAAAACTTTAAATAGTTAAAAATGGGACGTTAAGGCTGGCTGTGGGGGCTGCACATCGACAGCAGGCATTGTGGTGTCTAACGGCAGCAGGCAGGAAAGATCCCCAGTAGCGCTTCTTAGCTGACGGTGGGGGAATGAGCCGGTGGCTGAAGGTGCTCCAAGATAGCGCCCCCTGGAGCCTCGGCTGGGTTATGGACCGGGCCAGTGGGGCCAGTGCCCTGAGGCCTCAGGACATTAGAAGCTGTGAGTGGCAACATTTATAGTGCAAGCCATGAAATGCGCCCCCCTGTGGGGTGTAAGAGAAAGAGCACTGAGAGGTAACAGTGTTACAGCCCACTAGCATGCATGTCTCTCTGGGTCTATAGTCAGGCCATAGGGCACTTGGCACACGCCAGCAGCCTGGGGTAGTTGGTACACGCCAGCCGCCTGGGGTAGTTGGTACATGCCAGCTGCCTGGGGTAGTTGGTACACGCCAGCCACCTGGGGTAGTTGGTATACGCCGGCCGCCTGGGGTGGTTGGTACATGCCAGCCACCTGGGACACTTGGCACACGCCACCTGCCTGGGGCACTTGGCACACGCCAGCCGCCTGGGGTAGTTGGTACACGCCAGCCGCCTGGGGTAGTTGGTACATGCCAGCCGCCTGGGGTAGTTGGTATACGCCAGCCGCCTGGGGTAGTTGGTATACGCCGGCCGCCTGGGGTGGTTGGTACATGCCAGCCGCCTGGGGTAGTTGGTATACGCCGGCTGCCTGGGGTAGTTGGTACACGCCAGCCGCCTGGGGTAGTTGGTACATGCCAGCTGCCTGGGGTAGTTGGTACACGCCAGCCGCCTGGGGTAGTTGGTATACGCCAGCCGCCTGGGGTGGTTGGTACACGCCGGCCGCCTGGGGTGGTTGGTACATGCCAGCTGCCTGGGGTAGTTGGTACATGCCAGCCGCCTGGGGTAGTTGGTATACGCCGGCCGCCTGGGGTGGTTGGTACATGCCAGCCACCTGGGACACTTGGCACACGCCACCTGCCTGGGGCACTTGGCACACGCCAGCCGCCTGGGGTAGTTGGTACACGCCAGCCGCCTGGGGTAGTTGGTACATGCCAGCCGCCTGGGGTAGTTGGTACACGCCGGCTGCCTGGGGTGGTTGGTACACGCCAGCCTCCCGGGACACTTGGCACACGCCAGCCGCCTGGGACACTTGGCACACGCCAGCCGCCTGGGACACTTGGCACACGCCAGCTGCTTGGGGCACTTGGCACACGCCAGCTGCTTGGGGCACTTGGCACGGTTTTTCGAAACTCTTGCTGGATGTGTTGTCATAGCAGCACATCCAAATCCTCAAACCTGCTCGGAGCCGGTTTGTTCTGCGTAAACAAGGATTAGCTCACAGACTTAATCAGTGTCCGTGCATGGAAATCCGTTCAGTCATGGCCTCGCCATTCATATACGTAAAATCAACAAACACATACATACACACACAAACTCATACATACAAACATATATATATATATATATGAATGAAATGTCATGTTTGTATTTCACTTTAACTTGTTCCCATGTCCTGCATGATTGTGCTTCTATTCGATCTGTAATTTTGATAATAAAATAATAATGAAACATTGGAACCATAATACTACATTTAAGTGATAAATACAATAACTAAAAACTACTTACACGTTTAATTTGTCGGACACTTTTTGCCAGCCGTCTTTACTGGTTTGCGTCGCTTTTGATGCGTTTCCTTTAGTACATATTAAATCTTTGAATTCGTCATACCCTCTAATAAAAGGTCCTGCTCGGATTGCGTGAAAAATTGCGCCCTGTTTTTTAACGTTTTGCGGAAGCCAATGATCTCGTCCAACGAAACAATCTTTTGGGAATCTGTTCCCACACGTCAGACGTTCTTTGAGACAACGCTTTTAACTAAGTGAGACAGTTAACCTGGTCTGGACCAAACTTGTTCACGCACCTAAGTTACCATGGCAGCTCAGCAGGGATTAATTTAAGACACGTTGATGGAACGGAATTCCTACTTAAATGAGCCAGACTTGTCAAAATAAGTCATACTTTCCCCCCAGCAGGCGTGGCCCACAGCATTACAGCCGCGGAGGGCGACCCAGAGCGTTACGGCCGCGGAGGGCGACCCAGAGCGTTACGGCCGCGGAGGGCGACCCAGAGCGTTACGGCCGCGGAGGGCGACCCAGAGCGTTACGGCCGCGCAGGGCGACCCAGAGCGTTACGGCCGCGGAGGGCGACCCAGAGCGTTACGGCCGCGGAGGGCGACCAAGAGCGTTACGGCCGCGGAGGGCGACCCAGAGCATTACCGCCGCGGAGCGCGAACCAGAGAGTTACGGCCGCGGAGGGCGACCCAGAGCGTTACGGCCGCGGAGGGCGACCCAGAGCGTTACGGCCGTGGAGGGCGACCAAGAGCGTTACGGCCGCGGAGGGCGACCCAGAGCATTACGGCCGCAGAGCGCGAACCAGAGAGTTACGGCCACGGAGGGCGACCCAGAGCGTTACGGACGCGGAGGGCGACCCAGAGCGTTACGGCCGCGCAGGGCGACCCAGAGCGTTACGGCCGCGGAGGGCGACCCAGAGCGTTACGGCCGCGGAGGGCGACCAAGAGCGTTACGGCCGCGGAGGGCGACCCAGAGCGTTACGGCCGCGGAGCGCGAACCAGAGAGTTACGGCCGCGGAGGGCGACCCAGAGCGTTACGGCCGCGGAGGGCGACCCAGAGCGTTACGGCCGCGCAGGGCGACCCAGAGCGTTACGGCCGCGCAGGGCGACCCAGAGCGTTACGGCCGCGGAGGGCGACCAAGAGCGTTACGGCCGCGGAGGGCGACCCAGAGCGTTACGGCCGCAGAGCGCGAACCAGAGAGTTACGGCCACGGAGGGCGACCCAGAGCGTTACGGACGCGGAGGGCGACCCAGAGCGTTACGGCCGCAGAGCGCGAACCAGAGAGTTACGGCCGCAGAGGGCGACCCAGAGCGTTACGGCCGCGGAGGGCGACCCAGAGCATTACGGACGCGGAGGGCGACCCAGAGCGTTACGGCCGCGGAGGGCGACCCAGAGCGTTACGGCCGCGGAGGGCGACCCAGAGCGTTACGGCCGCGGAGGGCGACCCAGAGCGTTACGGCCGCGGAGGGCGACCCAGAGTGTTCCGACTGAGGCTGTGCTGCTGCTCACTAGCATCCGATCCGATTAAGCGGATGAAGGGGGCTGCAAGAGTCGGAACTCTGACCTGGAGGTAGCCATCGAGCTCCTAAAGCGCGCAGCCCTGCCAGACCCTGTCAGCTTTCAGGCTGCCTGCCCTGCATGCACAGCTGGGCCAGTTATGCAGCTGCAGATAAGAGGTCAGGTGTGTTCCTCTGCCAGACTCTGCCCCGCCAGGCCCTGTCAGCTCTCAGGGTGTCTGCCCTGCATGCGCAGCTGGGCCAGTTATGCAGCTGCAGATAAGAGGTTGGGTGAGTTCCTCTGCCAGACTCTGCCCTGCCAGACCCTGTCAGCTCTCAGACTGCCTGCCCTGCATGCGCAGCTGGGCCAGTTATGCGGCTGCAGATAAGAGGTTGGGTGAGTTCCTCTGCCAGACTCTGCCCCGCCAGGCCCTGTCAGCTCTCAGGGTGTCTGCCCTGCATGCGCAGCTGGGCCAGTTATGCAGCTGCAGATAAGAGGTTGGGTGAGTTCCTCTGCCAGACTCTGCCCTGCCAGACCCTGTCAGCTCTCAGGCTGCCTGCCCTGCATGCGCAGCTGGGCCAGTTATGCAGCTGCAGATAAGAGGTCAGGTGTGTTCCTCTGCCAGACTCTGCCCTGCCAGACCCTGTCAGCTCTCAGGCTTCCTGCCCTGCATGCGCAGCTGGGCCAGTTATGCAGCTGCAGATAAGAGGTCAGGTGTGTTCCTCTGCCAGACTCTGCCCCGCCAGGCCCTGTCAGCTCTCAGGCTGTCTGCCCTGCATGCGCAGCTGGGCGAGTTACGCAGCTGCAGATAAGAGGTTGGGTGAGTTCTTCTGCCAGACTCCCCGCCAGGTCAGGAGGAAGTCTAACTGCCCCCCCATCCTTTGCTCCTCCCCGATGTGCCTCTAGCTGCCCAGATCAGCCCCTGGCAGAGTTACTGCCTGTGTTGTAGCTCGTCACAGTGTGTATGACTTGTGCTGATCTCTCTATGGCACCGGGAGATACTGTGTCTGTCTTGGGTTGCGCCTGTGGTAATGGACACCGGGGGGGCGCTATAGCGCCGGCAGATACTGTGTTTGTCTTGGGTCGCGCCTGTGGTAACGGACACCGGGGGTCGCTATAGTGCCGGCAGATACTGTGTCTGTCTTGGGTTGCGCCTGTGGTAATGGACACCGGGGGGCGCTATAGCACCGGCAGATACTGTGTTTGTCTTGGGTTGCGCCTGTGGTAACGGACACCGGGGGGCGCTATAGCACCGGCAGATACTGTGTTTGTCTTGGGTTGCGCCTGTGGTAATGGACACCGGGGGGCGCTATAGCACCGGCAGATACTGGGTTTGTCTTGGGTCGCGCTTGTGGTAATGGACACCGGGGGGCGCTGGGCCCCGACAGCTGGGTAGTGTAAGCTGAGAGGCCTGCCTCCGCTCATACTGCTCGCTCCCCTTCCCACCCGCTCTCACACTTCCCCCTGTCCCTGGTCAGCACATCCCCATCACATCCTAATTAGGGGTGAGAGAAAAAATCGATGCATCGATGCATCTTTTTTCTTTCTCTAACGATTCAAAATCGATTCTCAAAGATTCAGAATCGATTCTGTGTTCTATCAAATTGCGACTGCGCGCCGGAAAAATAAACATTACAACGCTCGCCTCTTACATATGCTGCTCTTCATTTGAACAATGGACAAACTACATCCTGCACCATCAAATTTAAAATCGACTGTGTGGCAACATTTTGGATTTTGTGAAGACAAAGAGAAAGGGGTCGTTGATAAAAGCCATACTGTGTGCAAAGTCTGTCGCGCCAAATTTAAGTATTTCGGGAACACTACTAATATGAAGAAGCATATAACACGGTTCCACTCAGAGCTGCAGGAACGGACTTCGGTCCCGGTTCACTCAAAGGACCCTTGAGCAAGTAGCAAAGCTTCCATCCAATTCTGAAAAAGCCAAACGAATTACCCGGTCAGTGGCGGGTTTCATTGCCAAAGATTTGGCCTTATTCTGTAATGGAGAACGAAGGATTTCGCTCAATGTTACAGGTGCTTGAGCCAAGAAATAGTGTGCCGTCACGACGTTATTTCAGTGACACTGCAATACCCGCACTCTACAGGGAGACTAAAGCTCAAATTTTAGAATCAATAAGTAATATGGACAGGATTGCAATAACATGCGATGCATGGACATGAATTTCAACAGACTCGTATGTCACCATTACGGCTCACTACATCACGGATGAGTTTAAGCTCGCGGCTGAAGATAATTCTAAAGGTTCTAAACAAAAATAAATAAAAGACATTCCTTCCTTTGTTAAAAGGTTCTAAACAAACTGAAAACAACACATTTGTTGATTTGTTGTTACAATTGTTCTTAGTAATTGTTCATCCTGATATAATTTTGTTAAAATAAAATCAATAAAAGTCTTTATTTCACTTTGTCATTTTAAAAATTGAAATACTGTCAAACAGAGATTCTAACTATGAACAAAAAACATATAATTTAAATTTTAAATTAAGCATATTTGCAAAAAAATGTATATGAAGAATCGTTTTGGAATCGGATCGTGGATCCCAGAATCGTAATTGGATCGGATCGCGAAGTACCTAAAGATTCCCACCCCTAATCCTAATGGGATAAGAACGTTCTGAAGGTTTGAGGCAGCATCACCAGCACTTAAGTTCATGGACAGTTGTGTGTATGTTTTCCCTCACTGCTGCTGGCTGACAGACAAACGATGACCCCTGAAGCGGTTAGTATTCTGTAAGACAGTAGGACAAACTAGATTGAGTGGCGCACGCTGATGACATCATGCACATTATGTCCACTGGGATGGAGAACTGGTGCAGGATGATGATGTGTAATGTTTCATCATATTTAGGCAGCAGTATCACTCCGGCTAGTGGGGGCCCGGGGACCAGCTGGAACAGAAGCGGGGAGGCAGGGATGCGGGCAACAAGCTGATAGGCGCCCCCCCCCCCCCCCCCCCCCCGTTTAACGCTCCCTGCTCACCTGCGAGTCCCAGGCCGGCGCGGCTGTGCGCCAGTCGCTCACAGAGCAGGCGGCTCCATTGATAAGCAAAGCAGAGCCTTATTGAGGGGTGGGGTAGCGGGGGGGGATTCACTGTTTGCTGGTTGCATAGGAAGCTGTGTGCTCACTCTGGGGGGGGTCTAGCCCTGTAGGTGCTGAAGGAGAAATTCGGCCCATTAGTCCCGTAGGTGCTGAATTTAACCAACCAGTTACAACCAGTTTAACCAGTTTCTTGACTGAGGATTGTGAATCAGATGCTGGTATTTATCTCTGCTAATGAAGTGAATCACTCTAAATGTCACTGGGTACAAAGGGCTGCATAGAAAACTGTCCTTCCTGCCTGCTGTGTCTCTGTGTGCTGGAGCCTGATGTCACTGGTTCTCTTCTGCTGTCATGAGAGAATCAGGAAGCCGCCCCAGTGAATAAAGCTTAATGTGGCAGATACATCTTTCCAAACTACAACCCCAATTCCAAAAATGTTGGGATGTTCTGCAAGTTGTAAATAAAAACAGAATGCAGTGATATAGAAATCTGATAAACCTGTATTTTATTCATAACAGAACAGAAAACATATCAAGTGTTTAAACTGAGAAAATGCATCATTGTAAGGAAAAATTTTGAATGTCGCAGCAGCAACACATCTCAAAAAAGTCAGGACAAGGCCATGTTTACCACTGTGTGGCATCTCCTCTTCTTTTAACAACAGTCTGTAAATGTCTGGGCACTGAGGAGATCAGTTGTTTGAGTTTTGGGAGAAGAATGTTGTCCCATTCTTGTCTGATACAGGATTCTAGTTGCTCAACTGTCCTAGATCTTCTGTGTCATATTTTTCATTTTATGGAGCATCCAAATGTTCTCAGTGGCGGAAGATCTGGACCGCTGGCAGGCCAGTTCAGTACCGGGACCCTTCTTCTACGAATCCATCATGTTGTAATTGATGCAGTGTGTGGTTTGCATTGTCATGTGGGAAAATGCAAGGTCTTCACTGAAAGAGACGTCGTCTGGATGGGAGCTTCTGTTACTCTAGAACCTGGATATACCTTTCAGCATTGATGGTGCCTTTCCAGATATGCAGGCTGCCCCTGCCATATGTACTAATGCACCCCCACACCATCAGAGATGCTGGCTTTTGAACTGAGTGCTGATAATACGCTGGGTGGTCCTTCTCCTCTTTAGTCCGAATGACATGGTGTCCCTGGTTTCCAAAAAGAATATCAAATTTAGATCCGACTGACCACAGAACAGTTTTCCACTCAGCCGCAGTCCATTTTAAATGAGCTTCGGCCCAGAGACGACGTCGGTGATTCTGGATCATCTTCATATACGGCTTCTTCTTTGAATGATGGAGTTTTAACTGGCATCTGTGCATGGCAGCGCGAATTGTGTTCACTGACAATGTTTGTGGGAAATATTCCTGAGCCTATTTAGTGATTCCATTACAGAATCATGCCTGTTTGTGATGCAAAATATCACAGGAATCTAGTTTTTCACAGAGATTTCTCCAGATTCTCAGAATCTTTTGATTACATTATGTGCTGTAGATGATGAAATATTCAACCTCTTTGCAGTTTTATACTGAGGAACTTCTTTCTGAAATTGCTCCACTATTTGTCAGTGCAGTATTAGGGGGATTGTGACCCTCTGCCCATCTTTACTTCAGAGAGACACTACAGCTCTAAGATGCTCTTTTTATACCCAGTCATGTTACTCACCTGTTGCCAATTGACATAATTATTTGCAAGTTGTTCCTCCAGCTGTTGGGTTTTTGTACCACTAACTTTTCCAGCCTCCTATTGCCTCCATCCCAACTTTTTGAGATGTGTTGCTGTCATGAAATTCAAAATCAGCCAATATTTTTCATGAAATAGCAAAATGTCTCAGTTTAAACATCTGATATGTTTTCTATACTTTGTTATGAATATAATACAGGTTTATGAGATTTACATATCATTGCATTCTGTTCTTATTTACAATTTGCACAATGTCCCAACTTTTTGGAATTGGTGTTGTAATATACCACAATGTTATTCTTTATCTGCAGTAACAGCAATTTTAATGGGGAACTTTTCAGTCTTTCTGTTACATTTCTGTAGATTAATTGAGGTCTTTATGTTTCTGCCTAATTCACAGAGACCAAATGGAAGATTGCACTTCAGATCTACATGATAAATCGGGTTTATCATCCATATTGAAGGTTTGTATTTATTGCTGATATATATTTTCTTGGCTGTTATGTCAATTAGCTTATATTTTATACAACTGTATAATAAGAAATTCATCATCTTAAAGAAAACATGTTTTAATCTATGATTCACAAGTGAAACTCTGAAAAGGTTTGGTATAAGTAGCAATAATTAACTCTGACTGTTTATTTTAGTCGCTAGAGGAAAAAGCCATGAAGTTCCTAAAGGAGGAACTGAAGACGTTTGTGACGCACCTAGATCAGAATTACCCAGAATTCTCTGAGCCTCAGCTGGAGGAGGACAATGCCCTGGACTGTGATGGTCAGATGCAGAAGACCAGTGTTAGAGAGGTAGCTCTGAAGATCACACTGTACATCCTGAGGACCATGAAGCAAGATGATCTTGCTGACCTGCTGGACAAGAGTAAGAGCTTTATAACATTATGTACATGTACAATATTGTGCATAAGCCTTAGGCAGCCAGAGAAAAGGATGTTTAAATGGTCTTCATGTTGGTGTAGAACTACTATAATATGTATGTCAAAGTGTGTTTGCCATTTCAGAACCTCTCCCAATATCACCCTAATATTTGCAGAAATCGTGCAGTATATCCACGTATTTGTTTACTTGACCACTAACACACCTCATGTGGCTGATCAATATCTTCTTGAGTTTTAAACTAATTTAATTAATTAATGAAGTGAGCTGGTGGTGAAATTTAACAAATACATGGACTGGCTGTGGTGTCATGATCGTGTTCGCGGGATGCAGCGATCGTGCGGGTCGGCAGGTCAGGAGAGGCAGGCAGGCAGTGATCAGGGCTAAACTGGGGTTTATTTACGACGGGACAGGAGCTTGAAACACACACCACACCGAATCCACAATGACGGACAAGGGGAACAGGTCAGACCAGGACTTAAATAGGACAAGACTAAGCAAAGTAATCAGACAGGGCTGGAAACAATCAGGGAAGCACACGTGGGTAATCAGGGGGCGTGGCACACATGAGGAGCCGACGAGCCGGGTCATGACATAGTGCCCCTGAGGAGAGGTTTGGGAAATGAAAAGGGGTTTTGTGTTTTTTTTGGTTCTGAGCAGATATACACTTACTACCCAGATAAATGGCTTTAAACATTTCCTTTGGCTGCCTAAGGCTTATTCACAGTCCTGTATGCGGTGTTCCAGTAAAATACACATGATAAAACTTTCAGTTTCACAGTCACAGTCACAGGGAAATATCTGGATATATATGTGTAAAAAAGTGTGTTTTTGGAAAATATTCTTCCTCATACTGGTCAGGATCACGGTGAGAATTAGTGCATTTTCCTCTCATTTCTTTTCAGGACAGCTCATGCTGCAACATCAACAGGAAATTAAATGTAAACTTAAGAAGCAATTTGAGTGTGTATTTGAAGGGAAAGCTAAGGAAGGACAGCCAACACTTCTCAGTGAGATTTACACAGAACTCTACATAACTGAAGGTGGGACTGGAGCAGTCAATGATGAACATGAAGTGAGACAGATTGAAACAGCATCCAAGAAAAGACGAACAGAAGATACTACAGTCAAGTGCAATGATATATTTAAACCCTTATATGGGCGTGTGACACCTATCAGAACTGTACTCACTAAAGGGGTGGCAGGTATCGGAAAAACAGTCTCTGTGCAGAAATTCATTCTCGACTGGGCAGAAGGAAAAGCAAACCAGGATGTTCACTTCATATTTGCTCTTCCTTTCCGGGACCTGAATTTGATTAAGGATGAATACAGTCTGATTGAACTACTTCACCACTTTGTCCCAGAACTGAAATCATTTCAATCCACTGACCTGTTTAGCTCCAAAGTCTTGTTCATCTTTGATGGTCTGGATGAGTGTCGCCTTCCTCTGGATTTTCAGAACAATGAGAGCTGGTTTGATGTAACAAAGAAAAGGTCACTAGATGTGCTGTTGACTAACCTCATTAAGGGGAATCTGCTCCCATCCGCTCTCCTCTGGATAACCTCCCGGCCAGCAGCAGCCAATCAGATACCAGCTGAGTGTGTCCACCAGGTGACAGAGATACGAGGGTTCAGTGATGCCCAGAAGGAGGAGTATTTCAGGAGGAGATTTAATGATCAGAGCCTGGCCAGCAGGATTATCGCACATGTGAAATCATCAAGGAGCCTCTTCATCATGTGCCACATACCTGTGTTCTGCTGGATTTCAGCCACTGTGCTTAAGAGGCTTTTTAGTGAGACTGACAGGGGAGAAATTCCAAAGACTCTGACTGAAATGTACACACACTTCCTGATCTTTCAGACAAGTTTAAAAAATGACAAGTATATGAAAAACCATAAAACTAAGCTTAAGGAATACAGCAAGGAATTTCTTTTGACACTTGGTAAACTTGCTTTTGACAACCTTGAGAAAGGCAATCTCATATTTTATGAACAAGATCTGACAGAGAATGGCATTGATGTCACTGAAACTTCAGTTTACTCTGGAGTGTGCACAGAAGTCTTTAAAGAGGAGTATGGGTTGTACCAGGAGAAGGTGTACTGCTTTGTGCATCTGAGCATCCAGGAGTATCTCGCTGCTTTATATGTGTTTCTGTCAAACTCATCAGCTGACCTGCTGGTGACTGCAGTGGATCAGGCATTAAAGAGCAAGAATGGACACTTGGACCTCTACCTCCGCTTCCTCCTGGGCCTCTCAACAGACTCCAGTAAGACTCTGTTGCAAAAGTTACTGGGGCCGACAAGAATCAACTCACATACCATTAAGGATACAGCCCAGTACATCAAGGGGAAAATAAAGGAGAATTTATCTCCAGAAAGGACCATCAATCTGTTCCACTGTCTGACTGAACTGGGTGACAATTCTCTAGTAGAGGAAGTACAAAGATACCTGAATTCAGGAAACATTTCAGTAGATGGCCTCTCACCTGCACAGTACTCAGCTCTGGCCTTTGTGATGCTGATGTCAGATGAGGAGCTGGATGTGTTTGACCTGAAAAAATACATCAGACGAGATAAACAGCACTGCAGGCTGCTGCCTGTGGTCAAGAACTCCAGGACGGCCCTGTAAGTGACGTGGGGATGGGAAATCATGTCTGGTTTGGCTGCGATACATGAATATTGTTTGAAATATGTAATATATATTATATATTTCTCTTCAAGGATTAATACGTGGGTTTTATTTTGATAATCACAGCTATAGCTGATGTATAGCAGTAGCTAATCTTGACCACAGACTTTATAATGACTGAAAGTAGTGATGTCACTTTTTGTTTGTTACTACGTTTCCATTCCCATCCAGTCTGCCTTCTGATCACAGGCACAGCATCCTAACCTGCTATAGAAACAGTGAGGGCTCTTTATCCACAGGGTGTATCAGTGGTATGTGAGTGTTATTGTCAGCAGGCGTGTTCATGTGATGGAGCCCAGAGCTGGGAGCTTCCGTATGACTGCTGTCTCTGGCTGCTAACTGGCGCCCTCTGCTGGCCTCAGCTGCACCTGGCTGAGGATGGGACGACACATCTAGTCTGGCAGACATAGATAAACATTGTTTAAAATATAAAATGAATATGTAAATATGTAATTTATTTCCCCTCTTTTATCAACAAGGTTCCTTTTTAATCTGGTTTATATTAACTGAAGGTAGTGATGTAGTAAAAACAAAAAGACAAGATTTCCACGACCATCCTTTGTGTAACAAATAACCAAAGATACAACATCATACAGAATGGTCCGGTTTTCACTAATAGTGGGAAAACCACTCATATTTGTTTCAGTTCTGGATGCTGTAGGAAGCATTTCTGTAAATACTGGGTGTGGTGCGTGACTCTTTGGGTTCGGACTCTGTGTCCATGAGCGGACGGTCGCTGGTTCAGATCTCTTGGCCGGCAGAGTGATGTCATCGCTGAGCCCTTGAGCTGCAGGGGTGCTGGATGCTGGCCGATCTTGCGCTGCGACCCCCAAACTTCCTCTCACCTGTATATGTGTCTGTGTGTCTCTTGGAGAGCAAGATGGGAGGGGCGAAAAGACAATTTCCCAATGGGGGTGAATGAAGTATCATTATTCATAAATCATTCAAACAAACATTTTTCTAAAAGCCTATTTCACAGGACTGATAGCTCTCCGATTAGTGTATTGTTGGTTAGGGCTGGGCGATAAGTTAAAAAATGTGTATGTGTCATTTAGTATAAAAATATCGCAATAAACAATCATTTTGAGTCCCCCCCCCAAACACTGAGTGCAATTTCAGTTCAGTTCAGATTTATTTGTATAGTGTATTTTCACAACATTATATCATCTCAAAGCACATTACAGCATCCCTGCCCAAAGCCCCCAGTGAGCAAGTCAGAGGGGACAGTGGCAAGGAAAATTACCCTAGAAAGACGAAAGCTTGGGAGGAACCAGACTCAGAGGAGGAGCCCATCCTCCAGGGGGCAGCAGAGGAAGCCCTAACCCTAACCAGACCCAAAGGGGGAGCCCATCCTCCAGGGGGCAGCAGAGGAAGTCCTAACCCTAACCAGACCCAAAGGGGGAGCCCATCCTCCAGGAGGCAGCAGCAGGCCAGAAGGACGTCACAGGTAGTGGAGACGTTGCAGGCAGCAGGGTAGGCAGGATATCTTGAAAATTTGGGGTCTCCAGGCAGCACAGCCCAGGGGGAGTAGGGGAAATAAAATGTGAAGTTAGTCAAAGTAGGGGAGACTAGAGGCAGTGCAAACAGTTAGGTGAGTGCAGCATGTAAGCTCCGGCAGATATGGCTATGGCAGCATAAGCAGGAGGGAGAGGCAGGTGGGAATGCAGGCATGGGGAGTCCCTGAATGTCAGCACTCCAGTTCCACAAGGGGGTGTGAAGCTAAAGTGACAGACAGGCAGTTCAGTTTATCCAAAGCCAATGGCACCGATCCCCACCCAGCTCTACACCTTACACTATAGGTCTGACTGGGAGTGAGCAGTTAGCTAGAGCTAGAACTAGAGTCCCTACAAGCTAAACTAAACAGGTGTGTTTTTAGTCTAGACTTGAATATTGAAAGTCAGCCTGAATCCCGCACATCCGCTGGAAGACCATTCCACAGCTGAAGAGCTCTATAAGAGAAAGCTCTGCAGCCTGCCGTAGCTCTTTCTGCCCTGGGAACTAACACATATCCTGCTCCTTGAGATGGAAGAAAGCGAGGAGGGTTGTATAAGGCCAGCAGGTTACTAAGGTATTCTGGTGCAAGGCCATTCAGCGTTTTATAAATCAATAGCAGTATTTTGTAGTTAATCCGAGACTTAACTGGAAGCCAGTGAAGGGAGCATAGAACAGGGCTAATATAATCAATTTTTTTAGTGTTTGTAAGAACTCTGGCTGCTGCATTTTGTTCCAGCTGAAGTTTATGTGAGGATCCAGATGGGCTCCCAGAAAGGAAGGCATTACAGTATCCAGCCTGGAAGTTATAAAGGTGTTAGTGTTTCCGCTTCATGAAAGGAGAGCATCTTCTGAAGCTTGGCTAGGTTCCGTACATGATAGAACACAGCTTTAGTGATGCTTTTTATATGAGCATCGAAACATAAATCTGAATCAACCAGAACACCAAGATCTCTGACCACTGTGTCAGGTTGGGTAGGAAGACCACCAAGGTTGAGGTTGTCAAACTTATTTTGAGCCACTTTCGGACCAGTTAACAGTACTTCTGTTTTTCTGTGTTTAACATAAAGAAATTATTTGCCATCCATTACCGGATATCTAGTCGACAGTCGTCTAACCGAGAGCTGTGATGCATCATCCGGCGTAACAGATATATATAACTGTGTATCATCAGCAAAACAATGAAACCCAACACCATGATTTCTGATAATGTGACCAATATATACAGTGTACAGTAGCGGCCCAGCACTGATCCCTGAGGGACACCATTGTAGGAATATTTAGCTCAGGTAAATTTTAATATCTCCACCAATTTGTTTTGATTTGAATTAATCATTATTTAATGATGTTTATTACCTAATTGTTATGCTGAATGGTTGGTTCCTCCAAACTCAATTGTGAATCCCCGTGAGTCGGTTAATGTGAGACTTACATGGGATTCACTAGTTACCAGTATCGCTTAGTAACCTGGGTTAGTAGGCTCGTCCAGCGAGCTGCATCACCAGGTAATGTAAATGATCGGTAGCGAAGCTCCCCTCATGGCCAATGAGAGGGAGCCTCACGATATTTCAGTTGAGTTTGAGGTTTTAGAGCTCAGTAGCCAAATCGCACAGAGGCAGAGACTATTGTGAGCACTCAATGAACAGAGGCTGAAGTGGTGTAAAACTGGAGTGATTTTCCATCGGTTTGATACCAAACATGCCATACCAGCCTAGCGGTTCACACCGAATACCATCTGTAATGATTAATTAATGATTACTTATATTATGTCATTATGTTATATTACTCACACCAGTCCCTGGACTAAGTGGTCTAGGTTGCACCTCAATCAGAGGTTGCCCTTTATACGGACATTATATGACATATTCTCATGTCAGCAGCACATCTTACCCTTACAGAGGCATGGTAGAATACAAAGATCAGATAAGGGCTGCTGAGGAACGTGGGAAAGAAAAGGGGGGGAAGGTTTGTCAGTCAAGGAAAAAGAATCTCCAAAAGTTAAGACACATTCGAACATAACCTGTACATATCTGTATATTAAGACTAGTAGTCAAGAGTAAATACATATACAGATATACTGTACAACAGCCAAACTTAAAAGAAACTTTCTTTAGGGTGTTGGGTGAGTGGTATGTAAGGCAGGATGTCTGGGGAGGGGGTTGTGTGCCAAGTCGAGGGACCCCTGTACTTGGGGTCCACTCTGCTGTCTGTAGGTCGTAAAAACTTTGAGCAATAAAAGTTGGAGTGCTGGCCTCCCTTGTTATCTGTGTGTGTTTAAGTGTGTCTGTGTGTGTGGGGTCACGAACCCCCCTTTGATGCCTAGGCCAATGTGTGCCTCTCGTACCAGGGTAGGCCTTGTCTCAGGCCACCTGGAATTTAAGCTTTGTGATATGTGCATGTGTGATCCTACACCAGATTTAAAATGGGTAACCTTAAAAGGGAAATACTGTTCTGCAAAGCAAGCACAGTTTGTGGAAACACGACCATAAAGTCATAAAGCAGGTTAACAGAACTGCTTAGGTTGTTAGAATGAAAGGAAGCTGATTTACTTGTTTGCAGAGTGGATGGGGTCTTGGCAGTATTAAATAATACCTACTTTTCTTTCTAGTAGAATAGATTACTGTAATGCCCTCTTGTCTGTTTCACATCTACAACGGGCCCAGAATGCCGCTGGCGGAGTGTTAACACGCACCAGTCACAGGGATCACATCTACAACGGGCCCAGAATGCCGCTGGCGGAGTGTTAACACGCACCAGTCACAGGGATCACATCACACCTGCTCTCACATCCCTGCACTGGCTTCCTCTGTCTTTTAGGATTGATTTTAAAGTTCATTTGCTAATTTGTAAATATTTACGTGGTTTAGCTCTGTCCTGCCTCAGTAACATGACTGTAAGGTATGTCCCAGGCAGATCAGTCAGATCATCCGGCAGTAATTTACTGATTATTCCTAAAACCCGGCTGGGGAGGGAGGGGGCAGCTTTTAGTCACTATGGGCCCAAACTCTGGAACTCTCTCCCAGAAAACCTGAGAGCTACTGAATGTCTCAGTACTTTCAAAACTAGGCTGAAAACGCATCTTTTCACCAACGCATATAATAATGTATGATAATCATCCATCCATCCATTTTCCAAACCGCTTGTCCTACTGGGTCGCGGGGGGTCTGGAGCCTATCCCGGAAGCAATGGGCACGAGGCAGGGAACAACCCAGGATGGGGGGCCAGCCCATCGCAGGGCACACTCACACACCATTCACTCACGCATGCACACCTACGGGCAATTTAGCAACTCCAATTAGCCTCAGCATGTCTTTGGACTGTGGGGGGAAACCGGAGTACCCGGAGGAAACCCCACGACGACATGGGGAGAACATGCAAACTCCGCACACATGTGACCCAGGCGGAGACTCGAACCCGGGTCCCAGAGGTGTGAGGCAACAGTGCTAACCACTGCACCACCATGCCACCCCCCTATGATAATCAGTTTTATTATTTTATGCTTTTATTAATATCAGTAATTGTCGGGGGGCGGTCGCTTCCCCCAGAAGACATAGGGGCTAGAGGCCCCTTTGAGGAGGGGCCCTTAAAGAGGAGATGGGTGTTTAAAGTCCTTTATGATGGTTTTTAATTTTATTTTTTTAAAACATTTTTACTCTATTTTTATTTCTTTTGCGCTTATTGTTATTTATTCTGAGCTTATTTGAAATTTTTTTTCTTCTTTTTAAATGTTTGCAAAATTCTTTATAAATGCTGTGGCTAAAATGCGCTATATAAATAATGATTGATTGATTCAGATAGATAGATGAGAGAGAGAGTTTACTTTTAACCACCTTTATTAAACAGTTAGCAACCAATCCTAATCACAGCCCTGGCGGGGTCAGGGACACACTTAAAGCTGTGCCTGAGACTAAGATACGAAAAACTGAGTTGGGAAGCTCAAAATTCCCACCAGAAAGCTTCACTTGAATGACTGACATTCTGGCTGCTGACTCAGAGATAGAAGTTGGTGATGTGACAATACTGAACTTACAAGAATGGCGAACGCATGGTTACTGCAAGGGACAATGCTTGTGAAATTCTGTGCAATGTTTCTTTTATACTGCTTCAGAATCTTAAGCTAGAAAGCTGAACTGAAAGCAAATCATGAATCCTTCTGTTATCTTGCTTTGTATGTAGCCTAAGCGCATTTCCCCAGCAAAGACGATAATCGCAGGTTAGTCACTGTCAAATATCGACACCGGGATACTTGTCTGATTACGCTCATTACCGATAATATCGTCATATCACCCAGACGTAATTGGTGATTTGACATGTTCCCAGGTATAACAATACAGGGAGAGAAAGGATTTTACTCATGGGATCAGGAATCCAAGTGCCAGTTGCTGCTGCATTAGCTGCTGGGAATGTTCACATCTCCTCCTTTCAGTGATGGCAGAAAGATGGCTAAGGACTGCACTGGAAGCACTGGTCTGACTGTTATGGGAGGGTTCACGTCCATCTTGCTGTTGATGTGTTCCTATGTATTCCTATAGCTTGTACTTAATGTTTTTACCTCTAGTTTTGAGCAAAGGTGCACTGACTCACAATTAGTGATCATGTGACTGCAGCAGATTGTCAGGACGCACAGAACACTCTGCAGACTATAATTCATTTTGAAGTGTAAGCTGTGCTGCTAATTATAATGAAAACAAATGCTTATTGTAATGCTTTGTATTTTACTAATGTGTAGGATGTGTATATGTCTGTGTCTTAAAGTGTTTTCTGTTTCAGGCTGAACAGCTGTGATCTCATAGATAAACACTGTGAAGTGCTGTCTTCAGCTCTCAGATCAAACTCCTCACCCCTGAGAGAGCTGGACCTGAGTGACAATGACCTGCAGGACTCAGGAGTGAAGCTGCTCTCTGCTGGACTGGGGGACTTACACTGTAAACTGGAGATACTGAGGTCAGTATTACTGGGTATTCCACACTGTAAACTAGAGATACTGAGGTCAGTTTTACTGAGTATTCCAGACTGTAAACTGGAGATACTGAGGTCAGTATTACTGGATATTTCACACTGTAAACTGAGGATACTGAGGCCAGTATTGCGGGGTATTCCACACCGCAAACTGGAGATACTGAGGCCAGTATTACTGGATATTCCACACTGTAAACTGGAGATACTGAGGCCAGTATTACTGGATATTCCACACTGTAAACTGGGGATACTGATGCCAGTATTACTGGATATTCCACACCGCAAACTGGAGGTACTGAGGCCAGTATTACTGGATATTCCACACTGTAAACTGGGGATACTGAGGCCAGTATTACTGGATATTCCACACTGTAAACTGAGGATACTGAGGCCAGTATTGCTGGGTATTCCACACCGCAAACTGGAGGTACTGAGGCCAGTATTACTGGATATTCCACACTGTAAACTGGGGATACTGAGGCCAGTATTACTGGATATTCCACACTGTAAACTGGAGATACTGAGGCCAGTATTGCTGTGTATTCCACACTATAAAGAGGAGATAGTGAGCAATTAGCTAAGGGAAAGAGAGGAGGGGTCCTGCCTTGTCTTAGACACTAAACTGTAATTCTTGAATTATTTATTAGAGCATCACATTTATTTAATAATTATAATGGTGAGGTGATATTATTTACTGGGGAGTTTCTGTCTTTCTCTGCAGGCTGTCAGGCTGTAGAGTCACAAAAGAAGGCTGTTCTTCCCTGGCTTTAGCTCTGAAGTTAAACCCCTCACACCTGAGAGAGCTGGATCTGAGCTACAATCACCCAGGAGATTCAGGAGTGAAGCTGCTCTCTGCTGCACTGGGGGATTTACACTGTAAACTGGAGATACTGAGGTCAGTATTACTGGGTATTCCACACTGTAAACTAGAGATACTGAGGTCAGTTTTACTGGATATTCCACACTGTAAACTGGGGATACTGAGGCCAGTATTACTGGATATTCCACACTGTAAACTGAGGATACTGAGGCCAGTATTGCTGGGGAATCCACACCGCAAACTGGAGATACTGAGGCCAGTATTACTGGATATTCCACACTGTAAACTGGGGATACTGAGGCCAGTATTGCTGGATATTCCACACTGTAAACTGGGGATACTGAGGCCAGTATTGCTGGGTATTCCAAACCACAAACTGGAGATACTGAGGTCAGTAATATTGGGTATTCCACACTGTACGCTTTAGATACTGAGGTCAGTATTACTGTGTATTCCACACTATAAAGAGGAGATAGTGAGCAATTAGCTAAGGGAAAGAGAGGAGGGGTCCTGCCTTGTCTTAGACACTAAACTGTAATTCTTGAATTATTTATTAGAGCATCACATTTATTTAATAATTTTAATGGTGAGGTGATATTATTTATTGGGGAGTTTTTGTCCGTCTCCCTGCAGGCTGTCAGGCTGTAGAGTCACAGAAGAAGGCTGTTCTTCCCTGGCTTCAGCTCTGAAGTTAAACCCCTCACACCTGAGAGAGCTGGATCTGAGCTACAATCACCCAGGAGATTCAGGAGTGAAGCTGCTCTCTGCTGTACTGGAGGATCTCAGCTGTAAACTGGAGAAGCTGCAGTGAGTACAGAATATGCATTTTACACAAAAGTAACTGGACAGCAAGAAAACCCACAATGCCTTTCAGCAGTTACATAATAAACAAACACAAACAGCTTCTGTTTTCTTCTCCTACGTCCTTATATCCCACAATCTTATCAGCCCTCGATCCATGCTAGAAATAATTAAGCAGGGAAGCAGGAAACATCCATTCAACCATATTGTGACGTCCGCTGAGCGGAGGAGCAGGCAGACAGGGCAGTGGAGCCGTGAAGACGAGCAAACGGGGTTTATTAAGGGCAGACGAGGAAACACGGCTCACAACATCAATGACAGATCTAGGGAAACAGACCTGAACACGGACTGAAATACACAAGACAAGCCGAAATAACAGGAAACAGCTGGTCAGAATCGGGGCAGCAGACGTGGTTAATGAGGGGGCGTGGCACACGAGGATCACACGAGATGGGCGTGACACATATAATCCATGCAAAACATTTGTGTTGGTTAGCAAAGTTAACAGCACTGTTACAGATAAACATGCCGACTTTAACGTGTTATGGACAAAAAAATAATGGACACCAAACAGAATCGGAATGATTGTTAAAATTATTTTTAATAATTTAATTGTTTTCTGAAAATCCATTATGTCATGACCCTTATCCTCCTCATTTGAATACAGTGCTGCAGTGTAAAAAGTGGATTTAAAAGTGTTTAATCTTTTTAAGGGTGGGCCGGTGTGAACTCACAGAGAAATGCTGTGAGGCACTGGCTTCAGCTCTCAGATCAAACTCCTCTCCCCTGAGAGAGCTGGACCTGACTGACAAAGACCTGCAGGACTCAGGAGTGAAGCTGCTCTCTGCTGGACTGGGGGACTTACACTGCAACCTGGAGATACTGAGGTCAGTCTGACTGGGTATTCCACACTGTAAACTGGGGGTAGTGAGGTGAGTATTACTGGGTATTTCACACTGTACGCTGGAAATACTAAGGTAGAAAATAACTAATGATTTCAAAATAAAGCAGGAGTATCTAAGTCTAGGGGTTGACTTAAAAAATAACATTAGATTCGCTACAGTAAGTGGAATGTCGAAAGTAAGACTGCATTGGAGGTTAAGGATGACATTAAAAGTTTCTTCCAATATTTTAACTCCAAAAGAGCTCTAAAAGCTGAAATCACTCATCTGCAGGATAGTAACGGCCTTATAATTGAAAATGAAAATTGATATAGTAAATGAGTTTAATGATTATTTTACACGGGTGTTCACAGTAGAGGACATGATTAACTTACCACCATTTAGTACAAATACAGTGTCGTATATAAACAATATACAGTCCCTCCACAATTATTGGCCCCCTTGTAAAGATTTGTAAAAAGGGTTAGAAAAAAATCCACCTTTTGGCGAAGCAGCTTCATCTCACACTGAAAAAAAATGAGAAAAATCCAACCTTTCATTGAAATAAATTTATTCAAAGAAAAACAAATCCTTCATCAAGAAATAATTATTTTCAACAAAAACACATGAGCCACGATTATTGGCAGCCCTGCCTTGCTTTTAATACTCTGTACAGCCTCCCTTTGCCAGTATAACAGCACTGAGTCTCCTATAACATTTTATAAGGTTGGAGAATACAGAGCAGGGCATCTGAGACAATTCCTCTTTACAGAATCTCTCCAGATCACCCAGGGTCCTCGGCCCTCTCTTGTGCACTCTCCTCTTCAGCTCAGCCCACAGGTTTTCAGTGGGGTTCAGGTCAGGGGACTGAGATGGCCATGGCAGAAGCTTGATTCTGCGGTCAGCTGACCATTTTTATGTTTATTTGGACATGTGCTTAGGATCACCGTTCTGCTGGAAGATCCAATGAAGGCCCAGTTTTTGTTTCCTGGCAGCAGCAGCCAAATTTTAATATAAAATGTCCTGGTATTTCATGGACCCCATAGTGCCATGTACCCTAACGAGGTTTCCAGGGTTTTTGGAGGAAAAACAGCTCCACAACATCACAGAACCTCCACCATATTATACAGCTGGGATAAGGTTCATTTCATTATAACCATCCTTCTTTTTACGCCAAACCCACCTTGAATGTTTATTGCCCAAAAGCTCCATTTTTGTTTCATCTGATCATTGAATTTCATTCCAGTCAAAGTTGTATAATGTTTTGCAAACTCCTGGCTCTAACATTTTAAGTAACTGACAGAAAAAGCTTCTTTCTGTCATAACTTTCAAAGAATCTGTTAGCATGAAGGGGGCGTCTGATGGTTTTTTGGAGACGTGGTAACCCCAAGGTTTTACTTTGTCTGGTAATTGACTAACAGTCATCCTTGGGGATTTTTTGCCTCTCTTACGATCCTCCTCACTGTATGTGGGGACAAAATAAACTTGGGTCCTCTTTCAGGCAGGTTTCTAACAGTTCCAGTTGATGTCCACTTTTTAATTATTGCCCTAACAGTAGAAATGGGCATTTTAAGGCGAGTAGCTATTTTTTAATACCCATTCCCTGACTTATGAAGGTCAGCACACTTCTCCCTCATTTGGTCTGTGTGTCTCTTATCTTTCCCATGTTCATGGATGACTAAGGGAATTTGGGCTCTGTGTCTCCTCATGTTTGTACCCCAGTTACTCAGGAAGTCATGGATTACAGCTTGAAGGTTCCTATTCACTTCAATCAACTCAAATATGTATAATTTACATGGGAAACATGCTTCAGTTACATTGTGTTTGTCACGCTACGTAAATTCGGGTAAGGCAGGTGGGCAGGAAGGACCAGGCAGGAAGGCGGTAAACGGGGCAAACGAGGGTTTAATTGGGAATAGGGCAGGATGGAAACGCAGGCAGGGACAAACGGCAGGTAACGGCAATGACAGACAACGGGTTAGTGTACAACAGAGACTTAAATACAGGGAACTAATCAGAAAAGAACATGACGCGACTGGGCACAATCAGGGAATCACACGTGGGTAATTAGGGGCGTGGCAGACACGAGGAGCGGACGGAGCGGGCGTCACAGTGTTCACTATAATTTGCAGGGCTGCCAATAATCGTGGCTTTATTATTATTTATTGATGAAGGATTTGCTTTTCCTTCAAATAAATTGATTTTAAGTAAAGGTTGGATTTTTCTCATTTTTTTCCGTGTGAGATGAAGCAACTTCACCAGAAGGTGGATTTTTTCTTACCCCTTGTACAAAGGGCTGCCAATAATTGCAGAGGGCATGTATGTATAACTGAGGCTGATGTGGTACAAAACCTAGCTAAGCTCAAAATAAATAAATCACAGGGTCCTGATGGCATCTTACCTATAGTTTTAAAATAGATGAGGGTTATTATTAGCCAACCTTTAACTTTACTGTTTCCGAAATCCTTATTTGCACGTGTGGTACCTTATGATTGGAAGTATGCTAATATAACACCCATATTCAAAAAAGGGGATAGATGTAATCCAGTAAACTATAGGCCAATTACTTTAATTTGCATAACTGGAAATGTTATGGATACAAATAACCTGGATACAAATAACATTCTGAGGGGTAGCCAACCTGGATTTAGGAGAAGTAGATCCTGTTTAACTAATCTACTTGAGTTCTTTGAGGAAGCAAAAATAGAACTTGGTCACAAAAAGTACTTACATTTGCAGAAGACCTTTGATGTTGTCCCCCTCAAACAGCTCTTGCTTAAGCTCAAAGCTGCAGGGATTTTAGGAACTGTAACATCTTGGATTGAAAACTGGTTAACAGACAGGAAGCAGCAGGTAGTTATTAGAGGCACAATGTCACAGTGGGCCTGCGTTCATAGTGGGGTACCGCAGGGTTCAATTTTAGGACCACTATTGTTCCTATTTTACATTAATGATATTGACACCAATACATACAGTAAACTAGTTAAATTTGCAGACGACACCAAGGTGGATGATGTAGCAAATACTGATCTAGCAGCGGAGGGGCTACAACAGGATCTTGATTTAATTAGCGACTGGGCTGATACCTGGCAGATTAAATTTAATGTAGATAAATGTAAGGTAATCCATGCAGGGAGCAGAAATATAAAGTACAGATTTTTTATGGGTTCCTCTGAAATAAAGGTAGCTGATTATGAGAAAGACCTCAGTGTGTATGTTGATGCTTCCATGTCCCACTCTCGCCAGTGTGGGGAAGCAATTAAAAAGGCCAATAGGATGTTACATCTCTAGGTGTGTGGAGTTTAATTTAAATGAAGTGATGCTAAGATTATACAATTCCTTGGTAAGACCCCACCTAGAATATTGTTTTAATGTGAGAGGGGGATATAGGGCTGTCGAAGGAACAATCAGGTTCGCTTTGGTCCGTTCAGAAATATTTCTTAAAATATACACAAAATTATGATATATTTCATAAGCATTGATAGGTAATCGGGGGCAGCATGGTGGTGCAGTGGTTAGCACTGTTACCTCATACCTCTGGGACCCGGGTTCGAGTCTCCGCCTGGGTCACATGTGTATGGAGATTGCATGTTCTCCCCATGTCGTCGTGGGGTTTCCTCCGGGTACTCCGGTTTCCCCCCACAGTCCAAAAACATGCTGAGGCTAATTGGACTTGCTAAATTGCCCATAGGAATGCGTGTGTGAGTGCATGGTGTGTGAGTGTGCCCTGCGATGGGCTGGCCCCCCATCCTGGGTTGTTCCCTGCCTCGTGCCCATTGCTTCCAGGATAGGCTCCGGACCCCCCGCGACCCAGTAGGATAAGTGGTTTGGAAAATGGATGGATGGATGGATGATAGGTAATCCCACTAATTAATAAAATGAAAACGTAGCCACAAGCCATCTACACTCGGACGTGCTATAATCACCCACCTTCACACACGGACTGGGGAGCCCCTTTCAGTCCTGGCAGGAGACCAACACATAATTCCTGAGAAGTTCAAGGCGATGCGCGCTCTATCCCACGGCTGATCTCCGGTCAGTGCTGAGCTCTCCCCCTTCCTTTATGCTAAATCTGGAGCGGTACGCATGCGGGGAGGGGGCGAGCTGGCCAGGCTCACCCCCTTCCTCAGGGAATATGCTCTTTATTCTCCAATTCCTGTCCAGGTGAGGCTGTTTTGCGCTTGCGGTTATGAAGCATTTTGGGCAAGACTTTCCCTTTTCCCCTGGGAGAGAAAAGATAAGCCTCCCTTTCCGCTGGGAAAGGCAAGATAGGTGTTCTAGCTCTTTCTGTGAGAAACAAGTTATATAAGTGATCAGTGAAAAAACATGTTTGTGCAGTTCACCTGTGGCACAACAATAATGTGGGTGAATCACGGTGGACGATGTATTTGAAGGATACATGTGTGTGAGAGTGTCTGCGGCAGAGTCCGTGTGTGTGAGAGTGTCTGTGGCAGGGTACATGTGTATGAGAGTGTCTGTGGCAGGGTACATGTGTGTGACAGTGTCTGTGGCAGGGTACGTGTGTGTGAGAGTGTCTGTGGCAGGGTATGTGTGTGTGAGAGTGTCTGGCAGGGTATGTGTGTGTGAGAGTGTCTGTGGCAGGGTACGTGTGTGTGAGAGTGTCTGGCAGGGTATGTGTGTGTGAGAGTGTCTGTGACAGGGTACGCATGTGTGAGAGTGTCTGTGGCAGGGTACGCGTGTGTGAGAGTGTCTGTGGCAGGTTATGTGTGTGTGAGAGTGTCTCGCAGGGTATGTGTGTGTGAGAGTGTCTGGCAGGGTATGTGTGTGAGAGTGTCTGTGACAGGGTACATGTGTATGAGAGTGTCTGTGGCAGGGTACATGTGTATGATAGTGTCTGTGACAGGGTACGTGTGTGTGAGAGTGTCTGTGACAGGGTACATGTGTATGAGAGTGTCTGTGGCAGGGTACGTGTGTGTGAGAGTGTCTGTGACAGGGTACGTGTGTATGAGAGTGTCTGTGACAGGGTACGTGTGTGTGAGAGTGTCTGTGACAGGGTACGTGTGTATGAGAGTGTCTGTGACAGGGTACGTGTGTGTGAGAGTGTCTGTGACAGGGTACATGTGTATGAGAGTGTCTGTGGCAGGGTACGTGTGTGTGAGAGTGTCTGTGACAGGGTACGTGTGTGTGAGAGTGTCTGTGACAGGGTACGTGTGTATGAGAGTGTCTGTGGCAGGGTACATGTGTGTGAGAGTGTCGGTGACAGGGTATGTGTGTGTGAGAGTGTCTGTTACAGGGTATGTGTGTATGAGAGTGTCTGTGGCAGGGTACGTGTGTGTGAGAGTGTCTGTGACAGGGTACGTGTGTGTGAGAGTGTCTGTTACAGGGTATGTGTGTATGAGAGTGTCTGTTACAGGGTATGTGTGTATGAGAGTGTCTGTGGCAGGGTACGTGTGTGTGAGAGTGTCTGTGACAGGGTACGTGTGTATGAGAGTGTCTGTGACAGGGTACGTGTGTGTGAGAGTGTCTGTGACAGGGTACGTGGGTGTGAGAGTGTCTGTGACAGGGTATGTGTGTGTTAGTGTGTCTGTGGAAGGGTACGCGTGTGTGAGAGTGTCTGCGGCAGTGTACGCGTGTGTGAGAGTGTCTGTGGCAGGGTATGTGTGTGTGAGAGTGTCTGTGACAGGGTACGTGTGTATGAGAGTGTCTGTGGTAGGTTACGCGTGTATGAGAGTGTCTGCGGCAGGGTATATGTGTGTTAGTGTGTCTGTGGAAGGGTAAGTTTGTGTGAGATTGTCTGAGGCAGGGTACGTGTGTGTGAGAGTGTCTGTGACAGGGTACGTGTGTGTGAGTGTCTGCGATAGGATACGTGTGTGTGAGAGTGTCTGTGGCAGGGTACGCGTGTGTGAGATTGTCTGTGACAGTGTATGTATCTGTGAGAGTGTCTGTGACAGGGTATGTATCTGTGAGAGTGTCTGTGACACCCCACCCCCAGTGCACTAGGTGACCTGCCCCACCCCGAGGCACAGGTGAAAAGAACCACTACCCCAAAGTAGAGGCTAGTTGAAGTGGCAGGAATGGGGGGGCGAATGAAGTCAGTATTTAATGTGAGGAGTCGTAGAGGGGAGAGGAAAAGAAAAGGAGATAAATGCAAAAAAGTAAAAAACGAAGGATTCTATTTATATATGATGATTGTGGATGATTGGAGCCGTAATTGTCAAAAAGAAATTAGTAAATAAAAAATTATCACACATATACACTCCTCAAAAAAATTAAAGGAACACTTTGAAAACACATCAGATATCAATGGGGGAAAAAAAATCACGCTGGATATCTATACTGATGCAGACTGGGTAATGTGTTAGGAACGAAAGGATGCCACATCGTTTGATGGAAATGAAATTATCAACCTACAGAGGGCTGAATTCAAAGACACCCTGAAAATCAAAGTGAAAAATAATGTGGCAGACTAGTCCATTTTGTTGAAATTTCATTACAGTAACTCAGAATCATACTCAGTACTTTGTATGGTCCCCACGTGGTTGTATGCATGCCTGACAATGTCGGGGCATGGTCCTAATGAGACCACGGATGGTGTCCTGGGGGATCTCCTCTCAGATCTGGACCAGGGTATCACTGAGCTTCTGGACAGTCTGAGGTGCAACCTGGTGGCATCGAATGGACGAAACATAATGTCCGTGGGGGGCAGTCAATGGTATCAATTCCTTCATCCTCCAGGAACTGCCTATATGCTCTTGCCACATTGTCGTGCACCAGGAGGAACCCAGGACCCACTGCACCAGCATAGGGTCTGACAATGGGTTCAAGGATTTCATCCTGATACCTAATGGCAGTCAAGGTGCCATTGTCTAGCCTGTAGAGGACTGTGCGTCCCTCCATGGATATGCCTGCCCAGACCATCACTGACCCACCACCAAACCGGTCATGCTGAACAATGCTGCAGGCAGCATAACGTTCTCCATGGCTTCTCCAGACCCTTTCACGTCTGTCACATGTGCTCAGGGTGAACCTGCTCTCATCTGTGAAAAGCACAGGGCACCAGTAGCAGACCTGCAAATTCTGGTATTCTTTGGCAAATGCCAATCGAGCTCCATGGTGCTGGGCAGTGAGCACAGGGTCCACTAGAGGACGTTGGGCCCTCAAGCCACCCTCATGAAGTCTGTCTCTGACCAAACAATCAGAAACATTCACACCAGTGGCCTGATGGAGGTCATTTTGTAGGGCTCCAGCAGTGTTCATCCTGTTCCTCCTTGCACAAAGGAGCAGATACCGGTCCTGCTGATGGGTTAAGGACCTTCTACAGCCCTGTTCAGCTCTCCTTGAATAACTGCCTGTCTCCTGGAATCTCCTCCATGCCCTTGAGATTGTGCTGGGAGACACAGCAAACCTTCTGGCAATGGCACGTATTGATACGCCATCCTGGAGGAGTTGGACTACCTGTGCAACCTCTGTAGGGTCCAGGTATCGCCTCATGCTACCAGTAGTGACACTGACCGTCGGCAAATGCAAAACTAGTGAAAAAACCGTCAGAAAAGATGAGGAGGGAAAAATGCCAGTGGCCTCCACCTGTTAAACCATTCCTGGTTTGGGGGTCGTCTCATTGTTGCCCCTCTAGTTCACCTGCTGATAATTTCATTAACACTAAAGTGGCTGAAACTGATTAACAACCCCCTCCGCTACTTAACTGACCAGATCAATATCCCAGAAGTTTAATAGACTTGATGCTATACTCTGATTAAAAAGTGTTCCTTCAATTTTTTTGAGCAGTATATATTAATACATAGATATGAATGTCCATACATACACAGACACACTTTCATACATATCTGTAATGACTGAAACATACAATACATGAATCAAACAGTAATAATAATAATTAATAAAAATAACAGCAAAAAAGTAGGGGGGCGGTGGGTGTTGAGGTAGCTTTTATTCACAAAATAGTTTGCTGCAAACATACATCCATCCATCCATTTTCCAAACCGCTTATCCTACTGGGTCGCAGGGGGTCCGGAGCCTATCCCGGAAGCAATAGGCAGGGAACAACCTGGGATGGGGGGCCAACCCATCGCAGGGCACATTCACATACCAGTCGGGCAATTTAGCAACTCCAATTAGCCTCAGCATGTTTTTGGACTGTGGGGGAAACCGGAGTACCTGGAGGAAACCCCACAACGACTTGGGGAGAACATGCAAACTCCACACACATGTGACCCAGGCGGAGACTTGAACCCGGGTCCCAGAGGTGTGAGGCAACAGTACTAACCACTGCACCACCATGCCACCTTGAATGAAATAACAAATAAAACACTTTCAAATCACATGAGCCTATATTTTATTCACAACAGAACATAGATGATATTACAAATGTTCAAAGGCCGAAGACCTGTATTGGATGCCCGTGGTCTTCGGGCCCTCAGACGACTCTGCATCGCTCATGGGCATGATTGTGTCAATGACATTACTAAATGGGCCCAGGAATACTTCCAGAAAGCACAGTCGGTAAACACAATCCGCCGTGCCATCTGCAGATGCCAGCTAAAGCTCTATCATGCAAAAAGGAAGCCATATCTGAACACGGTCCAGAAGCGCCATCGTGTCCTGTGGGCCAAGACTCATTTGAAATGGACTGTTTCAAAGTGGGAAAGTGTTCTATGGTCAGACGAGTCCAAATGTGACATTCTTGTTGGTAATGAAGGGCGCCGTGTCCTCCGGGCTAAAGAGGAGGGAGACCTTCCAGCGTGTTATCAGCGTTCAGTTCAAAAGCCAGCATCTCTGATGGTATGGGGGTGCATAAGTGCATACGGTATGGGCAGTTGCATGTTTTGGAAGGAACTATGAATGCTGAAAGGTATATAAAGGTTTTAGAGCAACACATGCTCCCCTCCAGAGGACGTCTGTTTCAGGGAAGGCCTTGTGTATTTCAGCAGGACAATGCAAAACCACATACTGCAGATATTACAACAGCATGGCTTCGTGGGAGAAGAGTCCGGGTGCTAAATTGGCCTGTCTGCAGTCCAGATCTTTCACCTATAGAGAATATACAGTAATTACCTGTGACACCCATGGTGCACTGTGAGCAGGTATACAGGCTAACAGAGCATGCAGATAATTATCTGTGACACCCATGGTGCACTGTGAGCAGGTATACAGGCCAACAGAGCATGCAGATAATTATCTGTGACACCCATTGTACACTGTGAGCAGATATACAGGCCAACAGAGCATGCAGATAATTATCTGTGACACCCATTGTACACTGTGAGCAGGTATACAGGCCAACAGAGCATGCAGACAATTATCTGTGACACCCATGGTGCACAGTGAGCAGGTATACAGGCCCACAGAGCATGCAGATAATTATCTATGACACCCATTGTACACTGTGAGCAGGTATACAGGCCAACAGAGCATGCAGATAATTATATGTGACACCCATTGCACACTCTGAGCAGGTATACAGGCCCACAGAGCATGCAGATAATTATCTGTGACACCCATGGTGCACTGTGAGCAGGTATACAGGCCAACAGAGCATGCAGATAATTATCTGTGACACCCATTGTACGCTGTGAGCAGGTATACAGGCCAACAGAACATGCAGATAATTATCTGTGGCACCCATTGTACACTGTGAGCAGGTATACAGTCCCACAGAGCATGCAGATAATTATCTTTGACACCCATTGTGCACTGTGAGCAGGTATACAGGCCCAGAGAGCATGCAGATAATTATCTGTGACACCCATTGTACACTGTGAGCAGGTATACAGGCCCACAGAGCATGCAGATAATTATCTTTAACACCCATGGTACACTGTGAGCAGGTATACAGGCCCACAGAGCATGCAGATAATTATCTGTGACACCCATGGTGCACTGTGAGCAGGTATACAGGCCAACAGAGCATGCAGATAATTATCTGTGACACCCATGGTGCACTGTGAGCAGGTATACAGGCCCACAGAGCATGCAGATAATTATCTTTGACACCCATGGTGCACTGTGATCAGGTATACAGGCCCACAGAGCATGCAGATAATTATCTGTGACACCCATTGTACACTGTGAGCAGGTATACCGGCCCACAGAGCATGCAGATAATTATCTGTGACACCCATGGTGCACTGTGAGCAGGTATACAGGCCAACAGAGCATGCAGATAATTATCTGTGACACCCATGGTGCACTGTGAGCAGGTATACAGGCCCACAGAGCATGCAGATAATTATCTGTGACACCCATTGTACACTGTGAGCAGGTATACAGGCCCACAGAGCATGCAGATAATTATCTTTGACACCCATGGTGCACTGTGAGCAGGTATACAGGCCCACAGAGCATGTAGATAATTATCTTTGACACCCATGGTGCACTGTGAGCAGGTATACAGGCCCACAGAGCATGCAGATAATTATCTGTGACACCCATGGTGCACTGTGAGCAGGTATACAGGCCAACAGAGCATGCAGATAATTATCTGTGACACCCATGGTGCACTGTGAGCAGGTATACAGGCCCACAGAGCATGCAGATAATTATCTTTGACACCCATGGTGCACTGTGAGCAGGTATACAGGCCCACAGAGCATGCAGATAATTATCTGTGACACCCATGGTGCACTGTGAGCAGGTATACAGGCCAACAGAGCATGCAGATAATTATCTGCGACACCCATTGTACACTGTGAGCAGGTATACAGGCCCACAGAGCATGCAGATAATTATCTTTGACACCCATGGTGCACTGTGAGCAGGTATACAGGCCCACAGAGCATGCAGATAATTATCTGTGACACCCATGGTGCACTGTGAGCAGGTATACAGGCCAACAGAGCTTGCAGATAATTATCTGCGACACCCATTGTACACTGTGAGCAGGTATACAGGCCAACAGAGCATGCAGATAATTATCTGTGACACCCATGGTGCACTGTGAGCAGGTATACAGGCCCACGGAGCATGCAGATAATTACCTGTGACACCCATTGTACACTGTGAGCAGGTATACAGGCCCACAGAGCATGCAGAAAATTATCTTTGACACCCATGGTGCACTGTGAGCAGGTATACAGGCCCACAGAGCATGCAGATAATTATCTGTGACACCCATGGTGCACTGTGAGCAGGTATACAGGCCAACAGAGCATGCAGATAATTATCTGCGACACCCATTGTACACTGTGAGCAGGTATACAGGCCCACAGAGCATGCAGATAATTATCTTTTACACCCATTGTGCACTGTGAGCAGGTATACAGGCCCACAGAGCATGCAGATAATTATCTGTGACACCCATTGTACACTGTGAGCAGGTATACAGGCCCACAGAGCATGCAGATAATTATCTTTGACACCCATGGTGCACTGTGAGCAGGTATACAGGCCCACAGAGCATGCAGATAATTATCTGTGACACCCATGGTGCACTGTGAGCAGGTATACAGGCCAACAGAGCATGCAGATAATTATCTGTGACACCCATGGTGCACTGTGAGCAGGTATACAGGCCCACAGAGCATGCAGATAATTATCTTTGACACCCATGGTGCACTGTCAGCAGGTATACAGGCCCACAGAGCATGCAGATAATTATCTGTGACACCCATGGTGCACTGTGAGCAGGTATACAGGCCAACAGAGCATGCAGATAATTATCTGCGACACCCATTGTACACTGTGAGCAGGTATACAGGCCCACAGAGCATGCAGATAATTATCTTTGACACCCATGGTGCACTGTGAGCAGGTATACAGGCCCACAGAGCATGCAGATAATTATCTGTGACACCCATGGTGCACTGTGAGCAGGTATACAGGCCAACAGAGCATGCAGATAATTATCTGCGACACCCATTGTACACTGTGAGCAGGTATACAGGCCAACAGAGCATGCAGATAATTATCTGTGACACCCATGGTGCACTGTGAGCAGGTATACAGGCCCACAGAGCATGCAGATAATTACCTGTGACACCCATTGTACACTGTGAGCAGGTATACAGGCCCACAGAGCATGCAGAAAATTATCTGTGACACCCCTTGTACCATGTGAGCAGGTATACAGGCCCACAGAGCATGCAGATAATTATCTGTGACACCCATTGTACATTGTGAGCAGGTATACAGGCCCACAGAGCATGCAGATAATTATCTGTGACACCCATTGTACACTGTGAGCAGGTATACAGGCCAACAGAACATGCAGATAATTATCTGTGGCACCCATTGTACATTGTGAGCAGGTATACAGGCCCACAGAGCATGCAGATAATTATCTGTAACACCCATGGTGCACTGTGAGCAGGTATACTGGCCCACAGAGCATGCAGATAATTATCTTTGACACCCATGGTGCACTGTGAGCAGGTATACAGGCCCACGGAGCATGCAGATAATTATCTGTGACACCCATGGTGCACTGTGAGCAGGTATACAGGCCAACAGAGCATGCAGATAATTATCTGCGATACCCATTGTACACTGTGAGCAGGTATACAGGCCAACAGAGCATGCAGATAATTATCTGTGACACCCATGGTGCACTGTGAGCAGGTATACAGGACAACAGAGCATGCAGATTATTACCTGTGACACCCATGGTGCACTGTGAGCAGGTATACAGGCCCACAGAGCATGTAGATAATTATCTTTGACACCCATGGTGCACTGTGAGCAGGTATACAGGCCCACAGAGCATGCAGATAATTATCTGTGACACCCATTGTACACTGTGAGCAGGTATACAGGCCCACAGAGCATGCAGATAATTATCCTTGACACCCATGGTGCACTGTGAGTACCTATACAGGCCCACAGAGCATGCAGAGAATTATCTGTGACACCCATTGTACACTGTGAGCAGGTATACAGGCCCACAGAGCATGCAGATAATTATCTTTGACACCCATGGTGCACTGTGAGCAGGTATACAGGCCCACAGAGCATGCAGATAATTATCTGTGACACCCATGGTGCACTGTGAGCAGGTATACAGGCCAACAGAGCATGCAGATAATTATCTGCGACACCCATTGTACACTGTGAGCAGGTATACAGGCCAACAGAGCATGCAGATAATTATCTGTGACACCCATGGTGCACTGTGAGCAGGTATACAGGCCCACAGAGCATGCAGATAATTACCTGTGACACCCATTGTACACTGTGAGCAGGTATACAGGCCCACAGAGCATGCAAAAAATTATCTGTGACACCCCTTGTACCCTGTGAGCAGGTATACAGGCCCACAGAGCATGCAGATAATTATCTGTGACACCCATTGTACATTGTGAGCAGGTATACAGGCCCACAGAGCATGCAGATAATTATCTGTGACACCCATTGTACACTGTGAGCAGGTATACAGGCCAACAGAACATGCAGATAATTATCTGTGGCACCCATTGTACATTGTGAGCAGGTATACAGGCCCACAGAGCATGCAGATAATTATCTGTAACACCCATGGTGCACTGTGAGCAGGTATACTGGCCCACAGAGCATGCAGATAATTATCTTTGACACCCATGGTGCACTGTGAGCAGGTATACAGGCCCACAGAGCATGCAGATAATTATCTGTGACACCCATGGTGCACTGTGAGCAGGTATACAGGCCAACAGAGCATGCAGATAATTATCTGCGATACCCATTGTACACTGTGAGCAGGTATACAGGCCAACAGAGCATGCAGAAAATTATCTGTGACACCCATGGTTCACTGTGAGCAGGTATACAGGACAACAGAGCATGCAGATAATTACCTGTGACACCCATGGTGCACTGTGAGCAGGTATACAGGCCCACAGAGCATGTAGATAATTATCTTTGACACCCATGGTGCACTGTGAGCAGGTATACAGGCCCACAGAGCATGCAGATAATTATCTGTGACACCCATTGTACACTGTGAGCAGGTATACAGGCCCACAGAGCATGCAGATAATTATCCTTGACACCCATGGTGCACTGTGAGTACCTATACAGGCCCACAGAGCATGCAGAGAATTATCTGTGACACCCATTGTACACTGTGAGCAGGTATACAGGCCAACAGAACATGCAGATAATTATCTGTGGCACCCATTGTACACTGTGAGCAGGTATACAGGCCAACAGAACATGCAGACAATTATCTGTGACACCCATTGTACACTGTGAGCAGGTATACAGGCCCACAGAGCATGCAGATAATTATCTGTGACACCCATTGTACACTGTGAGCAGGTATACAGGCCCACAGAGCATGCAGATAATTATCTGTGACACGCATGGTGCACTGTGAGCAGGTATACAGGCCCACAGAGCATGCAGATAATTATCTGTGACACCCATTGTACACTGTGAGCAGGTATACAGGCCAACAGAGCATGCAGATAATTATCTGTGACACCCAGGGTGCACTGTGAGCAGGTATACAGGCCAACAGATCATGCAGATAATGATCTGTGACACCCATTGTACACTGTGAGCAGGTATACAGGCCAACAGAGCATGCAGATAATTATCTGTGACACCCATGGTGCACTGTGAGCAGGTATACAGGCCCACAGAGCATGCAGATAATTATCTGTGACACCCATTGTACACTGTGAGCAGGTATACAGGCCCACAGAGCATGCAGATAATTATCTGTGACACCCATGGTGCACTGTGAGCAGGTATACTGGCCAACAGAGCATGCAGATAATTATCTGTGACACCCATGGTGCACTGTGAGCAGGTATACAGGCCCACAGAGCATGCAGATAATTATCTGTGACACCCATTGTACACTGTGAGCAGGTATACAGGCCAACAGAACATGCAGATAATTATCTGTGGCACCCATTGTACACTGTGAGCAGGTATACAGGCCCACAGAGCATGCAGATAATTATCTTTGACACCCATTGTGCACTGTGAGCAGGTATACAGGCCCAGAGAGCATGCAGATAATTATCTGTGACACCCATTGTACACTGTGAGCAGGTATACAGGCCCACAGAGCATGCAGATAATTATCTTTAACACCCATGGTACACTGTGAGCAGGTATACAGGCCCACAGAGCATGCAGATAATTATCTGTGACACCCATGGTGCACTGTGAGCAGGTATACAGGCCAACAGAGCATGCAGATAATTATCTGTGACACCCATGGTGCACTGTGAGCAGGTATACAGGCCCACAGAGCATGCAGATAATTATCTTTGACACCCATGGTGCACTGTGATCAGGTATACAGGCCCACAGAGCATGCAGATAATTATCTGTGACACCCATTGTACACTGTGAGCAGGTATACCGGCCCACAGAGCATGCAGATAATTATCTGTGACACCCATGGTGCACTGTGAGCAGGTATACAGGCCAACAGAGCATGCAGATAATTATCTGTGACACCCATGGTGCACTGTGAGCAGGTATACAGGCCCACAGAGCATGCAGATAATTATCTGTGACACCCATTGTACACTGTGAGCAGGTATACAGGCCCACAGAGCATGCAGATAATTATCTTTGACACCCATGGTGCACTGTGAGCAGGTATACAGACCCACAGAGCATGTAGATAATTATCTTTGACACCCATGGTGCACTGTGAGCAGGTATACAGGCCCACAGAGCATGCAGATAATTATCTGTGACACCCATGGTGCACTGTGAGCAGGTATACAGGCCAACAGAGCATGCAGATAATTATCTGTGACACCCATGGTGCACTGTGAGCAGGTATACAGGCCCACAGAGCATGCAGATAATTATCTTTGACACCCATGGTGCACTGTGAGCAGGTATACAGGCCCACAGAGCATGCAGATAATTATCTGTGACACCCATGGTGCACTGTGAGCAGGTATACAGGCCAACAGAGCATGCAGATAATTATCTGCGACACCCATTGTACACTGTGAGCAGGTATACAGGCCCACAGAGCATGCAGATAATTATCTTTGACACCCATGGTGCACTGTGAGCAGGTATACAGGCCCACAGAGCATGCAGATAATTATCTGTGACACCCATGGTGCACTGTGAGCAGGTATACAGGCCAACAGAGCTTGCAGATAATTATCTGCGACACCCATTGTACACTGTGAGCAGGTATACAGGCCAACAGAGCATGCAGATAATTATCTGTGACACCCATGGTGCACTGTGAGCAGGTATACAGGCCCACGGAGCATGCAGATAATTACCTGTGACACCCATTGTACACTGTGAGCAGGTATACAGGCCCACAGAGCATGCAGAAAATTATCTTTGACACCCATGGTGCACTGTGAGCAGGTATACAGGCCCACAGAGCATGCAGATAATTATCTGTGACACCCATGGTGCACTGTGAGCAGGTATACAGGCCAACAGAGCATGCAGATAATTATCTGCGACACCCATTGTACACTGTGAGCAGGTATACAGGCCCACAGAGCATGCAGATAATTATCTTTGACACCCATGGTGCACTGTGAGCAGGTATACAGGCCCACAGAGCATGCAGATAATTATCTGTGACACCCATGGTGCACTGTGAGCAGGTATACAGGCCAACAGAGCATGCAGATAATTATCTGCGACACCCATTGTACACTGTGAGCAGGTATACAGGCCAACAGAGCATGCAGATAATTATCTGTGACACCCATGGTGCACTGTGAGCAGGTATACAGGCCCACAGAGCATGCAGATAATTACCTGTGACACCCATTGTACACTGTGAGCAGGTATACAGGCCAACAGAACATGCAGATAATTATCTGTGGCACCCATTGTACATTGTGAGCAGGTATACAGGCCCACAGAGCATGCAGATAATTATCTGTAACACCCATGGTGCACTGTGAGCAGGTATACTGGCCCACAGAGCATGCAGATAATTATCTTTGACACCCATGGTGCACTGTGAGCAGGTATACTGGCCCACAGAGCATGCAGATAATTATCTTTGACACCCATGGTGCACTGTGATCAGGTATACAGGCCCACAGAGCATGCAGATAATTATCTGTGACACCCATTGTACACTGTGAGCAGGTATACCGGCCCACAGAGCATGCAGATAATTATCTGTGACACCCATGGTGCACTGTGAGCAGGTATACAGGCCAACAGAGCATGCAGATAATTATCTGTGACACCCATGGTGCACTGTGAGCAGGTATACAGGCCCACAGAGCATGCAGATAATTATCTGTGACACCCATTGTACACTGTGAGCAGGTATACAGGCCCACAGAGCATGCAGATAATTATCTTTGACACCCATGGTGCACTGTGAGCAGGTATACAGACCCACAGAGCATGTAGATAATTATCTTTGACACCCATGGTGCACTGTGAGCAGGTATACAGGCCCACAGAGCATGCAGATAATTATCTGTGACACCCATGGTGCACTGTGAGCAGGTATACAGGCCAACAGAGCATGCAGATAATTATCTGTGACACCCATGGTGCACTGTGAGCAGGTATACAGGCCCACAGAGCATGCAGATAATTATCTTTGACACCCATGGTGCACTGTGAGCAGGTATACAGGCCCACAGAGCATGCAGATAATTATCTGTGACACCCATGGTGCACTGTGAGCAGGTATACAGGCCAACAGAGCATGCAGATAATTATCTGCGACACCCATTGTACACTGTGAGCAGGTATACAGGCCCACAGAGCATGCAGATAATTATCTTTGACACCCATGGTGCACTGTGAGCAGGTATACAGGCCCACAGAGCATGCAGATAATTATCTGTGACACCCATGGTGCACTGTGAGCAGGTATACAGGCCAACAGAGCTTGCAGATAATTATCTTTGACACCCATTGTACACTGTGAGCAGGTATACAGGCCAACAGAGCATGCAGATAATTATCTGTGACACCCATGGTGCACTGTGAGCAGGTATACAGGCCCACGGAGCATGCAGATAATTACCTGTGACACCCATTGTACACTGTGAGCAGGTATACAGGCCCACAGAGCATGCAGAAAATTATCTTTGACACCCATGGTGCACTGTGAGCAGGTATACAGGCCCACAGAGCATGCAGATAATTATCTGTGACACCCATGGTGCACTGTGAGCAGGTATACAGGCCAACAGAGCATGCAGATAATTATCTGCGACACCCATTGTACACTGTGAGCAGGTATACAGGCCCACAGAGCATGCAGATAATTATCTTTGACACCCATGGTGCACTGTGAGCAGGTATACAGGCCCACAGAGCATGCAGATAATTATCTGTGACACCCATGGTGCACTGTGAGCAGGTATACAGGCCAACAGAGCATGCAGATAATTATCTGCGATACCCATTGTACACTGTGAGCAGGTATACAGGCCAACAGAGCATGCAGATAATTATCTGTGACACCCATGGTGCACTGTGAGCAGGTATACAGGACAACAGAGCATGCAGATTATTACCTGTGACACCCATGGTGCACTGTGAGCAGGTATACAGGCCCACAGAGCATGTAGATAATTATCTTTGACACCCATGGTGCACTGTGAGCAGGTATACAGGCCCACAGAGCATGCAGATAATTATCTGTGACACCCATTGTACACTGTGAGCAGGTATACAGGCCCACAGAGCATGCAGATAATTATCCTTGACACCCATGGTGCACTGTGAGTACCTATACAGGCCCACAGAGCATGCAGAGAATTATCTGTGACACCCATTGTACACTGTGAGCAGGTATACAGGCCCACAGAGCATGCAGATAATTATCTTTGACACCCATGGTGCACTGTGAGCAGGTATACAGGCCCACAGAGCATGCAGATAATTATCTGTGACACCCATGGTGCACTGTGAGCAGGTATACAGGCCAACAGAGCATGCAGATAATTATCTGCGACACCCATTGTACACTGTGAGCAGGTATACAGGCCAACAGAGCATGCAGATAATTATCTGTGACACCCATGGTGCACTGTGAGCAGGTATACAGGCCCACAGAGGATGCAGATAATTACCTGTGACACCCATTGTACACTGTGAGCAGGTATACAGGCCCACAGAGCATGCAAAAAATTATCTGTGACACCCCTTGTACCCTGTGAGCAGGTATACAGGCCCACAGAGCATGCAGATAATTATCTGTGACACCCATTGTACATTGTGAGCAGGTATACAGGCCCACAGAGCATGCAGATAATTATCTGTGACACCCATTGTACACTGTGAGCAGGTATACAGGCCAACAGAACATGCAGATAATTATCTGTGGCACCCATTGTACATTGTGAGCAGGTATACAGGCCCACAGAGCATGCAGATAATTATCTGTAACACCCATGGTGCACTGTGAGCAGGTATACTGGCCCACAGAGCATGCAGATAATTATCTTTGACACCCATGGTGCACTGTGAGCAGGTATACAGGCCCACAGAGCATGCAGATAATTATCTGTGACACCCATGGTGCACTGTGAGCAGGTATACAGGCCAACAGAGCATGCAGATAATTATCTGCGATACCCATTGTACACTGTGAGCAGGTATACAGGCCAACAGAGCATGCAGAAAATTATCTGTGACACCCATGGTTCACTGTGAGCAGGTATACAGGACAACAGAGCATGCAGATAATTACCTGTGACACCCATGGTGCACTGTGAGCAGGTATACAGGCCCACAGAGCATGTAGATAATTATCTTTGACACCCATGGTGCACTGTGAGCAGGTATACAGGCCCACAGAGCATGCAGATAATTATCTGTGACACCCATTGTACACTGTGAGCAGGTATACAGGCCCACAGAGCATGCAGATAATTATCCTTGACACCCATGGTGCACTGTGAGTACCTATACAGGCCCACAGAGCATGCAGAGAATTATCTGTGACACCCATTGTACACTGTGAGCAGGTATACAGGCCAACAGAACATGCAGATAATTATCTGTGGCACCCATTGTACACTGTGAGCAGGTATACAGGCCAACAGAACATGCAGACAATTATCTGTGACACCCATTGTACACTGTGAGCAGGTATACAGGCCCACAGAGCATGCAGATAATTATCTGTGACACCCATTGTACACTGTGAGCAGGTATACAGGCCCACAGAGCATGCAGATAATTATCTGTGACACGCATGGTGCACTGTGAGCAGGTATACAGGCCCACAGAGCATGCAGATAATTATCTGTGACACCCATTGTACACTGTGAGCAGGTATACAGGCCAACAGAGCATGCAGATAATTATCTGTGACACCCAGGGTGCACTGTGAGCAGGTATACAGGCCAACAGATCATGCAGATAATGATCTGTGACACCCATTGTACACTGTGAGCAGGTATACAGGCCAACAGAGCATGCAGATAATTATCTGTGACACCCATGGTGCACTGTGAGCAGGTATACAGGCCCACAGAGCATGCAGATAATTATCTGTGACACCCATTGTACACTGTGAGCAGGTATACAGGCCCACAGAGCATGCAGATAATTATCTGTGACACCCATGGTGCACTGTGAGCAGGTATACTGGCCAACAGAGCATGCAGATAATTATCTGTGACACCCATGGTGCACTGTGAGCAGGTATACAGGCCCACAGAGCATGCAGATAATTATCTGTGACACCCATTGTACACTGTGAGCAGGTATACAGGCCAACAGAACATGCAGATAATTATCTGTGGCACCCATTGTACACTGTGAGCAGGTATACAGGCCCACAGAGCATGCAGATAATTATCTTTGACACCCATTGTGCACTGTGAGCAGGTATACAGGCCCAGAGAGCATGCAGATAATTATCTGTGACACCCATTGTACACTGTGAGCAGGTATACAGGCCCACAGAGCATGCAGATAATTATCTTTAACACCCATGGTACACTGTGAGCAGGTATACAGGCCCACAGAGCATGCAGATAATTATCTGTGACACCCATGGTGCACTGTGAGCAGGTATACAGGCCAACAGAGCATGCAGATAATTATCTGTGACACCCATGGTGCACTGTGAGCAGGTATACAGGCCCACAGAGCATGCAGATAATTATCTTTGACACCCATGGTGCACTGTGATCAGGTATACAGGCCCACAGAGCATGCAGATAATTATCTGTGACACCCATTGTACACTGTGAGCAGGTATACCGGCCCACAGAGCATGCAGATAATTATCTGTGACACCCATGGTGCACTGTGAGCAGGTATACAGGCCAACAGAGCATGCAGATAATTATCTGTGACACCCATGGTGCACTGTGAGCAGGTATACAGGCCCACAGAGCATGCAGATAATTATCTGTGACACCCATTGTACACTGTGAGCAGGTATACAGGCCCACAGAGCATGCAGATAATTATCTTTGACACCCATGGTGCACTGTGAGCAGGTATACAGACCCACAGAGCATGTAGATAATTATCTTTGACACCCATGGTGCACTGTGAGCAGGTATACAGGCCCACAGAGCATGCAGATAATTATCTGTGACACCCATGGTGCACTGTGAGCAGGTATACAGGCCAACAGAGCATGCAGATAATTATCTGTGACACCCATGGTGCACTGTGAGCAGGTATACAGGCCCACAGAGCATGCAGATAATTATCTTTGACACCCATGGTGCACTGTGAGCAGGTATACAGGCCCACAGAGCATGCAGATAATTATCTGTGACACCCATGGTGCACTGTGAGCAGGTATACAGGCCAACAGAGCATGCAGATAATTATCTGCGACACCCATTGTACACTGTGAGCAGGTATACAGGCCCACAGAGCATGCAGATAATTATCTTTGACACCCATGGTGCACTGTGAGCAGGTATACAGGCCCACAGAGCATGCAGATAATTATCTGTGACACCCATGGTGCACTGTGAGCAGGTATACAGGCCAACAGAGCTTGCAGATAATTATCTGCGACACCCATTGTACACTGTGAGCAGGTATACAGGCCAACAGAGCATGCAGATAATTATCTGTGACACCCATGGTGCACTGTGAGCAGGTATACAGGCCCACGGAGCATGCAGATAATTACCTGTGACACCCATTGTACACTGTGAGCAGGTATACAGGCCCACAGAGCATGCAGAAAATTATCTTTGACACCCATGGTGCACTGTGAGCAGGTATACAGGCCCACAGAGCATGCAGATAATTATCTGTGACACCCATGGTGCACTGTGAGCAGGTATACAGGCCAACAGAGCATGCAGATAATTATCTGCGACACCCATTGTACACTGTGAGCAGGTATACAGGCCCACAGAGCATGCAGATAATTATCTTTGACACCCATGGTGCACTGTGAGCAGGTATACAGGCCCACAGAGCATGCAGATAATTATCTGTGACACCCATGGTGCACTGTGAGCAGGTATACAGGCCAACAGAGCATGCAGATAATTATCTGCGACACCCATTGTACACTGTGAGCAGGTATACAGGCCAACAGAGCATGCAGATAATTATCTGTGACACCCATGGTGCACTGTGAGCAGGTATACAGGCCCACAGAGCATGCAGATAATTACCTGTGACACCCATTGTACACTGTGAGCAGGTATACAGGCCAACAGAACATGCAGATAATTATCTGTGGCACCCATTGTACATTGTGAGCAGGTATACAGGCCCACAGAGCATGCAGATAATTATCTGTAACACCCATGGTGCACTGTGAGCAGGTATACTGGCCCACAGAGCATGCAGATAATTATCTTTGACACCCATGGTGCACTGTGAGCAGGTATACTGGCCCACAGAGCATGCAGATAATTATCTTTGACACCCATGGTGCACTGTGATCAGGTATACAGGCCCACAGAGCATGCAGATAATTATCTGTGACACCCATTGTACACTGTGAGCAGGTATACCGGCCCACAGAGCATGCAGATAATTATCTGTGACACCCATGGTGCACTGTGAGCAGGTATACAGGCCAACAGAGCATGCAGATAATTATCTGTGACACCCATGGTGCACTGTGAGCAGGTATACAGGCCCACAGAGCATGCAGATAATTATCTGTGACACCCATTGTACACTGTGAGCAGGTATACAGGCCCACAGAGCATGCAGATAATTATCTTTGACACCCATGGTGCACTGTGAGCAGGTATACAGACCCACAGAGCATGTAGATAATTATCTTTGACACCCATGGTGCACTGTGAGCAGGTATACAGGCCCACAGAGCATGCAGATAATTATCTGTGACACCCATGGTGCACTGTGAGCAGGTATACAGGCCAACAGAGCATGCAGATAATTATCTGTGACACCCATGGTGCACTGTGAGCAGGTATACAGGCCCACAGAGCATGCAGATAATTATCTTTGACACCCATGGTGCACTGTGAGCAGGTATACAGGCCCACAGAGCATGCAGATAATTATCTGTGACACCCATGGTGCACTGTGAGCAGGTATACAGGCCAACAGAGCATGCAGATAATTATCTGCGACACCCATTGTACACTGTGAGCAGGTATACAGGCCCACAGAGCATGCAGATAATTATCTTTGACACCCATGGTGCACTGTGAGCAGGTATACAGGCCCACAGAGCATGCAGATAATTATCTGTGACACCCATGGTGCACTGTGAGCAGGTATACAGGCCAACAGAGCTTGCAGATAATTATCTTTGACACCCATTGTACACTGTGAGCAGGTATACAGGCCAACAGAGCATGCAGATAATTATCTGTGACACCCATGGTGCACTGTGAGCAGGTATACAGGCCCACGGAGCATGCAGATAATTACCTGTGACACCCATTGTACACTGTGAGCAGGTATACAGGCCCACAGAGCATGCAGAAAATTATCTTTGACACCCATGGTGCACTGTGAGCAGGTATACAGGCCCACAGAGCATGCAGATAATTATCTGTGACACCCATGGTGCACTGTGAGCAGGTATACAGGCCAACAGAGCATGCAGATAATTATCTGCGACACCCATTGTACACTGTGAGCAGGTATACAGGCCCACAGAGCATGCAGATAATTATCTTTGACACCCATGGTGCACTGTGAGCAGGTATACAGGCCCACAGAGCATGCAGATAATTATCTGTGACACCCATGGTGCACTGTGAGCAGGTATACAGGCCAACAGAGCATGCAGATAATTATCTGCGACACCCATTGTACACTGTGAGCAGGTATACAGGCCAACAGAGCATGCAGATAATTATCTGTGACACCCATGGTGCACTGTGAGCAGGTATACAGGCCCACAGAGCATGCAGATAATTACCTGTGACACCCATTGTACACTGTGAGCAGGTATACAGGCCAACAGAACATGCAGATAATTATCTGTGGCACCCATTGTACATTGTGAGCAGGTATACAGGCCCACAGAGCATGCAGATAATTATCTGTAACACCCATGGTGCACTGTGAGCAGGTATACTGGCCCACAGAGCATGCAGATTATTATCTTTGACACCCATGGTGCACTGTGAGCAGGTATACTGGCCCACAGAGCATGCAGATAATTATCTTTGACACCCATGGTGCACTGTGAGCAGGTATACAGGCCCACAGAGCATGCAGATAATTATCTGTGACACCCATGGTGCACTGTGAGCAGGTATACAGGCCAACAGAGCATGCAGATAATTATCTGTGACACCCATGGTGCACTGTGAGCAGGTATACAGGCCCACAGAGCATGCAGATAATTATCTTTCACACCCATGGTGCACTGTGAGCAGGTATACAGGCCCACAGAGCATGCAGATAATTATCTGTGACACCCATGGTGCACTGTGAGCAGGTATACAGGCCAACAGAGCATGCAGATAATTATCTGCGACACCCATTGTACACTGTGAGCAGGTATACAGACCAACAGAGCATGCAGATAATTATCTGCGACACCCATGGTGCACTGTGAGCAGGTATACAGGCCCACAGAGCATGCAGATAATTACCTGTGACACCCATGGTGCACTGTGAGCAGGTATACAGGCCCACAGAGCATGCAGATAATTATCTTTGACACCCATGGTGCACTGTGAGCAGGTATACAGGCCCACAGAGCATGCAGATAATTATCTTTGACACCCATGGTGCACTGTGATCAGGTATACAGGCCCACAGAGCATGCAGATAATTATCTGTGACACCCATTGTACACTGTGAGCAGGTATACCGGCCCACAGAGCATGCAGATAATTATCTGTGACACCCATGGTGCACTGTGAGCAGGTATACAGGCCAACAGAGCATGCAGATAATTATCTGTGACACCCATGGTGCACTGTGAGCAGGTATACAGGCCCACAGAGCATGCAGATAATTATCTGTGACACCCATTGTACACTGTGAGCAGGTATACAGGCCCACAGAGCATGCAGATAATTATCTTTGACACCCATGGTGCACTGTGAGCAGGTATACAGACCCACAGAGCATGTAGATAATTATCTTTGACACCCATGGTGCACTGTGAGCAGGTATACAGGCCCACAGAGCATGCAGATAATTATCTGTGACACCCATGGTGCACTGTGAGCAGGTATACAGGCCAACAGAGCATGCAGATAATTATCTGTGACACCCATGGTGCACTGTGAGCAGGTATACAGGCCCACAGAGCATGCAGATAATTATCTTTGACACCCATGGTGCACTGTGAGCAGGTATACAGGCCCACAGAGCATGCAGATAATTATCTGTGACACCCATGGTGCACTGTGAGCAGGTATACAGGCCAACAGAGCATGCAGATAATTATCTGCGACACCCAGTGTACACTGTGAGCAGGTATACAGGCCCACAGAGCATGCAGATAATTATCTTTGACACCCATGGTGCACTGTGAGCAGGTATACAGGCCCACAGAGCATGCAGATAATTATCTGTGACACCCATGGTGCACTGTGAGCAGGTATACAGGCCAACAGAGCTTGCAGATAATTATCTGCGACACCCATTGTACACTGTGAGCAGGTATACAGGCCAACAGAGCATGCAGATAATTATCTGTGACACCCATGGTGCACTGTGAGCAGGTATACAGGCCCACGGAGCATGCAGATAATTACCTGTGACACCCATTGTACACTGTGAGCAGGTATACAGGCCCACAGAGCATGCAGAAAATTATCTTTGACACCCATGGTGCACTGTGAGCAGGTATACAGGCCCACAGAGCATGCAGATAATTATCTGTGACACCCATGGTGCACTGTGAGCAGGTATACAGGCCAACAGAGCATGCAGATAATTATCTGCGACACCCATTGTACACTGTGAGCAGGTATACAGGCCCACAGAGCATGCAGATAATTATCTTTGACACCCATGGTGCACTGTGAGCAGGTATACAGGCCCACAGAGCATGCAGATAATTATCTGTGACACCCATGGTGCACTGTGAGCAGGTATACAGGCCAACAGAGCATGCAGATAATTATCTGCGACACCCATTGTACACTGTGAGCAGGTATACAGGCCAACAGAGCATGCAGATAATTATCTGTGACACCCATGGTGCACTGTGAGCAGGTATACAGGCCCACAGAGCATGCAGATAATTACCTGTGACACCCATTGTACACTGTGAGCAGGTATACAGGCCAACAGAACATGCAGATAATTATCTGTGGCACCCATTGTACATTGTGAGCAGGTATACAGGCCCACAGAGCATGCAGATAATTATCTGTAACACCCATGGTGCACTGTGAGCAGGTATACTGGCCCACAGAGCATGCAGATAATTATCTTTGACACCCATGGTGCACTGTGAGCAGGTATACTGGCCCACAGAGCATGCAGATAATTATCTTTGACACCCATGGTGCACTGTGAGCAGGTATACAGGCCCACAGAGCATGCAGATAATTATCTGTGACACCCATGGTGCACTGTGAGCAGGTATACAGGCCAACAGAGCATGCAGATAATTATCTGTGACACCCATGGTGCACTGTGAGCAGGTATACAGGCCCACAGAGCATGCAGATAATTATCTTTCACACCCATGGTGCACTGTGAGCAGGTATACAGGCCCACAGAGCATGCAGATAATTATCTGTGACACCCATGGTGCACTGTGAGCAGGTATACAGGCCAACAGAGCATGCAGATAATTATCTGCGACACCCATTGTACACTGTGAGCAGGTATACAGACCAACAGAGCATGCAGATAATTATCTGCGACACCCATGGTGCACTGTGAGCAGGTATACAGGCCCACAGAGCATGCAGATAATTACCTGTGACACCCATGGTGCACTGTGAGCAGGTATACAGGCCCACAGAGCATGCAGATAATTATCTTTGACACCCATGGTGCACTGTGAGCAGGTATACAGGCCCACAGTGCATGCAGATAATTATCTGTGACACCCATTGTTCACTGTGAGCAGGTATACAGGCCCACAGACCATGCAGATAATTATCTTTGACACCCATGGTGCACTGTGAGCAGGTATACAGGCCCACAGAGCATGCAGATAATTATCTGTGACACCCATGGTGCACTGTGAGCAGGTATACAGGCCAACAGAGCATGCAGATAATTATCTGTGACACCCATGGTGCACTGTGAGCAGGTATACAGGCCCACAGAGCATGCAGATAATTATCTTTCACACCCATGGTGCACTGTGAGCAGGTATACTGGCCCACAGAGCATGCAGATAATTATCTGTGACACCCATGGTGCACTGTGAGCAGGTATACAGGCCAACAGAGCATGCAGATAATTATCTGCGACACCCATTGTACACTGTGAGCAGGTATACAGGCCAACAGAGCATGCAGATAATTATCTGTGACACCCATGGTGCACTGTGAGCAGGTATACAGGCCCACAGAGCATGCAGATAATTACCTGTGACACCCATGGTGCACTGTGAGCAGGTATACAGGCCCACAGAGCATGCAGATAATTATCTTTGACACCCATGGTGCACTGTGAGCAGGTATACAGGCCCACAGAGCATGCAGATAATTATCTGTGACACCCATTGTACACTGTGAGCAGGTATACAGGCCCACAGAGCATGCAGATAATTATCTTTGACACCCATGGTGCACTGTGAGCAGGTATACAGGCCCACAGAGCATGCAGATAATTATCTGTGACACCCATTGTACACTGTGAGTAGGTATACAGGCCAACAGAACATGCAGATAATTATCTGTGACACCCATTGTACACTGTGAGCAGGTATACAGGCCCACAGAGCATGCAGATAATTATCTTTGACACCTATTGTGCACTGTGAGCAGGTATACAGGCCCACAGAGCATGCAGATAATTATCTGTGACACCCATTGTACACTGTGAGCAGGTATACAGGCCCACAGAGCATGCAGATAATTATCTGTGACACCCATTGTACACTGTGAGCAGGTATACAGGCCCACAGAGCATGCAGATAATTATCTGTGACACCCATTGTACACTGTGAGCAGGTATACAGGCCAACAGAACATGCAGATAATTATCTGTGGCACCCATTGTACACTGTGAGCAGGTTTACAGGCCCACAGAGCATGCAGATAATTATCTGTGACACCCATTGTACACTGTGAGCAGGTATACAGGCCCACAGAGCATGCAGATAATTATCTGTGACACCCATGGTGCACTGTGAGCAGGTATACAGGCCAACAGAGCATGCAGATAATTATCCTTGACACCCATGGTGCACTGTGAGCAGGTATACTGGCCAACAGAGCATGCAGATAATTATCTGTGACACCCATGGTGCACTGTGAGCAGGTATACAGGCCCACAGAGCATGCAGATAATTATCTGTGACACCCATTGTACACTGTGAGCAGGTATGCAGGCCAACAGAACATGCAGATAATTATCTGTGGCACCCATTGTACACTGTGAGCAGGTTTACAGGCCCACAGAGCATGCAGATAATTATCTTTGACACCCATTGTGCACTGTGAGCAGGTATACAGGCCCACAGAGCATGCAGATAATTATCTGTGACACCCATTGTACACTGTCAGCAGGTATACAGGCCAACAGAGCATGCAGATAATTATCTTTGACACCCATGATACACTCTGAGCAGGTATACAGGCCCACAGAGCATGCAGATAATTATCTGTGACACCCATGGTGCACTGTGAGCAGGTATACAGGCCAACAGAGCATGCAGATAATTATCTGTGACACCCATGGTGCACTGTGAGCAGGTATACAGGCCCACAGAGCATGCAGATAATCATCTGTGACACCCATTGTACACTGTGAGCAGGTATACAGGCCCACAGAGCATGCAGATAATTATCTTTGACACCCATGGTGCACTGTGAGCAGGTATACAGGCCCACAGAGCATGCAGATAATTATCTGTGACACCCATGGTGCACTGTGAGCAGGTATACAGGCCAACAGAGCATGCAGATAATTATCTGTGACACCCATGGTGCACTGTGAGCAGGTATACAGGCCCACAGAGCATGCAGATAATTATCTTTCACACCCATGGTGCACTGTGAGCAGGTATACTGGCCCACAGAGCATGCAGATAATTATCTATGACACCCATGGTGCACTGTGAGCAGGTATACAGGCCAACAGAGCATGCAGATAATTATCTGCGACACCCATTGTACACTGTGAGCAGGTATACAGGCCAACAGAGCATGCAGATAATTATCTGTGACACCCATGGTGCACTGTGAGCAGGTATACAGGCCCACAGAGCATGCAGATAATTACCTGTGACACCCATGGTGCACTGTGAGCAGGTATACAGGCCCACAGAGCATGCAGATTATTATCTTTGACACCCATGGTGCACTGTGAGCAGGTATACAGGCCCACAGAGCATGCAGATAATTATCTGTGACACCCATTGTACACTGTGAGCAGGTATAAAGGCCCACAGAGCATGCAGATAATTATCTTTGACACCCATGGTGCACTGTGAGCAGGTATACAGGCCCACAGAGCATGCAGATAATTATCTGTGACACCCATTGTACACTGTGAGCAGGTATACAGGCCAACAGAACATGCAGATAATTATCTGTGACACCCATGGTGCACTGTGAGCAGGTATACAGGCCAACAGAGCATGCAGATAATTATCTGTGACACCCATGGTGCACTGTGAGCAGGTATACAGGCCCACAGAGCATGCAGATAATTATCTTTCACACCCATGGTGCACTGTGAGCAGGTATACTGGCCCACAGAGCATGCAGATAATTATCTATGACACCCATGGTGCACTGTGAGCAGGTATACAGGCCAACAGAGCATGCAGATAATTATCTGCGACACCCATTGTACACTGTGAGCAGGTATACAGGCCAACAGAGCATGCAGATAATTATCTGTGACACCCATGGTGCACTGTGAGCAGGTATACAGGCCCACAGAGCATGCAGATAATTACCTGTGACACCCATGGTGCACTGTGAGCAGGTATACAGGCCCACAGAGCATGCAGATTATTATCTTTGACACCCATGGTGCACTGTGAGCAGGTATACAGGCCCACAGAGCATGCAGATAATTATCTGTGACACCCATTGTACACTGTGAGCAGGTATAAAGGCCCACAGAGCATGCAGATAATTATCTTTGACACCCATGGTGCACTGTGAGCAGGTATACAGGCCCACAGAGCATGCAGATAATTATCTGTGACACCCATTGTACACTGTGAGCAGGTATACAGGCCAACAGAACATGCAGATAATTATCTGTGACACCCATTGTACACTGTGAGCAGTTATACAGGCCCACAGAGCATGCAGATAATTATCTTTGACACCTATTGTGCACTGTGAGCAGGTATACAGGCCCACAGAGCATGCAGATAATTATCTGTGACACCCATTGTACACTGTGAGCAGGTATACAGGCCCACAGAGCATGCAGATAATTATCTGTGACACCCATGGTGCACTGTGAGCAGGTATACAGGCCAACAGAGCATGCAGATAATTATCTGTGACACCCATGGTGCACTGTGAGCAGGTATACAGGCCCACAGAGCATGCAGATAATTATCTTTGACACCCATGGTGCACTGTGAGCAGGTATACAGGCCCACAGAGCATGCAGATAATTATCTGTGACACCCACGGTGCACTGTGAGCAGGTATACAGGCCCACAGAGCATGCAGATAATTATCTGTGACACCCATTGTACATTGTGAGCAGGTATACAGGCCCACAGAGCATGCAGATAATTATCTGTGACACCCACGGTGCACTGTGAGCAGGCATACAGGCCCACAGAGCATGCAGATCATTATCTGTGACACCCATTGTACACTGTGAGCAGGTATCAGTACTGACTACTTTTTATATTGAGTCACATGTTTTATGTGAATTACTTTGTACTGAACTGAAGGCCAGTATTTGTCACTGTGAATATGTTGTTGCAGACGTCCATCCAGAAATCAGAGCTGGGGGAAAAGATAAGGTCCTTATTTCAATTAATTTTTGGTACAAATATCAATGTGTCTGCCGCAGATGGAGGATTATATATTCTAGAGGTTTCTTTTTATTTTTAAGTTGCAGAATGTTGTCTCATCTGAGGAGGATTCAGTGTATTATGTGTGAGGTCCATTTTGGTTCTGATGCTAGATTCAGTTAGTAAATATTAGAAAAATTGCATATTCTCAACTCGCATTTATGGATTAAGTCTTTGAATGTCATGAAATGACTGTTACTGAAAAGGAGGTGGAGATGTGTAATCCCTTTCTGTCCCCGTGAGTGATAGTGAATAGTGATATTGTGAAGTAGGAAGTCCAGATTATTCCAGATTGGCGTGTATTTACAGGGTCTGAGAGTACAGTTAGTGATTTTAATGGCTTTCCACTGGGCTGTCAGTGCTGTGGAAATGGCAGCACTGTGTTGTTAAAGCAGTTTTGTTTCTTTAATGACATTTTGAGTAAGTCTGCATGTCTGAGATTTTTACAGTACAGCTGCTCCTGCTGTAACCATGAGCTGCTGTTACTGCTGTAGTGTGACCATTTAGTTGTCTTGCAGTTGATTTGCTAAGAAATAATTAAGAAAAATGAGCTTGTAATCCACCTTGAGATTTACTTTTCTGTAATGTGGAATGTTTGATTTTGTGTTTTTGTTTTTCCAGCAAAAATGTGACATTAATGAGTTTGAAAGAATTTTTCAGAAATTATTCTGGACGAGTAATTTTATTTTTATTGATTCAAGTGGGAGACTCATCTATTGTTTTGAATAAGGGGGTGTAGTTGAGGGTAACCAAGTCAGACAGCCTGTGGGAGATGTAGATACCCAAGTACCGGATATTTCCAGTGTGAAATGGACCATCCTGATCAGCTGAATCCCAGGCATCGTCAGACAGTGAGAATATTATGTGTTTTTTTCCCGTTTACTGTGTAGTTTGATATGTTTTGAAAAGGTATTAATAAAATTAAAATTTCATATATTGAGGGTTTCATAAAAACAGCAAGATATCATCTGCATAGAGACTAATTTTGTGTTGACTTATTAGTATGAATTCTATTTATTTCACTGTTCTGTCGTATTGCTGCCACAATTGTTTCTATGAAGATGGCAAACAGTGAAGGAGAGAGTGGGCATGCAGGCCGTCTTCCCCGTTGGAGTGTGAATGCAGGTGATGTGATCCCATCTGTGACACTGTAGCTTTGGCTGAGGTGTACAGTATTTTAACCCAGTGGGTGAACGATTCTCCGAAGCCGAATCTATGCAATGTATTAAAGAGGAATGTCCAACTGACTGTCATATGCCGTTTCTGCATCTAATGATGTAATCATGGGTTTAGTATGGGTATGCTGAGCAGTACTGACTAAATTAAATAATCTATAGATGTTGTCCGAGGCATGTCTTGTCTTGATGAAATCTGTCTGATCAGTATGGATTATAGTAGGAATGACTGTCTGTAACTGAGTGGCGAGAGCTTTTGTAATGATTTTCAAGTCTGTATTCATTAGTGAGAGTGGCGGGTAACTGGAGGGTTGTGTTGGGTCTGTAGGGAGCCGCCCACTGGCCCAATGGCGAAATCCAATGGCGCAGCCGAAGGCTGTGAATGCGTGTCGGTCCTTCCAAGTGCTCCTGGGAATTACTTACCCTTTTTAATATACAAAATATTCTTTTAGACACACATCTGACTCCATTTTATTAATGACCTTATTTCAGTATATTGTAGTCATGACGTTTATGTTGTTCAGATTACTTCTGGACTGTCTTTTAGATTACCAACTCTAGTTTTACCCCTGACGAAGGAGTCCGCCAGATTCGCCTCGATCCGTGGGCTTGTTCCACAGGGTTTGTCCTAAAGGTACAGAAATCGCCACCATTTAAGACAATGTCAGCCTCTGATTATTCGGGTCCCTCGACCTATATAATTCCCCAAAGGCTCAATGTCTGCCAATCACTGAGCTTGTGGGTGCCTCGGAGATTAAGCCGATGTTTACCCGAACCACACGTACGTCCACCTCAGAGGCTCAGCCGGGGGCAGCCCATATCATAACATGTGTCAACCTCAGCGGCTGTGAAGGCGCACCTTTTGTTGCGGTAGTTTGTACGAGGTTTACTTTTGGCTCGTCTCAGGGACTCCGCCGATGCCGCCCATTGTCTTACCATGTGAATGTCTCAGAGACTATGCCCGGTGCCTAGGAACATAGTGTGTACGCTGGCCCGTAACTGAGCATGTGTGAACTCCAGAGGTGTGGTTCTGGTATCCACCTAACTTAACTTGGGCGGTCGAGTTTGGGACCCGGATAAAGGGGATTTAACCCAGAGGCTACAAGATAGTATTTACCACTTTTGTCCTAATAAGGATAGAAGTCCAATCTGGAAAGTTTATAAAGAAGTTAGCAAATCAGACAGCCATAAAATAATCGAAACAACATTTATTAAACATACTACAATATACAATTATTGACATGTGGCCACATACTTGTAAATACAATTTGACAAATACAATATTAAACCATCCCATACCTCAGCGGAGAGTGCACAAAGTTCTGCGGAAAGCATCTGACTACAGATGGACTTTCGCTCAGTTCTCTGTGGGAGCTCTGATTACAGAGTGACTCCCTGAATTCTTCTGAGGCCCTTCCTTAAATCTGAGAGTATAGTATTTGCCATCTCATGCCCATTCAAACGAGACCAAACATGTGTGTATTTGTCCCTAACATCTATGTGTGGTGAGTTATCCTGTTTATAGTGGAAAAGGTGTCAGTGTATGAAGACTGACAGCTGTTGTTGCTGTGGATTGACTATGGAACTCCGGTCACTCCAGGGGGTGAAAGGTCTTGCTTCTTCTGCGTTGCTCCAGTTATTCCTATCCAGTCTCTCAGGAGCCGGCAGGCCTTTGCCTTCCTTAAAAGGGGTGGTTTGAAGAGTTGAGTCCAGTCTTGCCTGGGCCAGCGGAGCTCTGAAATAGACTGATGCAGGCTGATCAGAGTTGGGGGCTGCAGGACCTATAAGTTTTATGTCCTTACAGGTCTTTATCAGGTCTCAATAACACTGTAATGGCCGGTAACTGGAGGGTTGTGTTGGGTGTTTATCAGATCTCAATAACACTGTAATGGTCACTGCGCTCATGTTTGATGGGATTTGTGATGCATGTTTAATTTCTCTTACCAGTCTATTGAAGAGTGGAGAAAATATGTCCCAAAAATGTGTATAGATTTCTGCAAGGTAACCATCCGGTCTGGCGATTGGTTGTTAGGCATTTGGTTGAGGACCTTATGGAGTTCTTCTGATGTTAATGGTGCATCAAGCAGAGGTGGAGATTTCAGGTGTAGGGAGTACAAATCCAGACCAAGATTTTGTTTCAACAAACCAGTTGAGTCTCTGACTGTGACTCTTTATATTCAACTGGTTTATTGAAACAAAATCTTGGTCTGGATTTGTACTCTCTGGACCTGAAATCTCCACCTCTGGCATCAAGGGCATCTGCTGTTTCATTGGTTAATATGGGTAAGTCTAGATTATTTAAAAATGATTCTATATCAACTGGATCTGGTTCTTGTTCTGAGAAGTATAGGTTCTTATAAAATGTTCAAAAGATGTTAATTTTGCGTGATTATTGAAATATTTATTAGAGGAGTCACTTTTGCTTAAAAATAATGCTTGTAATGGTCAGGTGATCTTATTTACTGGGGAGTTTTTGTCTGTCTCTTTGCAGGCTGTCAGGCTGTAGAGTCACAGAAGAAGGCTGTTCTTCCTTGGCTTCAGCTCTGAGGTCAAACCCCTCACACCTGAGAGAGCTGGACCTGAGCTACAATCACCCAGGAGACTCAGGAGTGAAGCTGCTCTCTGCTGTACTGGAGGATCCCAGCTGTAAACTGGAGAAGCTGCAGTGAGTACAGAGTGTGTGTCTGACACGCTACAGATACTTATGCATGTATGTGAAGAAGAGGCACCAATAAATAAATGGATACAGCAGTAGTACTATGTCATTCTGCTTCTCCTATAGTGTGGATCACGGTGGAGAGTGCAGGACCAGACCAGGCTTACAGAAATGTAAGTGTCTTTGCATGTTTTTTATTAATAATACCATGCTATGTTATGGTTGTATTCACACAATTGTTGTGATGAGTGTGGCTTTTTGCACTGTGTGTAGATGGATTTCCATGTTTGAGTTTAGGTGAGTTTCATGTCATTTTAGACAAACATCCAAACGAGAAACAAAATATTAGAATCATCACCAAAAACACTATCAATTCATTTAATCGTTTTTAAAAATATTTTTTACAAATGCTTTACAGCTGCTTGTATTATCTTTGTGTTTGTGTGGGAGCGTAGGATGGTTAAAATATATTCTGAATTAGTTATACATGTTTAATTTCACAAAAAAAATAATCCTTTGCATTTGTTCTTTTTGCGGATGCCGTGAGTGTATGTGTTTTCAGTGTGAGATTTGTTAGTATTGTCCTAAGACGGCACCTGTAGTAGGGGTGGGAATCTTTAGGTACTTCGCGATCCGATCCAATTACGATTCTGGGATCCACGATCCGATTCCAAAACGATTCTTCATATACATTTTTTTGCAAATATGCTTAATTTAAAATTTAAATTATATGTTTTTTGTTCATAGTTAGAATCTCTGTTTGACAGTATTTCAATTTTTAAAATGACAAAGTGAAATAAAGACTTTTATTGATTTTATTTTAACAAAATTATATCAGGATGAACAATTACTAAGAACAATTGTAACAACAAATCAACAAATGTGTTGTTTTCAGTTTGTTTAGAACCTTTTAACAAAGGAAGGAATGTCTTTTATTTATTTTTGTTTAGAACCTTTAGAATTATCTTCAGCCGCGAGCTTAAACTCATCCGTGATGTAGTGAGCCGTAATGGTGACATACGAGTCTGTTGAAATTCATGTCCATGCATCGCATGTTATTGCAATCCTGTCCATATTACTTATTGATTCTAAAATTTGAGCTTTAGTCTCCCTGTAGAGTGCGGGTATTGCAGTGTCACTGAAATAACGTCGTGACGGCACACTATTTCTTGGCTCAAGCACCTGTAACATTGAGCGAAATCCTTCGTTCTCCATTACAGAATAAGGCCAAATCTTTGGCAATGAAACCCGCCACTGACCGGGTAATTCGTTTGGCTTTTTCAGAATTGGATGGAAGCTTTGCTACTTGCTCAAGGGTCCTTTGAGTGAAACCGGCGCTGGGCGCAATCGGGACCGAAGTCCGTTCCTGCAGCTCTGAGTGGAACCGTGTTATATGCTTCTTCATATTAGTAGTGTTCCCGAAATACTTAAATTTGGCGTGACAGACTTTGCACACAGTATGGCTTTTATCAACGACCCCTTTCTCTTTGTCTTCACAAAATCCAAAATGTTGCCACACAGTCGATTTTAAATTTGATGGTGCAGGATGTAGTTTGTCCATTGTTCAAATGAAGAGCAGCATATGTAAGAGGCGAGCGTTGTAATGTTTATTTTTCCGGCGCGCAGTCGCAATTTGATAGAACACAGAATCGATTCTGAATCTTTGAGAATCGATTTTGAATCGTTAGAGAAAGAAAAAAGATGCATCGATGCATCGATTTTTTCTCTCACCCCTAACCTGTAGGCAGTGAGTGAATTTGCATTTTTACAGGGTGGTTCTGTAACAATCATTAATATTCATGAGAAAATATTACTGATTGGTCACTGAATCCCTTAAACCAGAGGAGCCCAAATCCTGTCCTGCACATTTTTGGGTTTCCCCTCATTTAACACACCTAATTCATCTCCTTGTGCTAATAACCACACAGCTCTTGAGCTGAATCATTTCATAAATAATAATCAGCCAGGCAATCATGTAGGGCTTCGCTCATGAATATTAAAAAGTTCTCCTGATTCACGGCGCTAAAAGAATTTTGCACCCGGGACGTATTGGATGTGCGGCGGAAAATATCAAATTTCATTTCGGCGCTCATGTTAACAGATTAGAGCGGCCGCGTGCGTGCGCGAGATGCGGGGCTCACGCCTCGCGGCAGCGGCGCAGCATCTACAGTCACGCGCGCGGTAAGCGGTTCTCTATGGAAGCGTATTGCATTCATCTGGGAAAAATTAATTCTGTTTTTCCGAATTAATGAGATAATAATCCAGTTTTTCAGTGCAATTTTTTTCAGAATTAATGAGAACTTTCCTGTTTTTTATGATGCACGATCTGTGCCGGAATAATCGTTTATATCAGAATCCAGGTCCAAATGTTTATTAAATATCACTTTAAACATGTAATAATATTACTTAAATATTCTGTTATTTATGGCCATTTTCAAGCCGCACGCGCCGGAATTAGCGGTTAGAAGAAAAGACACTGACTTTAGTATTGATCTCTGGTGCCGTTTGTTATATTTTATGTTCGAATTTAATCTGTCTGAATTAAATCAATCACACGTAGACACGTTTTAACTCCTCGCTTCTTTACTTTCCTCACATCCTGTGTTTCACCCACAACATTCCCCACTGTTGCCAATAACACCGTTCCCCTGGTTATTTTATTACGTTCAGTACATGACATCCCCCCTTCACTTGGACATGAACTTGATGTCACCCAGAACTTTACTTCTATTCAAATCAATATTTCCTGTCATAAGTAGTCTAAACACTCCATTTAACATGAACTCAAATGACCTTCCTTCTTCAAATGGCAACTCCTTATTTTCACCTAAACCTTTTATCATTGTTCCTATGTAAACCAATACTGCATTGAACTAATGGTTTAAAAACGTAACTTCTCAATCTTATCCTTAACTGTATTACTTTCGTCTGAACTCATTCAGCAACATACTGTAAACACGTCTGTTGACAAGAACAATCAACCTTATCAAACAATACCCAAAACTTAGCTAAGGACAAAGTCTTTCAGTCTCTCAGGAGGCTTTCTCTGCCTCTGAGGCCTACAGGTAGGTGTGGAAGGCTCGTCTGTCTCGGCTGGCCCTGCCAGACATTCGGAAGAGTTCATGGCCTGTTGCTGTTCTGGGTAGATTGCAGCCTTGGTATCTTCCAATTCTCCTGCCCCGTGCTGGTCTGTGATGTATCTCTTCACAAAGGTTGTATTCCGACTGTACTGAGCTCCATCAGGCGATTCCACAGTCACTTGGTTTCCTTTCTTTTTGACTACTGTGTGTGGTCTTTTGTTGAAAGTTGTAGTGAACTTGTCCACCTTTTGTTGTCGCAGCACCACTTTGTCTCCTACATTCACGTTGGAGTATTCTGCATTCCTCCGTTCATCTGCATAGAGCTTATAAAGCCCTTTTTGTTCTCCATCCCTATCTCTCACTTCTAAATCCATGAAATCTGGTGTGATCTCAGGCAGCTTGCCTCTCATCTTTCTGTTGAACAAAAGTTCAGCAGGACTTTTTCCTGTTGTGTTGTGTGCAATCCCTCGGTACACTGTGACATATCGCCTGAGTTCTTTCTGCCAATCCAATCCGGCAGATTGCGCGATTCTGATTCGTTTCATGAGCGAGCTATTTTGGCGTTCCACTTCACCATTTGCCTGAGCCCATTTTGGTGTCGTTCTGAGGTGCACAATTCCTTTTTCTGCACAATAGTCTCTGAACTCATTTGACTTAAACTGTGGCCCATTGTCAGACTTCAGTGTCACTGGAAGTCCATGTCTGCTAAACATGTTTTCAAGACTGTCAATCACTGTTTCAGGTTTTGTAGAAGTGAGCACATCATACTCATAATATCTACTGTAATAATCCACCACAACCAGTATTGAGTGTTTCGACGGCAGGGGTCCCAACAGATCAATGGCTAACGCTTGCCACGGACCTTCTGGAAGTGGCGTTGGCCTTAGTGGCTCGGGTGCATCGGGACGTGATGTAATCTGACACCCGTGACATGCTTTACAGTATTTCTCTGCAGCTTTGTCAATTCCGGGCCACCAAACCTTGCTTCTGAGGTGTTGCTTCGTGCCTACAATCCCTAAATGTCCTTCATGTGCCAGCATAAGTGCTCTTGCACGTAAAGCATTTGGCAGCACAATGCGTGTCCCTCTCAGCACAATGTAGCCCATTACACAAAGTTCACCTGCAACAGGTGCATATGACATACATTTTTCAAAATGTCCCGTCTTTATGGCCTCTCTCACCTCTATCAGTTCCGAGTCAGTTCTTGAGGCTTCTTCCACCTCTCTAGCTGTCAGAGCACTGGGGATGGCATTCACCGTGACAAACCGCACATATTCCTCCGATTCTTGTGTGTGTTTTTCTTTCATGGCTGTCTCCCCCATCAGCCTTGACAGTGAGTCAGCAATGTTTTGACTTCCAGGCACATATATAACTTTGAAGTTGTATGGCTGTAGTCGCAACACCCATCTCTCCACCCGGGCACAGGGTTTTGACCGCGGCCCATATATTGACTCCAAGGGTTTGTGATCAGTGACCAGTTCAAATTGTCGGCCGTACACATAAGGATGTAGTCGCTCACAAGCCCACACAAGAGCTAAGGCCTCTTTCTCAGTTTGAGAATATCTTCTCTCACAGTCACTCAAGCTTCTACTCACGTAGCATATAGGAACCATCTCGCTCTGCTGACGCTGAACAAGCACAGCGCCGAGGCCTACTGGGCTTGCATCTACAATCACTCTTGTTGGTGCCTCTTTATCAAAGTATGCTAGAGTTCCAACTTTCGCTAAGGCTTCTTTCAGCTTATTGAAAGCTTTTCTTTGCTCTGAGCTAAACACAAACCTTGTTCCCTTTCTGATCAGACGTCTCAACGGTTCTGCCACCATTGCAAATCCTGGAATGAATCGACTGCTGTAGCTCACGAGACCTAGAAAGCTTCTCACTTCAGATGCATTTTCAGGCTCTCTGGCTTCTGCTATTGCTCTGACCCTCTCTGATGTAGGTCCAATGCCTTTGTCTGTTAGCAGTATTCCCATGAACACTAAGCGATCCATATTGAACTCACATTTGTCAGGATTCAAAGTGAGTCCACTCTGTTGTAAACGCTCCATAACGGCTTGCAGACGCTGGTGATGTGTCTCTGGGTCCGCCGCATGAACAACAATGTCATCTGAGATGTTTTCGACGCCCTCTATTCCAGCTAGTGCAGAGGCAATTTCATGCTGGTACTGCTCACTTGCTGAAGACACTCCAAAGATCAGGCGCTTGTATCTGTAGACTCCATTGTGTATGGCAAATGTCGTGATTTCACGTGATGCTGGGGTCAATTCCAATTGATGATAGCCCCACTTCAGATCCAGTTTGCTGAAGACTTTAGATCCGTTCATGCTCTGCAGAATTTCGTCCACAGTTGGAATGGGGTATCGCTCTCTTACTATGGCTCGGTTTGCTTGACGCATGTCAAGGCACAGCCTTATTTCAGAGTTTGCTTTAGGCACAATGACTACTGGGTTAACCCATGGAGTAGGTCCCCTGACTGCTTCAATTATGTCCATGTCTAACAGCTCTTTTATCTTTCTCTCTACAGGTCCCCTTAAATTGAATGGTATCCACCTTAAAGGCTGAGCTACTGGCTGAATGGCAGGATTTATATAAAGGCTTATTTGTTTAGTTTTTAACTTCCCTACACCCTGAAAGACATTTGGGTACTGTGATATCATCGCCTGCCTCAGGTCCTGTATTGCTGCAATGTCTGTGCCAATTTTTAGAACCCCCAGTTTTATGGCTGTATCTTTCCCTAGTAGTGGCTCCCCATGTCCTTTGATGACAATAAACTCTGAGTATTCACTAGCACTCCCAATTATTGTCTCACATTTGAATGCTCCTTTTACAGGTAGTGGCTGGTTAGACGAGTATGCATACAACTTTCTTTCTACACCCACAACATATGACTGGCATTTTATATTTTGCTTTTTTAGTTTTTCCCAGGTGTTCTCGTCAACTATGTTACATGTAGCACCAGAGTCTATGAGCATGTTCAAATTTACTCCTCCTAGGCACACATTCAGTCTGTTCTGTACTGAACTGTCCTTTATCACAAATGCATATTCAGCTTGTTCTTCAATATTGTTGACAGTCTGTTTTTTAGCGCTTTTAGTTTTGCACATTTTTGAAAAATGGTCTTTGCCATTACATTTATGGCATTTCTGTCCCTTAGCGGGACACCTTGGGTCTTTGCCAAAGTGATCTGTATTTCCACATCTATAGCAACGTTGCTGCTCAGACTTACTTGTTTGCAGATTTTGCTTTTTCTTATATTTTGTTCTGCTGTGCTTTTGGCTTATGTGATTCACACTTTCTGTCTTTGCACATGCAGACTCCTCCCGAGAGAGAGACATCTGTTCCTCGATCCTCTCACAGAGTGCTGCGATATCCAGTGCACGAGTGAGAGTGAGATCGTGTCCTTCCTCCAGGAGTTTTCGTCTCACGTAACTTGATGAACATCTTGCCATCACTGCATCGCGGATTTGATTTGCCATGTCCCCAGCAAATGAACAATCCCTCGCCGCTTGTCGTAGTCTCGTCGCGAACTGTTGTACAGTCTCCCCTTCTTTTTGCGAAAGTGCATGAAATTCTTGCCGCGCGAACGTCACATTTATCCTCGGCACAAAATAGTCATTCAGAGCCCGCACTGCACCTGCATAGTCGGCCGGTTCGCCTGTGTCCGGCAAAGTCGAGAATATATCTTGGACATCTGGCCCTGCGTGGTGCAAAAGTAATGCTCTCCTCCGTCGTAATGTTGTAGCAGGTGTATCCTCACCGATTATGAGTCCCTTTCCATCCGCAAACAGTTCGAAAGACGTTAGCCATCTCGTCCACCGCCGTCCTAGCGTGACTGGGTCTTTGAAGCACTCAAACATCGGGATACTGACTTTATCCATCTTAATAGTAGTGACTTTCCTCACGTGCATTCGCCCACTACTCGTCGCCAATGTTATATTTTATGTTCGAATTTAATCTGTCTGAATTAAATCAATCACACGTAGACACGTTTTAACTCCTCGCTTCTTTACTTTCCTCACATCCTGTGTCTCCTCCACAACATTCCCCACTGTTGCAAATAACACCGTTCCCCTGGTTATTTTATTACATTCAGTACATGACACCGTTTTGTGGTAAATATGCTTGTGATGAATATGTCTGATGAATGTCGCTGCTTTGTCATTTTTTAATTAAATTAATTAAGCTGTTAGTTTAGCTCGTGCCCATTTTGGCGGCTCTTCCCGCCGCCGTCGCGCGCCCACTTTATGTTTCATAAACTTCAGTTCCCGCTTCGTTAGGGGAAGCTGTGCTGTTTTTATATCGTACAGAAACATAAAGTACAGGCGGCCTGATGGGATTAATAATTCTTCCTCCTGCCTACAGACTCCTGCCAGCTGACGCTGGACCCCAACACAGCAAACAGATTCCTGTCTCTGTCAGGGGGGAACAGGAAGGTGACAGGGGGGGCAGCGCAGCCATATCCTGATCATCCAGAGAGATTTGACTGGTGGGAACAAGTTCTGTGCAGAGAGAGTCTGACTGGCCGCTGTTACTGGGAGGCTGAGTGGGATGGACGTGCAGCCTGGATAGGAGTGACTTATAAAGGGATCGGGAGGAAAGGAGTGAGTGACTGTGGGCTTGGAGACAATAACAAGTCATGGTGTCTGTACTGTGATACTGACAGTTACTCTGTCCTGCACAATAAGAAACAGACTCTCATATCCATAAAGCCCTCAGGCCCCCGCAGAGTAGGAGTGTATCTGGACTGGGGGGCTGGTGCTCTGTCCTTCTACAGAGTCTCCTCTGATGGACTGACCCCCCTGCACAGACTCACCTCCTCATTCACTGAGTCCCTCTATCCAGGGTTTGCGGTTTATAGAAACTCCTCAGTGTCACTGTGACTTGTTGCTGGTTCTCCTGCAAAAAGGTCAAATCTCTGCTTTTTAACCTTTATAATCATTTTTACTCTGAAATTTTTTGACAGAACTGTGCAAAAGTCTGAGGCAGGCAAAGAAAATGATGTTTAGATTATCCTCCTGTTGGTGTAAAACTATGATATGATGCCTGTCAAAGTGTGTCAGCTTCGCCATTTCAGAACCTCTGCTAAAATCATCCCAGTATTTGCAGCGACCGTCCAGTGCAGCCATGTATTTTTTGACTTGGCCACTAACACACCTCATACAGCTAGTCAATCTCTCACTGACTTTTTAAACCAATATATTTAATTACTTAATTGAGCTGTTGGTGAAATTTAACAAAATCATGGAACGGCTGAGGTGCCCCTGAGGAGAAGTTTGGGAACTGAAGCGGTGTTCATCTACCCATCCAACTAGATATCAGTAACCTTTTAGAAAACAGAAGAAATTATTACTAGTTTTTATTGTGTTACTCTGAATTTGCACACGTTATAATGTTAAATTGTGATTTTTGTTCTATGCCAAAGTACACTTGCTACCCAGATAAACAGCTTTAAACATTTCTTTGGACTGCCTAAGACTTTTGCACAGTACTGTATGTTTGACAAAAAATAAATGACTGTGTTCAGTGAGCTGAATAAACATGAAAAATGTTGTTTTTTATACGTTTTCTCTCTGACTAAAATGTAATTAAATGTAATCCTGATTGGGGGGGGCTATCCCCTTCTCCTGTATATGTACATTTTATATATTGTATATTTATGTCCATTTACTGTATTTCTTCCCTGTACAGTGACAATAAAGGCTTTCTGTTCTGTCCTATTAATGTCCTGCTTCAGCGTCACCCAAAGCATAACTGAGTAACATAATGAAACCACAGTCTGCTGGATTAAGTTAAATTCACTGTATTACTGCAGCTGAACAAAACTGACACAATGACTGTCAATCAGTGTATAAAATAATCATTTAACTAGAGACATAACAGACTGAAAAAAACTGGAAAATATAATTATGTCCTGGTTCAGTGGATTAAAGTAAATAAAATTATTATTAATATATTTAAATAAATAAAGAAATTTGATTTGTTAAATAATTAACATCCTTGCCACCCCCCCCCCCCCCCCCCCCACTGTAAAAGATCTGGCTACTCCCCCGTTGGATAGAAGGGGCAGGTGCCCAGGCAGCCTTCCCACCCCCACCCCTCTCTAAAAGGTCTGGTTGCTCCCCCATCATACAGAATAGGCAGGTGCCCAGACAACCTTGCCACCCCCCACCCACTGTAAAAGGTCTGGTTACTCCCCCGTCGGACAGAACGGGCAGGTGCCCCGGCACCCTTGCCACCCCCACCCCTCTCTAAAAGGTCTGGTTGCTCCCCCATCATACAGAATAGGCAGGTGCCCAGACAACCTTGCCACCCCCCACCCACTGTAAAAGGTCTGGTTACTCCCCCGTCGGACAGAACGGGCAGGTGCCCAGACACCCTTGCCACCCCCACCGCACTGTAAAAGGTCTGGTTAATGCCCCGTCAGACAGAAAAGGCAGGTGCCCCGGCACCCTTGCCACCCCCACCCCACTGAAAAAGGTCTGGTTACTCCCCCGTCGGACAGAACGGGCAGGTGCCCAGGCACCCTTGCCACCCCACCCCACTGAAAAAGGTCTGGTTACTCCCCCGTCGGACAGAACGGGCAGGTGCCCAGGCACCCTTGCCACCCCACCCCACTGAAAAAGGTCTGGTTACTCCCCCGTCGGACAGAACGGGCAGGTGCCCAGGCACCCTTGCCACCCCACCCCACTGAAAAAGGTCTGGTTACTCCCCCGTCAGACAGAAAAGGCAGGTGCCCCGGCACCCTTTCCACCCCAACCCACTGTAAAAGATCTGGTTCTGCCCCCCCCAGACAGGACGGGCATCTCCACAGGGTCCCTTAACTCCCCCCCCCACCGAACTGTAAAAGGTCTGGTTACTCCCCCGTCGGACAGAACGGGCAGGAGCCCAGGCACCCTTGCCACCCCCACACTACTGTAAAAGGTCTGGTTATGCCCCCCTCAGACGGAAAAGGCATGTGCCCAGGCACCTTAGCCACCCCCCCCCCCACTGTAAAAGGTCTGGTTGCTCCCCCGTAGGACAGAAGGGGCAGGTGCCCAGGCACCCTTGCCGCCCCCACCCCACTGTAAAAGGTCTGGTTATGCCCCCATCAGATAAAGCACAGAAGCACAGACCCTCTTGCCACCCCCACCCCACTGTAATAGGTCTGGTTATGCCCCCCTCAGACAGAAAAGGCATGTGCCCAGACACCCTTGCCACCACCACCCCACTGTAATAGGTCTGGTTATGCCCCCCTCAGACAGAACGGGCAGGTGCCCAGACACCCTTGCCACACCCACGCCACTGTAAAAGATCTGTTTATGCCCCATGAGACAGAATGGCCGGGTCCCACACCCCCCCCCCCCACACTGTAAAAGGCCTGGTTACTCCCCCGTCGGACAAAAAGGGCAGCTACCCAGACACCCTTGCCACCCCCACCCCACTGTGAATAGTCTGGTTACTCCTCCATAGGACTGAAGAGGCAGGTGCACAGGCAGCCTTGCCACCCCCACCCCACTGAAAAAGGTCTGGTTATGCCTCAGTCAGACAACGGGCATGTACCCAGGATCCCTTGCCATCCCCACCCCACTGTAAAAGGTCTGGTTATGCCCCCGTCAGACAGAACGGGCAGGTGTCCAGGCAGCATTGCCACCCCCACCCCCCCTGTAAAAGGTCTGGTTAAAGCCCCGTCAGACAAGACGGGCAGTTTCCCAGGCAACCATGCCACCCCCTCTCCACTGAAAAAGGTCTGATGTCTGACTTTAAGGTAACAATCAACCCAGTTCTCCATGCAGATCAATACCCGTTACCACGTATAGAAGACATTTTTGCTTCATTAGCTGAAGGGCAACACTTTTCAAAGATTGATTTGGCTCAACAAGTTCTGGCAAGAGACTACCGTCAGTCTAAGCAGAAATGGCAGCATGGTGAAATACTGTCCAAGACAGGCCCTCTAACATACACTGTGAGAGTTGGGGGAAGTGTTATCTGGCGTCGACACGTCGATCAATTGCTGGAAGCAACCGCTCAACGTTCAGCCAATAAGAGCACAGAGGATGACCTTCATAACCCTGAGGACTCTGATGAGCTCGTGTGCACAGCCTCAGAGCCGCCGCCTCCTGATCATGGAAATGCTGCACTGGTTAATGCGGGTATTCCTGAGGTTCCTGTTCAGGGCTCTGACCCTCACGAGAGACGCTATCCTGAAAGAGCTCATCATCCTCCCCAAAGACTGGACCTATAGAAATGCATTGCGTTGTTTTTGCCATGTTTAATGAGTGTTAGGTGTGTTAAGTGTTCAGCACGAATGTCGAAGTGTTCAGGACTATTTGGTTGTAATTGTAAAGTTGTAATTGCCAGTACTGTAGTAGTGGGGTATATTATTGTTTCGTTTTCCTTTTATATGAGATAGACATCAATGCTGTAAGGGAGGAAATGTTATGTTCACATTAGATATAGGAACTACTTTTCTGGTATGTACCACAATAATTAACATACAGACTGGCTAGCGTAGGAATACGCAGAGTTAGAGAACTATATAGTCCTACACTGAGAAGTGACATGCGATGCAGTACAATTCCTAGTAAAGACATTGCTAACTTTACTTTGGTGTCTGTTGGATGTATGTTGTGAAAGTGAGAAACACAACAATGTACATTCAGAGCTTCCCGATGTCACAGTGGAAGTTGTACATGATGTTGCTCCCGGCTGTGTAGCAATACCATGTAACGCAGCGCGAACACCTGCCAAAACTGCACGTTCTATGGCCTCTAAGTGAGCAGAATTCGCCATGTTGTCCCGCATCAGCCCTAACCTGCGCTCTCGTCGGTACCCGCCCATTTTACACAAATGGGCGTGGCTAATTTGCATACGTTCTCAACATTTAATCTACATTTAGATTTAACATTTAGATTTAACATTTATATTTAAGTTTTATATTTAACATATATATTTAACATTTATATTTACATTTACATTTAACATTTACATTTAATATTTATATATAGACAAACCATTTATATTTACATATGATAAACAATTTTGAACATAATTTACACAGCAAAAAAACCTGATAATCCACAACACCATTGACTTCTAGCTAAATGTCAGAAAATTGCACTAAATGTTGAAAAAGTGGCAAGTACAAAAATGTTTGCTACCTTTACAAACAGCGCCCCATACCAACTAATTCCAATAACCGCTTATCCAGTACAGGGTTATGGGACACACACATCACAGGAAGCACAGGGCACAAGGCAGAGACACCCTGGATGGGATGCCAGTCCATCACAGGGCAAACACTCACTCACATGCTGAGGACAATCAAGAGACACTAATTCACCAAACTGCATGATCTTGGACAGCATGAAGAAACCTGAGGAAACCCACAGGAACACGAGGAGAACATGCAAGCTGTACATGCAGAACCAGGAGTGGGAACCACACCCACAAGCCTGGAGGTGTGAAGTGAGAGCAGCTGGTCTGAAGTCCTGAAGGGAGCTGGAGCGCCATTTCTTTGGAACAGTGTGGAGCCGTCCTGCATTACTGCTTATCCTGTATGGGGGGGTGGGGAGCCTGGAGCCTGTCCCAGGTGGCACAGGGCGGGGGACACAATGGACAGGATACTAGTTTATAGCAGAGCACAAACTCACACATACAGACTCACACTAAGGGCAGCTTAGAGATTCCAATCGGCTGATCGCAGTTTCATGTTCTCCAAAGTAGGAGGAGAAAGCCCACATTGGAAGAACATGCAGACTTCACACATACAGCAGGAGGGACAGGAAACAAGCCAAGAGACAGAGGTTACACCCCGAGACCCCACACCCCCCCACAATCACACATACTGTTAGGATTTATTTAAAAGTTACATTTTAATGCTACAAAATGATGACTGACTATGAACTTCATATTCCAGAACTGTGTTGGAATCTATGCTGACTGTAAGAATGTTACCTTACAGGATTTACCCGTTTCTGTGCCCTGTACCTACAGTAAGGAGCTGGGATCTCTGTTCCTTCAAAGCAGACAGACTCACTCACATATGATTACAGTTCTAGTACATAGCAGATACTGTTGCTGAAAGTGGTGAACAAGTGAGGCAAATATAACAATGCAAACATGCTGCTGTCAAGGTGCTGCCTGGGCACTAGTGCAGCTAGGCTGGTATTTCTGGGCTCCACAGACATCACTGGTGGTTGGTGTCGTGGTCACCGGGATGAAAGACTCGTGCAGCAGGTGTTTCTCAGACAACAAACAGGGACTTTCTGGGATCAGGATGGGAGGCTATGGAACCGGCAACACATAAGGCACAACATCAGTGATCGAACTGGGGAACACAGGACCAGGAAGCACTTATATGGAGGACTAATGATGGAAGAGACTGGAGACAGCTGGGAGTGTTTAACACGAGGGCTGGAACGAGACGTGAGACCAACAAGCAGCAAACATGGCCTGTTAGAGCCACGTCAGGGAGGAGGCGGGATATTTAATTTCATTTTTATATAGTGCCTCACAGAGTCGTCCCAAGGCACTTTACATAGATGTGTAGTCATACATTACAACATCATTAAAGACAGTAATACACAACGGGAAAAAGGAAAGAAAGATATTAAATAAAGAAAGCCAGATGACAACGGAGGAGAGGAACAAAAACCCCCAAGTAAGGAGATAAAATAGACCTCTGGGGGTCCATGGACAACTGGCTGCCCAACCCCCCCGGGCAGACTAATATTACTGAGAACAGAAAAGAGTGGAGCTGCTTGCTAAAGGCCAGGTGTGAGGTGTGATTAAAGTCTGTCAATAAGCCTGTTCTCCACGCTGGCCTGTGTAGGGTGACACTCAAGGCTGCACCCAGGATGACACAGTTAGCAGGTCCAATTCGCAGTGTCACCCCTCCATGGGACAGAACCAGGACTCCAGCTGAGATGGTGCCCCCCCCCCCCGGGCAGCACCTGGAAATGTGGGGAGGCAGAGAGCATGGATGGTCAGAACATGCGTTGACACATAAATGGACAAGCATAGTGGATAAAAATGGCATTGCTTAATGTGACAGTACCCCCCCCCCCCCCAACCCACCAAAAGCATGCGCTCCGGCCATGAAGTCCAAGGGGGTTAGACAACAGGGATGGAACCAGACTGGACTCTGGACTAGACAGGGGACGACAGAACAGATGGTAGACAGGACAAGGCCAGACAAGACTAGCCAGAACACTAGACAGACAGCAACACCAGACATAAGACCAGTTGCAGAACACCACTAAGGACATGGAGCGGATAAAGGAAAAGCTAGGAACCACAGGTACAGCAGTCCTGTCAGACCCCAAAACAGGACGGACAGGTGGAGGGTCAACAAGAACAGGGGCACAGGATGCAGAAGACAAGGAGAGATACAGGCGGGACAGAGCAACAAGACAAACACTGAGGCACAAAAAGGAATAACATGGGGCATCCAGGGAAGCCAGGCGAAGACTCGGGGCTGGGGACCCTCCTAGGCCCCTTTCCAGGTGAGGCTGAACTCTGCCGAATCACAGGACCAGAGGGTCTGGGAGGGCCAGCAGGGCCGGAGGACGTGAGGGGTTGGGAGGTGATGAGAGAACCGCAGAGCAGTAGGGCAGCAAGGAGACAACAGGACAGGAACAGGAAGATGACAAGGGACATACAGGGCAAGAGCAGAGACTGGCAAACCCTCTCTGGGAGACAGACATTCTGCCTGCCGCTTTCTTGGACTCCTGTTGATACTGGTGACCAGAAACTGGGACCAGAGTAATCGGAGTCTGGGATGAAGGAGGGACCCACGTAGCAGGACCCAGGGCACTCTAGCAGGACATCCTCTGGATCCATCTTCTCTGGTGGCAGCCTGCAGGCATGTGCCGGTGGGACATCAGGATAGAAAGTGGGCACCAGCAGGCCGTCAGGAGATGAGGTGGGCACCGGCTGGACGTCTGGGGACATTGAGGTGGGTGCTGGCCAGGCATCAGGGGACAGAGAGGTGGACGCTGGCCGGACATGATGGAGCAGTGTGGCAGGTGTCGGCTGGTTACCAGGGAACCGTGTCAGATTCTATGAGAAGCCTAGAGGCAACCAAGGCCTCACCTGTGTTGGACACTGTGGGTGCGGCCTGAGCGGCCCCCTGGGCCGGGAGCCTTAAGTGCGGATGTAACGACTGCAACGGCCGGCTCTCCTGGGCCAGATACTGTAGATGCAGTGTCTTTCAATCACGAGTGCGCTTCCCTAACCATTACGTCACCACTGCTCACTACTATGTGTACTATTAAAAGAGGCAGTAGGGTCTTGTCCAGCCAGCTGACAAAACGTTTCCACATTTAATTGGAACGAAGGATGGTAGGAAACATCTGTATTGTGTGCAGACTTCCAATAAAACCATGTTGAAGCAAAGTCCGACCTCTACTGTGGTCCAGCACTCTGACAACCATAGAACTAGGAGTGAAGCCTGTTCTTCTGTGCTGGAGAGCTTTGGGGAGCATGTTTTGGCGAACAGGGGGATCACAGTAAATCCCAGAGAAGCATCATGTTGTCAGACTTCAAGTGACAATGAGGACGCAGGTCGCCCTACGGCAAACGACATGGAGACGGCGGGCTCCTTTTCTCCAGAGCACCCCACCTCTGCGGGGTTCAGCACACTCACTCCATTCCAGAGGGCCCTGAGGATCTCCGCTATAGCTGTCACACCCTCCACTTGGGAGTCCGGGGAGAGGGCGGCTATGCCCTCCGTCAGAGATGGGCCATTCTCTCTGGGGAAAGATGTACTGCGGCCTGAACCAGCGACATTAGGTATGCTTGACACAAGCAGCAGTGATCGGCTGTAGGGACCTGGGGAATCTACTGGGGCTTGTCGAGTTCCGTCAGTCTGTTGGGTGCCAGGATGAACGACTCTGGGAGCAGGTGTTAGACAATAAACTGGGATTTACTGGGATCAAGATGGGAGGCTAGGGAACGAGCAACACGGAGGGCACCACATCAATGGGGAACACAGGGCCAGGAAACACTTATACAGGAATAACAAGGGAACAGACTGGAAGTAGCTGGGAGTGTTTAACATGAGGGATGGAACGAGACGCGAGACCAAAGAGCAGCAGGCATGGCTTATTAGAGCCACGTCAGGGAGGTGGCAGGACATGACGTTTGGGGCTATGGTTAGGGTTAGGATTAGGGTAAAGTGTTTGTGGCAGAGAGCGGTCAGTAGTACAAGGACACGACTACACCACCTGGGGAATTTCACCACAGGAAAAATTACTCTAAATTAAGAGCACACAAGTTCATTTACCGAATGGAGCTAGAGATGTGTTTGTACTATTAACAGTTTGTTGAAAATATAAAACAAAGAAACAAGACAAGCGCTTTAGCATCAACAACCTTAAAAAATAAACCAGCAACCAGCCTTTGGCCACTGGCTGACTAAACTCAAGCAGGAGACAGGTGTCCGGGGAAGTTGATCAAAATGGGGAATAGAGTCCCTTAAACTAACACACACATACACACACATACACACACACACACACACACGCACACACACACCTGTGCTCCACCACACTGATCCCCACACAAATATACTGCACAAGGTGAAAGTGTGAACACCACCACCCCAGACCAATCAAATCTTAGTCAGCCAGATCAATCGAGGCAGCCACTGCTCACAGTCTCCCAGAAAATACCCCAATCTAACCAAGAATCTGAGTGTTGAAAACTATGAAGAGTGCAAACAATGAGTAGCAGAATACAGGCTGTCCCTCTGTATCAGTCCCATACAGAAAGAAAGGGCGGCCTAAAGTCTGTTAAGTCGCAGAACTAGGGAATGAAACAGCTCCAAATGCAGGAAAAGGTGCGACGATCCTTAGCGCGTTCCAAGGCTCCCAGCACATCGCCGATGTCCCACCGAGGATCAGGAGCTTCAAGCAGCAGTTGTTGGGCGACATCGGACCGCCTGAGGACAAGACAAGACTGATGGAAAAGAAAAACTGACGTAGGAAACACAGCAGCCACAGTGCAGGTTCAAACTATTATTGTCTGACAAATCTGCTGGAAGAGGCATAAACTGAAGCTAACGAGCATCCTGGCAACAACCGTAACTACAATTAAAACACATCAAGTAAAGCAACTGACAAGTAGCTATAGGCCTAGTCACCAGAATAACTTGCAACCACTGGAGCTGCAACACAGACACCAGAGAAACACTGCAATATAAAATATTACCATTAGCCATTTAAATCAAGCAGAGGATTAACGCTAATTAAAACAGCAAAACCTCCCACCAAGACACAGAATAAGTGTGAACCTCAGCCAGCATGCCAGCGTACCACAGCAGACCACTGCGGTGTGGAAGGGGAGTTACCGGACCGGGAAACGCCAATGACGCCTCCACACACTAGGGGTCCCCACACACACTTACCGGAAATAATCAACAAGTCCTACCCGCAAAATTCCACACTGCTACAGTTGGATGGCCCTGGGATTTTTATCCAGAACCCCAAGGCTCAATGGAAGTACCGCGAGATTCTTAAACCCTTACCTGAGGGAGGAGGCTTCCAGCGTAAGGAGAGGTTCACCAGAATCCCCGGGCTGGATGGACATCGTTCATCCTTTACCTGGGGAATGAGGCTCCCAACTCGTGGTGACTTACCCAAGCCCTGGTGCTGGATCATCATTCAATGCTTACATGGGGAAAGAGAGACCTTACCCTTGGCCTCCAAGCCTGGAAGTACCCTGAGCTCTAGACCCAAGCTTAACCCTAACCCATAAGCATAGGTTCGCAGTATGAACGGTTCTCACCTGATACCAGAAAACCATACATGTTCTTAATCTGAAAATCAGTTCATCGTTTTCCCAGAAGGTGGCAGCACATCAACACTGCAAGCTTGGCACATCCCTTTGGATACAATGAGCTATCCTTATATTTTGAAATTTTTTAAAACTTATTTAAATCAGTAAAACAAATTGCATCCAAAAAGGATAGAATCATGACTACCCAATACCCCTTGGCACCATGTTAGTGTGAATGGAGTTTTCACTCCAGCCCTGAGGGATTCAGAGCAGACACAAAAGATTGTGAACCCATGTGTGATTTACAGTGAAAGGTGACTGAACACAACGCACAGCCTCCGTTATGACTCCACTGTTCACCATGGTTCAGCACCATCTATATTTCTATTATTTTTAAGGTATTTTACTTGTGGTTTTACACTTAACATGGTATCGACAGGCTTGCTCCAAAGAGATCTCATTGTATTTACACAGTGACAGTAATGCTGCCTTATCTTGCGAGAGGAAGTAGCATATGGGTGCGCTGCTAACGTTAGCATTAGCAAACCTAGCTGCCTAGCAGTGTTGGTAGTAACTCGTCAGTGTAATTCCACTACTTTTGTTTGCACCATGTATTTCAACATCGACGCGATGTTAATGTGATCACTATGCAACCTTTAGCCCACTGTTATTTTCCTTGATTATGTAATTATACAGGGCAGGTCAGGCAGAGGGAGCAGACGCTGATGCAGCGCGTTGCCACACCAACCACACGTCCAAACTGCTGGCGATCCTGGCCGGCGACCCCCCAGGCAGACACACGGTCGAATCCCACCCTTATTATAATTACTTTTATATGCAGTAATTGGTAATTAGTAATTTTCAGTAGCTTGCACAAGGCTGCTGACTAGCAACGTTATTCGTTGGCTGAATCCGAAATAGCTCTCGTGCTACGATGCTGGATTGTTACAGGGACAGTGATAAATGCAGACCCCTTTATTCTGATTTGGTTAAAAATCAAATGTTTTTACTCAGATTTCATCCATTTGGTGGTGTGCTCTCTATATGCCATGTGTTGGCAAAATAGAGCAGCGCACTGAATTGTAATGCCTGTATCTTGAAACGTAGCGTGTTGTCAGACTCTCCGACACACAGCTCTATGGTCCATACAGAGGAGATGAGGAACATGCAGTCTGCTAAGTCACGTGGTTACCTTTCTTTAGGTGGCTACGTTTACATGCCTTAACGCAATTAAGATGTTTTCACATCTTAAAACAGATTAATCGGGGAGCTCATTTATAAAGGCTTCGTGTGACTGAAAAAGACGAGAAGCATTCATACATACATTTATAGGAAGATTTTGGGATTTACAAAGAAAAACGTTTTGTGAAAAAGACACAAATCTTGTGAACGAGGTTGAGAGATGCTGTTTCGACAGAATCCTGTAGAGGGCACTGTGTATGCTAAATCGAAGGCTCCAGGAATGTATTCGGCATTTATAATCATAAACAATAATAATTGAAATATTTGTGGGCAAATGGCAATTGGCTCTGAGATTAAAGTTTTTTAAAATGAATTTGTTTAAATTTTTGGGCCGGCATGGTGGTGCAGTGGTTAGCACTGTTGCCTCACACCTCTGGGACCCAGGTTCGAGTCTCCGCCTGGGTTACATGTGTGTGGAGTTTGCATGTTCTCCCCATGTCGTCGTGGTGTTTCCTCCGGGTACGCCGGTTTCCCCCCACAGTCCAAAAACATGCTGAGGCTAATTTGAGTTGCTAAAAATTACCTGTAGGTGTGAATGGTGTGTGAGTGTGTCCTGCGATGGGCTGGCCCCCCATCCTGGGTTGTTCCCTGCCTTGTGCCCATTGCTTCCGGGATAGGCTCTGGACCCCCCGCGACCCAGTAGGATTAGCGGTTTGGAAAATGGATGGATGGATGTATGATAGAATGATTAAGCTGTAGCACATTTCAAATAATATTTCATTTGTAACACATTTGTTCTCCAAACTTCTACATTTTTAACCTTTGGCTACAAGATCATCTTCTTCCTGCCAGTATCTTTTCTTTTCCTTTGATCCTCGGTTGTTGGAATCTGCTCTGCTGCTTGGAAGTTCCCTGGGGAGTTAGTGTTGGGGGGTTCTGGTGGAATGTGACCATCGGCAGCCATGGGCTGGATAGCGCTGTGGTGCTCAGCCTGGCTCTGTGCCCTTCTAGGGGCTCTGTGTCCTTTGTTAGCACAAACATTTTGCACACCTAACATTACCATGCATACAGTATTTCTCGTATTTTACAAATTACAAAAACACTGATCAAAGTCTGTAGAAAAAAACATTTTATTTCATGAACTAAGTCAAATATGAATCATAAAACACAATTAAAATACTTTTTTTGAATACATGCCTCAGAAATTGCACATCCCTGATTGTGCGTTACCTTCATGCTGCCTTGAAATTTTTGATTTCTTCACTGTAGCCCTATGTTATACAATCTAATCTTAACCTTATGTTAACTAATCCTATTTTTATTTCTTAAATATTCCCTCCACCACCCCCCCTCTAAGGAGGACTGCTTTATTTACAATTAATCTAATCCTATGTTATACAATCTTATCTTAACCTTATGTTAACTAATCCTATTTTTATTTCTTAAATATTCCCTCCACCACCCCCCCTCTAAAGAGGACTGCTTTATTTACAATTAATCTAATCCTATGTTGTACAATCTTAAGCTTACCGTAACCTATCCTATCTTAATTTTATTCTATGTTATCTTATCCTATCTTTCTTATCTTATGCTATGCAATCCTATCTTATATAATCTTATCCTAAACTTATGGTAATTTATCATGTCTTTGTAAAACATAAAATGGCATACAAGTTAAGACTATCTTAATCTTATTCTATACAATCTTAACCTTATCCTATCTTAATCTTATCCTATAGTACCTTATGCTATAGAACTACATGGTAACATATCCTAATTTTATCTTATCCTAAGTATGTATGACAACTCTCGTGTAATTATGTGCTGAATCTACAGGGAAATGTAGCTATGTGCATCTGACTGATAGCCCATCTCCACACCCATCTCCTGAGCCCTGGGCATGGTACTTAGCTGCTCCAGTGCATCAATAGGAAAGATGAACTCATCTTCATCAATCCTACGCCTCTTGGTTGAATGAGTACCCTCATTATCCTCATTCTTCCCCTGTTTCGCTAAGTTAATTTCATTTAAATGTCTGTTCCAAAACTCCTGACACCAGTACTCAGTAAAGCACTTGGCGTCATAGGTCATTTTAGAATACTTGGTTACATAAAAGTTATACAACCAATAGAATTTTTCCAGGTGAGATGAGGCGGCTACAGCCTGTGCTGGAGCCTGAAGCAGAGGGGTCAGATGAACCAGGCCTGGAGCTGAAAATGGATGTGGAGCTGGGCTTACAGGTGTGACTAAGTGTGGCAATAAAACAGAGGAGCCCATAAAAAGAAATGGGGATGAAACAAAAGGGGAGGGGGCTGAAGACGGAAATAAAAATGAAGAGGAGGAGAAGGTTGGTGAGCTGGGCTTAGGCTCTAACCCCTTCTGTTGGTCATACCTCCTTCTTCGCCCTGACCGGCCTCCCGCCGTATTTCTACGGCGACCTGTGCCCTGCTGACCCCTGCTGGTTGCCACCGGGATGGCAGCAGATCCAGGAGAGGCAGACGTGGTCAGGGAGCTGGCTGCCGGCGGCCCGGTGCGGCACTTCTTCCGACGGCCAGCATCACTGGAACTGGTTTGTCCTTTGGGATTATAAAGACAGGGGACAGCATATTTAATTTAAATGAAACATTATGTCACTGTACAACAACACTACATCACAACCATCACAGATATCACACTTGGCAGTCGGTATTGCACACTAAGAAAAATTCTGCCGTCTTTATTGGATACAGGAAACACACGCTTGGGAAACTTATGCGCTGGTCTTGACTTGGGCCGTCTGCGTTTCAGCAGGGGAACCTGACCTATAAAAACAAGTCAGTTTGTGCACAGATTCCCTGATACGCAGAACAACAGCGAAAAACAACACTGGAAAGGTTCATGTGCATCAAATATAGCAGCCCACTCAATCCAAATGCTGGCATCAACAACTGACTATTAAGTCAAATCCTTTACATATCTTACACTTTCCATAAGTTGCATTATTTATTCACTCTCAAGGTACCAAACTAAGATTTATGCTTTTTCTGATTACTACCGCGTTTCCCCGCAAATAAGCCCTAACATGATTTTTCAAGAAGCCCGTAATATAAGCCCTAGTTATTGTCCCATGGATTGTACGGTAACTAGAATGAGATGCGGTTATACTACGAGAAGGCTACATGGACAAGAGGCGCTCATTTAAGGACAGAGTTATTGCTAAACATGAGAGATTGGGGACACTGGTTCTACAGGAAATTGAGTTGCGAGATATTCAGGACGGAATTTGGAACTTGGAGATTTACGATGATGTTCCAGAAGAACATGACATGACGACTATATTTGAATAAACATATGCAGTATACAGCAGAATTTTGTTCATGAATAAATTCACCGTCAAATTGTTTACATGGAAAGATACTGTTAGAAGATGACATGATGTCTGTGTTTGAATAAATGTGGATTTTTTTCATGAATACCGGTAAATATACCGTAGCATGTTGTACTTCGGAAAATACTACCTTAATATAAGCCGTAACGCGTCATTTGGAGCAAAAATTAATATAAGACCCTGTCTTATTTTCGGGGAAACACCGTATATTAGGACATATTCAGCTGTTACTTTACCACTTCATGATGATTTTCTCTGATGTTTAAACACAGCACAGCCACAGATTTTACTGATTTCATTATATAATGCAGTAGACATGCAAAAAGACTCCCGTATATTAAAGCTAAAGGTGAACTACTTTATTATTTAGACATGTACTTCTAAAACAAGATAATAGAACAGAAGATTCAAGAAGACTAGTCAAGCATATTCTGACTTTAACTCTTTAAGTGCTGAGTTAGTCTGGGCATCATTTTGCCATCCTTACCTCGGCCAACTGGACCGGGGATGTATTCCGGGGCGATCCGCACACTGACTGCACCTTTCGGCAGCAGCCAGTCAATCCTCTGGAGATTCACGGTGGTTTTCACGATGGACATCTTTCGCGTCTTCTCTCTTGCTGATAAACTGCAAGTCTGAGATGCTTTAAATGTTCAAATGAAAACTCTAAACGGAAAAGAATTGTTATGATTCGGTTGCTAAGCTACGGTGGCCGATTGGTGTCAGCGCGCTGCAAAGTCTTCAAACGCTTTAATCAAATGACAAAACATATGATCTACATTTACAAAAGCGCAGAAACGTAGAAGTACCACAAAATTTTAAGACAAGTTTAAAAACATATAAGCGCTGAAAATTCGCTCACAACACAGTTGTGAAGTTTCTGGGTGACAAAGAAACAAGACGGACCAATTATGGTTTAACTGTATATCGAATGTTTACGAAATGTCGATATCTTATCAAAACAGGATATAGAATGAAACACTACATTATATCAATCAATCATTCGGTCGCCATTAAAAATATAGAATAATATTCCTTTCTTGTTATAAGTAACACGAGAGCTGCGGTCAGACTCCCAGAATTCATAGCGATAATTACGCGACCCATTCAATTAGTGGGTTTTTTGATAATTGGGAATGCGTTGGGTGCGTTCGACTTCACTTAGGTCTGACTGCAGCTGACGTGAGGGGGAGCGCCATCTGCCGGCGGCTGCAGGAGTGTAATATAATAATATAAACTGTAATATAAACTTGTAATATAAACTGACAGCAGCCAAACTAGACAACTTCTACTCCTCGTAGTGCGAGACCTGACTGAGATGGCCGCACTTCCAAAAGGGTGTAGATACATCTATACAAATATCACCTGCATGCACATTACCTCTTCTACAATAACCAACTCCTGATCCAAAGTGCTAGCAGTGAAAAGATAGCTGCCAGGAAAAAGACCAAATACATTTATTTCAAGGATTCAAAGTTTTTATTGTCATGCACAGAATACAATGCAATTCTTACTTGAATGCCTTCTTCACAGACTAGACGATTAAACACATAAAGCAGCGCAACATTACAGTAACTAACAATAAATAAACGATTAACTTATGTGTACTATTAGAGCATTTATTGAAACTTTACTTCTTTACAGGCTTTTCGGGAGAAATAGCAGATAACGTATCGGAACTTCCAGAGATACAAACGTCATGCGTGTGACTAAAATTGTTCAGCCAATAAGGGCAAAGTTGTGTCACGGAGGCAGGTCCAGTTTGTGCAGCCGGCTGAGAGGTTTTTTTATTATTTTTGTTATTGAAGCTTTAAATTACAACAGAAGTAATAGCTGACCAGTGACCATTAAGATTAACAAAACAAACAAGAACATTTACAAAATAAGCCAGGGGCACATGGTAGCGACATTTACAGTTACGCCGGCTGAAAGGTGCTGCACGATCTTACTTGCTCTCTGCACGTGCTGCACGATCTGTCACGATCGTCTTGTAGGTTTTTGTACCATGTGACTTGGTGACGTTAGGTGACGTTTTGCAGGGCCGGCTTTATGTCGGACAAAAGAAATCTAACCATGATGCAGTAATTCTAGAGGCAGCAAAGCAGACTAACCAAAGATCTCATAGTAAACAAAGGAATGTGATACTGCAGTTAAGTCTCGGAACAAAGCTTTTACAATGTTAAAAAGTACTCACAACTTTCAGAATTTGATTGAGTACAAAAAGTTGCAGGCTAACGTAAGGAGGGTAGTTAAATGAGCAAAGAGGGAGTTTTGGAGGTCCTTCTGTAATTCAGTAGGACGGGAAACTGACATTAGTAAAGTCTGGGGAATGATAAAAAAAGATGCATGAGATTAAAAGGGAGTATGGATATTCAGTTCTAAATGATAATAACATAATAACAGTTACAGATGGGGAAAAAGGCAAAATGTTAGTTTTGTGGTTTTTCATTCCCTGCTAAATCAGAAGTCAGAAGCCGCTGGTGTAGATCCAAATTCAGTCTTTATTGCAACAATTAAGTTACAACCAAGGCCGGACACTTAAAGTGTGTCAAGTACTGTTTTATACCTATTTTTATACAAGTTCTTATCATTTAACAATATCTCGTCACTTAAGCATCATCATTCCTTCAACCATTCACAATCATTGTTTTTTACATCAATCCACAGCCCTAGGTGATATGTTTGTCCATCATTTCTTTTACTGTTTGGTCCCTCAGCCGAACGTAATGGTGGTGCGACCATCTCCACTTGGTTTTTTAAAAATGCTCAGCCGTGAACTTTTGGTGAGCCTGTTGCACATTGTCTAATTAGAGGGTTGATAATATATTTGTCCTTCAACATAATGATAAGGCATAACACTAATAAAGGTGGATATTCATGCATTCAGGGCTAACATAAAGTAGCTAACAGAACATTTGAGGCTAATACAAGGTGCAAATACATACTCAATTGATTACATTGTGTTGATTACATTATAATGATTACATTGTAATGATTACATTGTAATGATTACATCACGGGTATTTGGCATGCTTTTTAATAATACCGTAATGATTATATTCTACATTGTATAGTGCTAAATAATATCCCATATATTTCCCCCCTTTGGGATTCTAAAGAGTCCCACACACAATTCTGTCCATCCAGCCTAGGAGGGAGGGCTAAAACCCTAAGATCTAGGGAAATTCCACTCCCAGCCCGCCACAGGCGCAGCCCCCCTTCGGGGTCCATGGCTGACATGGCTCACAAACTATCAACACTCAGAATCAACCAACAGCAATGAACTCCCCAGGATACATTGCATATATTATCAGGAATACATAATCTACCAGGAGTACATCACCTACCACAAGCTCATTACATAAACATATACGGCTAATGCAAAGATAACTGAAAGGTTAACTGATAACACTGTAGATTACTATAACAGGCACTCTGTCATGAGCAGGAAAGTCCCAGGTGTCGTGGGCGGCAGGCAGGCTGCAGCGTTTCCAACATGGAGTATTCACAGGCGGTACGGCCGAACTTCAGCTATGGGCAGGAGCGTATCCAAGGTGTCTATGTCGCCATCCGTTTCCGTGTTGGTCCAGGAGGTTGCCGCTCCAAACGGTCCTCCCACCACTCTAAACATTGCAGCTATAGTCGCCTGCTAAGACAGCGCTTTTCCCACTAGGGAGCGAACAAGAGGAACTACACAACAAAAGATTAGTAGCAAAGCAAGAATGAACACAGCACGCACACAGAGTGCTTTCATAAGGGCTTACTGCCAACTACCCCACATATTATAGCACCAGTCAAACAACCCGTCATGTTGTCCCGAATTTCTCGCCATCTCATCCTGTAACCCCTGCAACTTTCTCATACCCTCAGTAAATGAAACATCCAGGGCTGTATTATTGGGAATAAATGTACAGCACTGATCCCCGAACAGCACACACACTCCCCCTTTCTCTGCCAGGAGCCAATCCAGGGCCATCCTGTTCTGTCATGCCATCAGACTGGTGGCCTGAAGCTGCTCCCCCAGAGATGCGAGTGCCTCCTGAGTATAGTTGGTAAACCTCTGCTGATTATAGTACAAATAATTTATCCATTCCACATTTTTGTTAACAGTAGGCCAAATTAATAATGATTCAAACCCTGCAGCTATCTCACTTCTCACCTTATATTTGTCTGGAATGCCCCTCGGCTGGCATATGGCATCTATATACACACTGGGATCATCTTCGCAGCTCGTAAGAAACCTGTGGAACCTAGAGGGCTGTTTGTCAGAGTAAATATCCACCTGGCTAGCTAACATCCCCCTAGTGCAGAGGCCTCCACAATTATTGGGGAGAGGAGGCCTCAATCCTCCCTCCTGACCACACAGCCACCACGTATCTGCCAGAGGTACGCTCTGGTTCTCTAATGCATCCATTGGAATGCTCCATACTTCTCCATTCTGCATTTGGTCGCCTTTCACATCCCAAACAGTTCCACAGTCTCCCCCGGAGATGCCCACCTCCTCTGTCCCATTATTCTTAAAACACTCACAAGGAAGTCCCTTGAAAAAAACTCAATTTCTGCCCCATAATATATCGCTGTCCACCTTCCCAAGGCCTAAACTGTCCACGCTATAAGCATATTTAATATTTCCCTGGTATATCAGGCACCAATATGGACAGTACTGCATGCGCACTTTCGGACTAGATTTAAGTTTGCATACTTTATCAGGGGAATCAAACCATCCTGACACAGACCCTTCCAGACTCTTCTAACTCTCTCCATTCCCCAGTCTCCACACTGGTTATTAGTGTACGGGAAAGGGACTCCCTGAGCTGGAGGCTCTGCACTCGCACACACCACACAATCCTCCTCCCTAATGAAGCAGCGGTGTATCAGCCCCTTTATACCACCAATTTCCACTATTATGTTTTGGTAACCCATCCTGGTTTACGTCATCTTGGGTATATCCTACAGTTTGCTCACTCTTCTCACTTCCATAGCTCCCACCTACATCTCTCCGCTTTTGCTCATTGTCACCTGAGAGGTTATTCAGCATCAGTGGACCAGGTCGAGTCAGTGAAGTCAGTTGTCCTGAACTCTCCTGTCTTGTGGTCCTGCTGCACACCCAGACCTGAAGGGCCTGGTATATCATTGGTAGAGTAGTAGTAGATATCTTTATTGCCATTTGCACAGGAACAGGTCAGTAGAAGTACATTGAAATTCTTGTGCGTATCTCCCAGAGTCATTTTTAAAAAATAGAGAGACAGAGGAGAAGAGACAGTTTTTTAAAACATTAAATAACATAATATAAAAAATGTAAATAATAAAAGCAGCCAACACACTAATTCCAGAACGTAATACAGTAAGTGGTTACACACTGTGTACAGATGCAGATACAGGATACAGAGTGCATGGCCTGGGTGTGTGAGTGAATTATTTCACAGAAATAATATCAAGACAGTATAATGTACAGAAAAGTGGAATATTGCACATGTTTGTTAGACTATTGCACTGAAAGAGTTATTTGACTACCTAAGGGAAAGAATGAAAGTGAGGCTGTAGTGCTCCGATGTGTCTGATTGCCTCTTTGCAGTGGTAACTGTCCAGGTAATGTCCACGGGGGGGGGCCTGTATTTCATACCCACTTTAATGTGCTTAGCCATCAGTCTAACTGTGGCTGGGATAAAGCTGTTGTAGAATCGTGTTTTGTAGGCGGTCATGCTCTCTGGCCTGCGGTGTCTTAGGTTGTATCATAAAGTTCTTCCTCCTAAACAGGCATAATGCTGGGTGATGTTGATCACTGAGTATGTTCTGAGTTTTCCTCCGACAGCATTGTGTATTTAATGTGTCCAAAGAGGGGAGGTCAGAGCCTATGATCCTTTATGCAGTTTTTACAACAACTCCTTGAAGAGATTTCCTCTCACTGCCACTGGTAAGGATACTTTCAGTGATTCCTCTATAGGTCTGTGTGAGAGGCTGACGTCTGAGTCCTCTATAAGCCTGTGTGGGGGGCCGACGTCTGAGTCCTCTATAGGCCTGTGCGAGGGGCCGACGTCCGAGTCCTCTATAGGCCTGTGCGGGGGGCCGACGTCCGAGTCCTCTATAGGCCTGTGCGGGGGGCCGACGTCCGAGTCCTCTATTGGCCTGTGCGAGGGGCCGGCGTCCGAGTCCTCTATAGGCCTGTGCGAGGGGCGTCTGAGACCACTATAGGCCTGTGTGAGGGGCTGACGTCCGAGTCCTCTATAGGCCTGTGCGGGGGGCCGACGTCCGAGTCCTCTATTGGCCTGTGCGAGGGGCCGGCGTCCGAGTCCTCTATAGGCCTGTGTGAGGGGCGTCTGAGTCCTCTATAGGCCTGTGCGAGGGGCTGACGTCCGAGTCCACTATAGGCCTGTGCGAGGGGCTGACGTCCGAGTCCTCTATTGGCCTGTGCGAGGGGCGTCTGAGTCCTCTATAAGCCTGTGCGATGGGCTGACCTCCGAGTCCTCTATAGGCCTGTGCGAGGGGCTGACCTCCGAGTCCTCTATAGGGGCTAGTCCTGACGTCCGAGTCTTCTACAGGCCTGTGTGAGGGGCTGACGTCCGAGTCCTCTATAGGCCTGTGTATACATCAAATATCATATATATCCATCCATCCATCCATTTTCCAAATCGCTTATCCTACTGGGTTGCGGGGGGTCCTTTCCCGGAGGCAATGGGCACGAGGCAGGGAACAACCCAGGATGGGGGGCCAGCCCATCACAGGGCACACTCACACACCATTCACTCACACATGCACACCTATGGGCAATTTAGTAACTCCAATTAGCTTCAGCATGTTTTTGGACTGTGGGGGGAAACCGGAGTACCCGGAGAAAACCCCACAATGACATGGGGAGAACATGCAAACTCCACACACATGTGACCCCGGCGGAGATTCGAACCTGGGTCCCAGAGGTGTGAGGCAACAGTGCTAACCACTGCACCACCATGCCACCCCAGGATAAAACATATAAAATGATAAACAATAAAAACTATACAATTAGGAAGCAATCAGTCCCGTGTACATGATCAGCCAGAAAATACTTGCATTCATCTAAACTTTTATAAACTTTAAACTGCCTTTGCTTGCTGGCCTGTGGACTGATGGACAAACTTGAATGCCTTACAGGATAGGATAGGATGCACATTCTTTATTGTCCATTAAATCCCTCTATCAAGTGTCAATAGGCTCCAAACAACCAAATGTAATTAAAGAATATTTAAAAAAAGGGAAAAACATACAGAAATAACCAAAAATAAAAAAATAGTAAATAAATAAAGACTAACCAAAGTAACTTTACTGTCCCCGTCAGTTATCAGTCATCAGTCAGTCATCACCCTGACTAAACTGTATAATGAGCAGATAGGACTGTCTCTACATGGTTAGATTGTGTTTAATACAACAACTGGAATACCGCATACAAGGCACAAAAGCACTGTGGGGAATAGAGCATTATGGGAACAGTAGTCCTATTATTACACCTCCTCCTTTTAGCTTAAGTCAAATGTGCTGTGTACCTTTTGACATTAATTTCTGTTACTGCTATCAACAACCTCCTTCTCTCTCTCTCTCTCTCTCTCTCTCTCTCTTCTACTGAACTTCCCTCTTTGTTCACAAGTCCATTCTGTCAGGTGGTTTTCCAGTCAACTTGACTTAGTAACAGTCCCTGTAGGCCAAAGATGACCTTTACAGTCTCTATAACATATGGTCTAGGAGTATCTGCAGGTCTGACGACTCCCAGCAGTCCCTTCTGTGCTAATCCAAACTGTCTGACCAGATGTCAGTTCTGCGAGAGGTCTGGAGCGGAGTCTGCGGTTGTAGTGTTTTGCCTGCTGACGCCTTCTCTCCTCATCCTGCTTGCGAAAAACTTGCAGATCTGGCCATTTAGGACCCAGCTGTCCACCATCTGGCTAATCTGTGCTGTGATACCGGGCCACCATACTGACAGTGTAGCTCTGGCTCGGCATTTTGTAATTCCCTGATAGCCTTCATGCAGACGCTGAAGAACATCCGCTCTCAAGGGGGGAGGTATCACAAGTCCTTCTCCCTTCATGAGAAGGTCGTGAGCAAGGTGAAAATCCATTCTGTGCTGCCAGTATGGTTTAATGTCTGGATCTAACTTACATCTCTCTGGCCATTCTGTGAAACAGTGGTTTGTCACTTGTCTGCATACGTCGTCTTCTTTCTGCACTGTCTTTATCTCCTCCAGCCTTTTGTCTCCACGTCTTTCTCTAGCTGAAGATGCCGTTCAATCAAAATGAATATTTTACTCACTTATCTTTTGGTCTTTTATGATTCTATGTGTACCACCTCCAAATTATTTTGAAGATTTGAATTTCATTGTATCCAAATTAATTTGGAACGGCAGACAACCCAGGAAACGCTTCTCAGTTTTACAGCGCACCAAATCAGACGGTGGCCTCGCCCTCCCTGATTTTAAGCTCTAGCATTGGGCATTTCAAATTAGGGCTATGCGCACTTGGACAGACGCAGGCAGTGTAGTGTCGTGGAGAGGTATTGAATCGGCTATAGTGCATCCCCACAGACTCCAGGACTTACCTTTCCCAGGGGTAGGTCTTCGTAAATCACGACACAAACTTGGTTGTATCTTTTCATCCACCTTAGCTGCATGGTACAACGCCGAAAAAGTAATAGGTCAACAATCTCCTTTATGGAACAATTTCCACTTTCTGTCAGACTATAAAGCTTTTGTTTGTCCCCCCTGGTCATCCAAGGGGGTTTTCACATTTTCTAATACGTTTGATGCGAATGTTGTGCGCACATTCCAGGACATTCAAAAAGAATACAGTCTGCCTGGCTTCTCATTTTTCTTCTACCTCAGGCTACGATCCACAATGAAGGCCTATGTTGTGCCATGGAATTCTGTCTTAGATGATCACCCAATGTTTAGCTTTGTGACAACATTATTGTCCATAATGACAACAGAGGATAAAACTAGACAGGATACACAAAGCCCAGCAAACAAAATTTACTCAAAATAGTACCGACTCCTGAGAAACAAATGCTGCTGTTTTACTTTGCCTTTCCACTAATACACATTAAACACCAAAAAATAAAAAAACAAAAAAATCTCACCTAACCTTCCCAGGGAGCGATCAGGGAGTCACATCTTCACCATATACTGGTGAAATCCTGCCGACTGCGTCAAATCTGTAGCGGTTAGGGAGGAAGCAGAGAGGGACACAGAAATGGAGACCCGACTACGCCACTCTGGGAAATTCACCCAGAGAATTAAGTACAGGAGTTTGCAACCCACTCCGATATAAAAGGACACAGATTCGTAATTGTTGGGGAAAGCGCCCGGCGTTTCCACCCCAACTCCACATTTATGAGACACACACAGGTTACAGTTTTACTTGCAAGGGTACCCACACTCTCTGCAATGCAAACTACAGCAGAATGTGTTACAAAGGGTGGTTCCCCTTGGCTTCTTTATTTATAGTCAATGGGGGGCGCAAGAGAGGGAAGTGAGATTCTTATCTAAGTAGGCAGCTGTTAACCACCTACTTAGAGTACAATAGCTAAGAGTATGTGGCTAGAAGATAAGAAATAACGTATACATATATATTTACACTCATTGCTGATCATACAGAAATGATTAACAACTGTTTCTTCAACCTAACAGTCCCTCCTGTTTATCATGACAGTATGATCAGAAGCATCAACATTGTACAAGTTGCAAAAGCACTTTAGGTACAACCTTCATTTAGACCACATTGTCATTATCCTGGAAAACATTTAATTCCGTTTCTTCAGGTCCGAGCCCTGCACGGGTGCTTTCGGCTCGGCCGTCATTATGAATTATATGTCTTCTTCATCGCCATCGCTGGAAACAGGCTCTGTCTCTATAGTTTGGGTAAGGGAGAGAAACATTGTACTGCGTGTCCGAAAAGCAGCATTAAGAGCTTGATTAATAAACATTTTCAAACATGGTATAACAGTAATAAAACAACAGAAAAATAAAATGAAAAACAAAAGAAAATATAAGTGAAACATTACTTTGATATCCTATACCTGCAGAAGATATTCATAGCTCTGCCATACACCGTAGGTCCTTCACTATGAGTGAGCATTACTGAACAAACATAGCAATTTGTCACATTTTTCGCTGTTACAGTATCATGTACATATCGGTACCAGTAGTTTTGCATAAATGGATGTGAGTGGTCAGCGGGCAACGGGCGTAGATGGAAGTCATCATGGGTCCATCGCCGTAGGTGCTGTAATGGAGCTGGTGAGAGCCAGGACAACCATACAAGTCCTACAACAAGAATGACCCCTAGAGTCACCTTACCACATCCCCACCCTATCAGGGCCATCCTAAATAGAGTGCAGCTCAGTTGTTTTCTTCACCGGGTTGAGACAACAGCACCCTATTGGTTACTGTGCCTTTGTAGCGGACTTCCACTGCTACTCTGTTGCTGAGGCCTCTGATAAGGGCTTGATGGGTTTACAGTGACTTTTGTGTATCCAGGAAGGTCGTTCTGCGATCTTTACTGCTGTTGGTGTTGTGAGGAGGACTTGATAAGGACCGTCCCACCGAGGTGTGCTCCAATCTTTCCGCAACAGGACCTTGACCAGGACCCAATCTCCCGGCTGCAAGTTATCCTGTTGAGTAGAAACAGAATTTACTGGCAGACTACTGGGGCTATGTTTTTGTTGTGATGTTAGTAGTTTACGCATCCAATCGGCCAGCGTATTTTCTCGGTCTGCTTTTTCTATGTCATTCATTTCAGTTGCTAGGGGAAATGGTCTACCATACACTATTTCAAAAGGTGTTAATCCTGCAGGAGTGGGAGTTATTCTCATCCATAATTTTACTAGAGACAAACATTCTGGCCACGGCCTTTTTGTCTCTTCCATTGTCTTTTTTAGCCTTGTTTTAATAGTGCCGTTGGTCCTTTCCACTAAGCCTGCGCTCTGGGGGTGATACGCACAATGATTCTTAAGTGTAAAACCTAATGCTTGTGAGCAAAGGGACATAGTCTGATTTACAAAATGAGTCCCATTGTCTGATCTTATAATATGAGGTATGCCATAGGTAGGGAAATAATGGCTTACCAAACATTTTGCAACGGTCATTGCATCACAATGCTTTACAGGGTATATTTCTACCCACTTAGAAAAGGTGTCTATAATAACTAGACAATATTTCTTCCCTTGTGACCAAGATAATTCAATAAAATCCATATGTACAACTTGAAACGGATACTCAGCTGTGGGGAACTGACCACGTTTTGGTCTGATGTTTCCTTGTGCATTGTGTTTACAACAAATTAAGCATGTCCTACAAAATTGTTTTGCATAATCAGAAAAATTTATAGCATAGAAATATTGTTGTATGATATGTACCATCCCTCCTGTTGAGACATGAGTATTTCCATGGCTCACCAAAGCAGCTGTTTTGTATAAATTTTTTGGTAGGATGGGCTTGTCATTCATATAGTAAACTTTCTCTCGTTGTATTGCTCCTCTTTTGATCCCACTTTGTACTTCTATTTTAGGAGCATGAATCTGTGCATCACATAGCACATCGCTATCTATAAAAAGAATGTCTGCCACTGATAAGGTAGGTTGTTTCAGTGCCGCTTCTTTGGCGGTTTTATCTGCAAAACTATTTCCTGCGGTTTCTGCAGAGTCATCAGTCTGGTGTGCTTTGCATTTGCACAGTGCAAAGTGAGTCGGTAACAGGGGCCTCCGAGGGGGGTCATTGATCATTGTTTTCAATGGAGTTTGGGTTATATGGTTGTTTCCCTACTCTACAATTCCTAGCTAAGTGTCCAGGTTTCCTGCATGTCCAGCAAATGTTATCTTGCTGAGACGAATTCCTGTAATTGTTTCTGAAAACACCTCTCCCCCTTCCTCGGCCTCTTGACCTTCCTCTGAATCCTCCCCTCCCCGGAGGATTCATTTGCACTAGCGCTACTACTTCTGAGGCGCTGAATATTGTGTCTGTCTTTTCCTGTTTCTGCGCTCTCTGCGCGTGTTGGGCATATTCTAGTGCTTGTTGGACTGAACCAGTATTCTGATGTACCCAATGTTTGTCAAGATATTTTCGCAATTCGGGCTTTAGGCCTGCGACAAAAGCTCGTTTTAGCTGTTGTTGGTACACTCCTACTGCCTCTTCATCAAATGGGATCCCTGAGTTTCCTCTAAATACAACTCTCATTCTATCCATAAAATCCTCAGGTTCCTCTCCATCTTTTTGTTTACATTGCGCTATTCGTCCATAGTCTGCTCGTCTCATAAACACTATCTCTATCCTTCCATGTAATTGTTGCATACTCTGTTTTCTACGTACATCTCTTAACTTACTTTGTTCCAACCATGCATCAGAAAAAACATATTCTTTTTTTCTGTCTTTACCTTCTTTCTTATTGGTAGTCTGTAACATCTCCAGTTTTAAGTTTCCCTGTAATTTTAATATATCTGGAGTGTGGAGTTTTCCTTCAAACCCATGTTTTTTCCTCCATCTCTGACTACTTATTTGTCCTGATCCTGGCTTATATCCTTCCATAAACTTCTCATCTCCCTCTAGTTCCATTTGTTTACTTTGATTCTTCCCCATTGTTACCTTTTAATGGATACACTACAAAAAATAAAAAATCCTAAAAGCAAGTCTCTGGCATGAGACCTCAGGAGGACACTAACACGGCCTTCTACTGCTCCCTATTAGAGCAGCGGTGTTAGTTTTCAGGGATGAAACCCGTCCTTTATCCTTCAGTCACCAGTATGTTGTTGCTTTTAGGGTGGATCGTGTAGGTTAATCTAAAACCTATAAAAACACATCCACATACATCAATATATATATTTCCAATAACGCCTACTTTCTCTCCCGGTTAATTTCGGCTAACCTCAACCACATGCATGTCTTGGCCACCTACTCACTTAGGTGCCGTATCTCTCACCTGTATAGTGTGCTCTCTGATCCGTCACCGAGGTCCTTCAGACATCACCAGACGTCGAGCGCAGTTCTAACCACCGGCCTGATGACGAATTCACATCACAGGTCTTTCTTGCACCCGACTTCGAGTAGCTGTCGACAGACTTCGGTGTCGCTTCTCTCGGCGTACTGGAGACGTCTTCGGGATTCCTCGGATCCGGCTCGAAGGACCAAATTCTATGTTGGGGAAAGCGCCCGGCGTTTCCACCCCAACTCCACATTTATGAGACACACACAGGTTACAGTTTTACTTGCAAGGGTACCCACACTCTCTGCAATGCAAACTACAGCAGAATGTGTTACAAAGGGTGGTTCCCCTTGGCTTCTTTATTTATAGTCAATGGGGGGCGCAAGAGAGGGAAGTGAGATTCTTATCTAAGTAGGCAGCTGTTAACCACCTACTTAGAGTACAATAGCTAAGAGTATGTGGCTAGAAGATAAGAAATAACGTATACATATATATTTACACTCATTGCTGATCATACAGAAATGATTAACAACTGTTTCTTCAACCTAACAGTAATCACCGCCTGGGGGACGTGAAGACCATGAACACTGCCTTTATTATTCTGCTTCCAGTTAACACTCCAAAGGAAAAACCAAACAGCAAACAAATTACTACCCACAAATGGTACAAATCAAATCATGTTAGAATAACACTCCAATCACACAAAGAAACCCAAACCCGGCAGCTATTACCTTGGGGTGGGGGGACACACTGTCAGAAGGTACTCCACAGGGTCACCACATCACATGGCGTAGATACACACACCAGGGGGGAGGGCTAAGAAGGCAGAGCGACCACGCAGCGCTATATCGCCAGGACCTACCCCCCCCCCCCCCAAACCAGATCCTCACCACCCAACACCAAGCCTCCCCAACGGCGCCCCACGGTTTACGTACAACAAACTAAACAAAACACATAAATACTTAATACTAATTAAACAGGAAACCCGAAAACAAAATAAACGAAACAAAAGCAGAAAACACAGCAGGACAAAACAGCAGCAATTGCAGTGGCTCAGTATCCCGCCGGCTGCCTGGCTCACGCCGGTCCGGGACACTCCACCAAATCGCCATCCACTGACTGATCACAAGCGGTATTAAAAGGGAACCTTAAAACGGGAAACAACTGCAAGTGGCTAGATTACCAAGCCCTCGCAAACTGCAGCGATGGAGATACCCACAACTTTGAAAAAGGAGATACTGGCACATGGAGAGTCGCGTCACTGGTTACAGGGTGGTCCAACAGACAACTACAACTGGATCTTATATACGTACGCTGGCCACAACAATTAATCAATCAATTTAACAAAATCACGATACCTGAAGAGATCGCACCCTCCAGCTCCATCTTACTACAATAGTTACTACTCTCGCTGCTGAAGGGTTATACAAACAAGATTAATTCAGTGAGGAACCTCCCTCAAAGGTACAACGGCAAACACCCGCCTGCTTCAGATCACAGGCCCAAGTTCTGAATCACTATTCTACCAACACACAGGTAGAAGATGAAGAACTCTCCTCAAAGTAGTGCTGTCAGTTGGACCTTGTAACATGAATAATCATAGTGGAGAGTTACAATTATTATTTTAATGGGAAGATGTGAGATTTTTATTGGGGGGGGGGGGGGGGTCCCACTTTCAGAAACAGCCAGTGAGACTCGTCTACCTCAATCCTTCTGACCATGTGAGTCTCATTAATGAAACCGTATCTTAAGCCCAGCCGGAGCCCACCTCCCCAAGGGTACACTCTACTTTCCCAGAAAATACCAAGATGGATTCAAATTCAACTCCGAAACCTACTGTCAGTTTTTAGAAGACACTTTCTTCAAGCAGTGGTACAGGAAACAGTCAGCATCTTTCAGCAGGACCATGATTTTTATGCAGGACAATGCTCCATCGCATGCATCGAAGTACTCCACTGCATGGCTAGCCAGTAAAGGCCTTAAGGATGACAGAATAATGACATAATCACCTGACATAATCCCTATTGAGAACTTGTGGGCCCTGCTTAAACGGGAGATTTACAGTGAAGGAAAGCAGTACAGCTCTCTGAACAGTGTCTGGGAGGCTGTGGTTGCTGCTGCACAAAAAGTTTATTGTCAACAGATCAAGAAAATACCAGATTCCATGAATGGAGGACTTATTGCTGTTCAGGAGCCGGACTGCTTGGGGTAAGAAGCTATTGCACAGTCGTGCAGATCTGCTCCTGATGCTGCAGAATCTTCTTCCGGATGGAAGAGGGGTAGTAGACAGTTGGTGGGTTGGATGGTACCGGTCAGTCACAATGCTGGTGGCCTTACGGATGCAGTGGGAAGTGTAAGTGTCCTGCAGGCTGGGGAGGGAGCTGCCGATGATGCACTCAGCGGTCTGCACAGTCTTCTGAAGGGTCCGGACCGCTGAGCGCGTCATCAGCAGCTCTCTCTCCAGCCTGCAGGACACTCACACTTCCTGCTGCGTCCGTAAGGAGGTGGCTATATTGCTCACTAATTGATATTTCATGTCAGAAATGTTTATTTGGAAATTATGTGATGTTTGTTTATTATTCGCACTTTGAAAGATAATAATAAATAAGGTAGATGGGAAAATGTAGGTTTTTCATTTAGTTGCATAATAATTGTGCACACAAATAGTTGTGTAATAATTGTGCACACTAATAGTTGTGTAATAATTCTGCACACTAATAGTTGTGTAATAATTGTGCACACCAATAGTTGTCTAATAATTGTGCACACACGTGTTTTCCCCTGATAATGTTCACACTCACATTTCCTTTGCATAACATTCAGGCTTCAGGTTCATTAACATTTTGGACTGACTGATGACACTATATTTGTTTATTATAAAAATTAATCCCAAAAACACAACTCGCCTAATAATTGTGAACACAGTGTATTACATTGGGGGAACCAAACGTCCCCCACGATGTGATAAAAACCATATAAGGTTTTTTTTTGCCATATAAGGACATTTTCACTCCCCACACCCCACAAACATAACCTCAATTTCATAAAAAAATCTGTGAATAAAATCACAAAACTGAAAATACCTAAAATCTTGTATTTTGTTTGCTTACTTTTGGTTAAGGTTGGGGCTGGGTAGACTGTCATTGTTGGGATTAGAGTTTTCACGATCGAAACAAATGGAGAGTCCCCACAAAGATATAATTACAAACCTCTGTGTGTGTGCGCGTGTGCGTGCGTGTCTGTGTGCGCATGTGTGTTTGTGTGTGTGCGCGTTAGCGTGCATGTGTGCGTCTGTGTGTGTGTGCGTCTGTGTGTGTGTGCGCGCGTTAGCGTGCGTGCGTCTGTGTGTATGTGTGCGTCTGTGTGTGTGTGCGCGCGTTAGCGTGCATGTGTGCGTCTGTGTGTGTGTGCACGTGTTAGCGTGCATGTGTGCGCCTCTGTGTGTGTGCGTCTGTGTGTGCGCCTGTGTATACCTGGCTACAGAAGATGGATGGATGGACAGATGGAATTTGCAACCTTACTAAAGAGTAGCAGAAGCACTTCTGACATTTGAACCCTGATGATAAGTACAATTATTTATTTAAAAGTGCATCAGTTTTGTACTTAGTGGCATTTGCCAAGCATGCTTGTAAAGGTGAATTCTGCCAGAGGTCAGTGCTGTGGGTTGGCGTTTGGCTCAGTGGCTTATATCACTATGCTCCTGTGACTAAGGCCCTTAACCCCAAACGCACCGGTGACTGCCTGCGTCTGCCTTCTCAAAGAAAAAATTTAAAATTGTCTGACTGTGGAATTTGAGCTTCGTGGGTCCAAACCTGCTTAGTCACACCGCCTTAAGTTTGCTGCTCAACTCGCCGCTTTCTCAATTGTAAGTCGCTTTGCAAAAAAATATCTCTAAAATAAAAGTAAATGCTCTTTTTTGCAGGAGAAAAAATGATCAACATGTGTTTTAAACGGTACAAAAGTGGGTCTGACCTTCATGCAGTTTCAACAAAACGTTGGTGAGGACAAGGGACGTCGCGATATAATGTGATCATACGATTACGTTTGCAGCAAAATAAAAGGACAGCGATAATGGTTCCCAGCAGCACAAACCAAAGACAATTGGATGAAAGCAGAGTGGAATATGGGAGTATGGTAGACGATCCTTTCATAGCATCCAGATTTCTTAATGTTTGCTAGCCTGAGTTTGTTTATATGGCGAGGAGCCCAGCACCAAGTTACACAAGAAAATAAGCTGGAGGAAAACAGCAGGCAAAAGCCTGACCCAGACGCAGCCCCGGTGCACGCCGGTTGGCGGCTGGGGAAACTTGCCGCGTATCGCCCCTACGGCGGCTGTTTCAGCTCACGGTAGGAAGCCGCCATCTAGTGGTGCGCTTTGGGAATTGCATGTAGCGCCAAAGTTCCTCGAAATTGTTACAGTATCATGGACCTAAAGACTCATTGAGGTTTCACTCCAAACACAATATTGTGCAGTTTGGGGATTTGCGTTGGTGTTTTTGGGCTCATCATCCCAGGTCCTGCGGACCCATACATGCTGGTGCTGAGCTCTGTTACTGATATTCTTAAGTATTATTTTTAATAATTGATGCACTTGCACTCGATCTTTGATACAATGTTTTGTCGCTTTTAATCTTTCCAAGCACTTTGCATACCGGGGCGACGCCCAGCACCGTACAGTGTTAATCTGCTTCCTCATTTGTATGTCGTTTTGATAAAAGCTTCTGATAAATAAGTAAAATGTAAGTCAGTATAAATGTATATACAACAGTAACTATGGTAGATTTCTTTCTGGTAGGTCTCTCTGACCTTACTGCCCTGGGAGAAAAGCCCAGTGTAACATGGGTAAATGTGTAGTTTTTTAGATCTTAATCTGAAAATCCGTTCTTCGTTTTCCCAGAAGGTGGCAGCACATGATCACTGCAAAACTGCAAGCTTGGCTTGTCCCTTTGTATACAATAGTGCGCTATCCGTATATAAAAAATACTACATAATTACATACATCAATCAATATCAAGAACAGAAAGATGCCCACACAATATACCAACATCTTAAAATCCCCCTTGGCAGCATGTTACGCTGTAGTTTGGTTTGTCTAAGCTCCATACTTTCCCAGAATTACCCTGGACTGCTTCCAGTACGGAAGCCCAAAGAATCAGACACGAAGCTCACATAACTTGGCAAGAGGCCCCTGAATTACCTAAAGTGGATGGAGTTTTCACCTCGGCGCATGGGGATTCAGAGCAGACACAAGTGAGCGTGAACCCATGTGTGATTTACAGTAAAAGGTGACTGAACACAATACACAGCCTCTGTAGTGTCTCCACTGTCCAGCAGGGGGTGCCACATGAAAGCTGCCCAGCAGGAGTAAACAGGTTTCCGGAGATGCTGCATTGCAGTCCCACAGTCCTCTAGTCTTAAGTGCTCAAATTTTGTGGTCCCTCTATACCTTAGTCTCATAGTCCATAGTGCCCAATTCCCCTTTGCCCCACTTCCATGATCCACAAGTCCCTAGTCTCCTTGTTTCTTAGTCCCATAGTCCCTAACACTGTAGCCCCTTTTCCCCTGGTCCCCTATTCCCTTAGTCCCATAGTCTCCTAGTCCTGTGGCCCCTAATACCATAGTCCACTACTCCTTGGTCCCCCAGTTCCTACTCCCTATTCACCTTGTATTAAGCAGGGAGCAGGATTCTGAGGCCATCTGATATGCTTTACAATGAAGCTGTGCTAAAACCAGTATATGCATGAGGGTGTTTGCGCTGCCCTGCACTAGACTGGCTGTTCCTGTAAATCACTTATATGGAAGTGCCTGTGGAACACAGATAAAATCCACATGTCTGAGGTGGCTGGCATCTGGTCTTTCTCATGTGTCAGGCCTGCGATGCAGCATTCAAACACATGGTCTCCTTTTACAGCCAGCAGGTTACGCAAACGTACCGCTCAATCGGGGCCATGCGGACAGCTGTCTGCCATCTCTGATTGGCCGTCGAGTCTACGGACCCCAAAGGTTAAACTGGACACTGGCAGGCGTGTCTGATTCATCAGATTCCCGTCTGCTGGGTTGGGCAGCATCACATTGAGGAAGAACCTCATTGTGTTTTCAGCTACCTGGCATTAGGAGCTGATTACTTCAAGTCATTAGGACTTTTTTCATAGAGATTCTCTAGCTGAACAAGTAGAGTGTTGCATTTATGATGCATTGGTCATGGGTTCAAATCCCCCAAGAATATACATAAAACATTACCCTTCCCACTGCTGTAAGTCACTTTGGGTAAACAAGTCTGGTAAATGCAAAAGTGTTTCTACAAGTGATACAACAGCATGCCCTACTGCTCAGATTAAAATGCTGTTTGGATATATTCCATTTCATAATGTGGCTTCTGATTATAACATCAATGTGTAATAGGAATTGATTGGAAACGTATTCACTACTTCTTTTACAAATGTATTTATCTGGACGAATTGGTCCAATTGATCTCTCTTACCTTAGACCCCTGGGAGAAAAGCTTAGTGTCCATGGGGTTAAATGTAAATGGATATTCTATGTGATGAGTAATACAAAGTGGGTTAAGGACGACTCAGATGCAGTAGCTCTGGGAAAGACACAGGCTTTATTAAGGGAATACAGCAAACAACACTTGGAACAACGATGACGGAGCTGAGGAACCATGAGAGCAGGAACATTTATACACAGTAATCACCGACGGGAGAGAGGTGTAGGAGGCTAACAGATCAGGGTGGAGAACGTCAATGATGGGATACAGCTGGGGAGGGTTAGGAGAGTTACGGAGGGCATTTAGTGACCTCTGCTGGCTCAATTGGGAGGAGACGGGATAGATCGTCACAAGTACTAAGATGTGATGCATCCATCTTCCAAACACTTATCACAAGGGTATCCCAGAGCCAATTACAGGAAACGCAGGGCACAAAGCTGGGGTCCACCATGGATAGAATGCCATTTAATCACAAGGCACACTCACAGTTATGGAGTCCGGACAATTTACAGATGCCTGTCTGAGTCGCTGCAGGAAGAAACCCATGTGGGATAAAGAGAGCAAACAAACGCCACACAGACAGTGTAGGAGAAGGATGGAAACATTCAACACTGCAGCTGCAAGGCAGCCCTGTTACCCACTGAGTCGCCCCTCACTGGATTCTCATGGTTAAAACAGGACAACATGCCCAATACATTCAAAATGCACATGTGGAGGATTTCAGCCATATGGTTTTGAGTAACTTCTACACCCACGTACCATGTGTGAGATGGAGCCGGCCAGTTCCTCTTATGGTCCAATTCTGCTCATGCGTTACTAAGATTATGGTACTTAGGTCCTCCATCCATCAGATCCTCTTCTCACTGTGGTCATGCTCATCCACTCTGGACACCGTACGCTTGGTAAAAGACTCTCATCTCTGTATCCTTGGTAGCGAAAGAAAAAGGGGGTTTGCTGAACTAGATGGGCTGAGACTGGAAACAAAGAGGATCAAGAGGGATCACAAATGGGAGGACTGGCAACCGGGAAGGTCACAGGCAGCAGGAAGGTTTAACATCAATGACCGGACTGGGGCTGACGAGACAAATAGATACTTAAATGCAAAGACTAACGAGGGGCAACAAGCAACAGGCATGAATCATCAGGGTCACGCTAATGAGGAGACAGGAGGGTCAGGCAGGTGTGATGGGTAGGACATGACAGTGGTCATGTGACACGGGCTGTTACTGTCACCATGAGGAAGCGCAGGAATGTAAACAGCTTGGAAAAGGCAGCTGGTGTTTTTCTCCTTTATTTCTGTGTGAGCCTATAGTGGGTCCCGTGTTGGATGGGATCCTGTCTGTACTGCGTGTCAGTCGTAAGCGGATCACACTTCTTACCGTTAGGGTGATGCCTGTGGTTTACAGTGGCTTGCAAAAGTATTCGGCCCCCTTGAACTTTTCCACATTTTGTCACATTACAGCCACAAACATGAATCAATTTCATTGGAATTCCACGTGAAAGACCAATACAAAGTGGTGTACACGTGAGAAGTGGAACGAAAATCATATATGATTCCAAACATTTTTTACAAATAAATAACTGCAAAGTGTGGTGTGTGTAATTATTCAGACCCCTTTGGTCTGAGTGCAGTCAGTTGCCCATAGACATTGCCTGATGAGTGCTAATGACTAAATAGAGTGCAACTGTGTGTAATCTAATGTCAGTACAAATACAGCTGCTCTGTGACGGCCTCAGAGGTTGTCTAAGAGAATATTGGGAGCAAAAACACCATGAATTCCAAAGAACACACCAGACAGGTCAGGGATAAAGTTATTGAGAAATTTAAAGCAGGCTTAGGCTACAAAAAGATTTCCAAAGCCTTGAACATCCCACGGAGCACTGTTCAAGCAATCATTCAGAAATGGAAAGAGTATGGCACAACTGTAAACCTACCAAGACAAGGCCGTCCACCTGAACTCACAGGCTGAACAAGGAGAGCGCTGATCAGAAATGCAGCCAAGAGGCCCATGGTGACTCTGGACGAGCTGCAGAGATCTACAGCTCAGGTGGGGGAATCTGTCCATAGGACAACTATTAGTTACAGGACAACCTGTAGCAGGACTTGAAGTCTTTCAGGCACTCGGCCCCAGATTTTTAATTACTTTGACTTTATATCTGAATCCGAATGTGGCCATTAGCAATGTCATATATATATATATATATATATATATATATATATATATATATTCAGGACGCTAATTGTCGCACTGCCTTTATTGTTATTTATTCTATTCTACTACCTTTATTGGCCCTACTACCCCATTTCGTTGTGCTCATACACAATGACAGTAAAGTTGACTTTGACTTATGAAGTGAGAAGGCCATGGATAGAGAAGTTGTGCTAATGCTAACTGTGACTACGGCGGTCAGATTTATTGGACCCAGCTGATGACTCCTATGACTCCCTAAGACTTTTGCACAGTACTGTATATATCTCAGGATTCCTAATGAAACAGGATTTATGTGATTTTTTTCTGGTAATTGGTAATCACCTACACTACTTGATGATGATCAGGTGCTTTTCTGTTGTTGTACTAACGTGCCTTATTAAGATTTTATGTTATTTATGTTTACTTAGTTAATATATGATTAATTTGATTATGTTATTATCTTTACTAAGTTACCTCAGGACCGCTGTAGGTTTTGAGTTAATAAACTGTCTGCCGTCTGCCGCCCCCTGCTGGCCAAAGCGTCGCCGCTGCGATATCAGGCTGCTGCGCTCAGTGAGCAGAGAGCGCGGATTAAGTCTGTTACTCAGTTACGTTCTGGGCAGCGCGGAACCGGGACATTAATGGGATAGAATAGGAAGCCTTTATTGTCAGTGTACAGGTAGCAAATACAATATATAGACCGAAATATAAAATATACATATAGAGGGGAGGGGAAAAGCTCCCCCCACTCATCAGGCTTAGATTTCATTACATTTTATTTTTTTCAGAATCAGAATTCACTCTATTGGTACAACTGCATGTACTATGAATTTGTTTTGGCAGTTTTGGTGCATTTACAGACAACATAGAACATAAGTCAGAGAAAAACAGTCATTTTGTATGTTTGTTCAGCTTACAGAACCCAATTATTAACATACGTCACACTTCAGACAGAGTAAAAAGGGTTATACTGGTTATAAAGCAGAGATTTTACCTTTTTGCCGTGGAGAAGCAGTGACATGTGAGACTCTGATAAGGTAAAAATGATTCCTCCAGCACACAGTGAGCTATCCCAGCATGCACAGCGACACGGGGGAGTTTGGATAAACCCAAAACTCTGGATTGAGGGGTTCAGTGAATGAGGAGGTGAATCTGTGCAGGGGGGTCAGTCCATCAGAGGAGACTCTGTAGAAGGACAGAGCACCAGCCCCCCAGTCCAGATACACTCCTACTCTGTGGGAGCCTGAGGGCCGTATGGGTATGAGAGTCTGTTTATTATTGTGCAGGACAGAGTAACTGTTAGTATTACAGTACAGACTCCATGACTTGTCATTGAATCCAAGCCCACAGTCATAACTCCCTCCTTTCCTCCTGATCTCTTTATAAGTCACTCCTATCCAGGCTCCATTTCCACTCCACTCAGCCTCCCAGTAACAGCGACCAGTCAGACTCTCTCTCCACAGAACTTGGCTCCATCTGTCAAATCTCTCTGGATGATCAGGATATGGCTGCTCTGCCCCCCCTGTCACCTTCCTGTCCCCCCCTGACAGAGACAGGCGTCTGTTTGCTGTGTTGGGGTCCAGCGTCAGCTGGCAGGAGTCTGTAGGCAGGAGGAAGAGCCATTAATCCCATGACGAAGCCCAGCATCTCCATCATTATCACTGTCACACCTCACACACTCACTAACACAGAACTCGCTCCAATACACACATTTTATTCCCAATATACTCATGTAGCCGCCCGAGTCTGCGGCGCTCCGGCTGCCCCCTGCGCTGTGAGACACGCCGCGCTGAGAGACTCGCTGGGGCCGAACTGCACTTTAGCCTGCGCTCTATTATTCTGTACGATACATAAAATATAAAAAGTCAAATATGTGAATTACCTCAGGAAATGTTGGTCGCCCGCGCGACGCCGGTGGGAAGACGCGCCGAAATGACGCGCATGTTAAACTAATAGGCTTAATTACAGGTAAGCAAAATTACAAACAGCATTCATCAAACATATTAACCATAAAATTACACAACAAAGATTACCACTAAAAGTGAGTTTGTCTTTAGGTCACAATATGAACTTTTAATCCACTTTGGACACACCTCTCTCCAGCAGCGCGCTGACTCGACGCTCCCAACGCGGACGCATCTAGGCTGGTTCTCCGCAAAGCGCAGCACTCGCGTATTACACCGCGTATGCGTACATGGAAACGTTCATATTTCTCTGGTCAAGCTGTGTACTTTACACATGCGCACGTGCCCTATTTAAGTATTAGTAGTAATTCTGATATTCCCTGCACACGTACCACAGCCGCGAGGTCTGTGTATGTTTCCCTACGTTTTACAAATTCAGAGCGGCAGTTCACGGGGCTGCCAGCTTTGATCAACTGGCTGGTGTGAGATTTTCAATTTGGTCAACAAGTCTGCACACATATGCATACGCATTTATATGTATGCAACAGTTCTATTACCGTGCAAATTGGCTGTAGGGTTTGCAAACTACCCCAATCCTCATCAAAATCATCTATGTTGGCGTTTAAAGACAAATTTGGAGTGCGGCAGGCGGTCGTCCGCGGAGGAGTAAAATGCATCATAAACGTGCACACAAACACGTCCGCTTATACGTGCGCGGAGAGGTACCAGTCTGGCCGCCACGTGTTTTCTGTGTTGATTCCGGCTTCGTCTGCGCACTTACATGAGGATAACAAGACGCATGCGCGACGTGCAGTGCCACCAGAAATTGGGGTGGCAGTATGGTCACGTTTTGTCACGGAACATTGTCTTTACTAACGGTACAGATAGTATTAAAGTAGCATCTGATTTTTTTAAGAATGAGTGTCCAGAAGAGCTGTATATTTTCACAGACAAGAAAAGAAAAATTCCGAACACTGTGTTCTTTGTACAGCATCTTCAAAATTTAATGGCAGTATAAGTTTCTAAGAAAGCAGTGTCATGCGTACAAGGTACAATGAAATTCTAACCTGAAATTCTTACTTGCCTACTTTCATGAGCAGCATTATTTTTCATACAGTTCCATCCATCCATCGATTTTTCTGACACTTATCTAATATATAACATATAATCTATTTGTGTGTGTGTGTGTGTGCGGTTATATATATTATATATATATCCATCCATTTTCCAAACCGCTTATCCTACTGGGTCGCGGGGGGTCCGGAGCCTATCCCGGAAGCAATGGGCACGAGGCAGGGAACAACCCAGGATGAGGGGCCAGCCCATCGCAGGGCACACTCACACACCAGTCACTCACACATGCACACCTATGGGCAATTTAGTAACTCCAACTAGCCTCAGCGTGTCTTTGGACTGTGGGGGGAAACCGGAGTACCCGGAGGAAACCCCACGACGACATGGGGAGAACATGCAATCTTTGTCATCGTCTACTGGATATAAAATATCTTCAAACTGGATAATAAACAGATCAATCTTGAGAAATAAAGTAGCTATTTTAAATATAGAATAATTAACTGACTTACACTGGAACAGACCCAATACAGAAAAAAGTATTGCAATAATAACATCATGTAGCAAAATTTGTCAGAAGGTTTAGTAGTGACTTGGCTCGAATCGGAAGAGATGAAGAAAAGAAAATTATAAATGAGATTTACTGCTTTAACCTGCAAACCAGTCATTCGTCTTACTGATACAGAAAATATTGTAGGAGGTGACTTACAGAATAAATTGTATGATTATATATAAACATAAGGCAGAAGGAGCCTTTGTTAGATTGTGGCAAAAATGGCTTGAACAAGGTGAGCAGAACTCAGCCTATTTCTTTAGGCTAGAAAGTCAGCAAGCCTATCATCAAGCTAATCATGACTATGTATAGTTATTGCAGTCACTGGATGATTAAATAAATCCAGACAGTAGTAAAACTGCATATAGTTCACAGTACATGGTAAACAAACCAAGTCGGCTTGCAGCTCTAATCAAAGTGTTTTCTTCAGAGCGCCGTCTTGACTCCTTCGTCCTTGTACAACATTTAATGCCACAACCTCATACTAACAAGTGAGACTGGAAACGAAGGAACCGACCAAGATGGTTTTCTCGCACTGCCCCCCGGTGGACATGACCTTCAGTCCTCCAGATAGATGTAAACTACGCACGCAAGTGTAGTCGTGTCGTGTGAAGTCATGGCCCTAAAGCACAGACTTAGGAGATGTTCAGTGTCACAGCCAGTTTGGGTAAGACTGCAGGTGCCGTCTTAGGACAATATTAATGAATCTGAAAAAAAGTACAGTCAGCGAATGCACAAAAAGGGCAAATGTGAGGGAAGGAAGCCCCCCCCCCCCCCCCCCCCGAACCTCACTGCTCATAGACAGCTCACACAAGATAAGGATGCAGATAAAAGGTTTTGATGAGCTGTTACTGAGTGATACCAAACGTTCCTGCTACCCAAACAAAGCGAGGGCAGTTTCCCAGCTTTCAGCATTACAGTGCATGATGACACCTAGGACAGACTGGGCCCTTACCCCACCGCCCGCCGCTGACTTGGTTTGGATCCCCTGCTGTAGCTACAGCCCACACTAGGCAGTGAGGAGCAGCCCCAGTGTCAGCCATTCCTGCTCTGACTGACTTCAGGGGGGACAAAGTGCATCAAAGCCCACAGCTACTCTCTCTCTCATCTGACTCCAGTTGTGTGTCACCTACACACTGGGTCAGACAATGTGTTTAATACATTAAACTGATCTTTACTGAATATCAGGTCTGTGGCTGGAAAATCATTATTAATGACTGATTTTAATATCAAGATAAACCTTGATTTTTATGCGTTAAACTGAAATGGGGTCAAATGAAAACTATGCAGCAGCCCTGATCAAACCAGCTACTCCTACTTGCCCTTTATCAGTGAGACTAGAGCACTTAGGGAAGGAGGTGGAGCCGCCGCCTTATTTAATGGGTTTTAATTATTTTTACAAGTCAGGCACTACGTTCTGTCAGAAGGGTAATTATGAATCTGAATGAACAGAAATTACATATGGAGTTCCTCAAGGGTCCGTTATTGGCAGTGGGCAGTGGTGGCTTAATGGTTGTTGGATTGAATCCCCGACCAGCAAGGCACCGCTGAGGGACCCTAAGCAAAGCACTGCTCTCAGGGCGCTGAATTAGCTGCCCCTTGCTATGTCACAATGTCACATATGGGTTAAAAGCAGAGGACACATTTCGGTGTTGTGCACTGTGTGCTGTGGTGTGTCAACACTGATCACCAATTAGAATTATAATCCTCACTGAGCCTCTTTGTTCAACATCTACATGCTTCCATTTGCTCAGATTACGGAACACTATAAAATCTCTGTAACACTTAAGGCCATGTTGTTAGTAATTAAAAAAAAATCACAACAAATAATAATCCATTCTTATGCATTATAATCATGGCTTTAAATATTTATCAAAAGGCATAACACATTATAGGCATGCTTATTATGCATAATGAATGATGTATGAAGCTTTCATCTTTAGTGCCCTATAAATACCTTCATAATGCATTATAATGATCGGTATAAGCATTAAGGATGCTTTGTATTGCATTATGAAGGTATCTATAGTGCCTTATAGTTGAGTGTGTCATAAAGCATTCATAAAGCGTTATAATGATGGATATAATGTGTTATGCTTTTTTATAAATATTTATAACTGTGTTTATAATGCTTTATGAGTGCAGTATAATTAAGCAATAACATATAAGAAGATACTCCGGTATATCATGGCTGTGATTCGGTCAAAGGTAGAAGGCTATAGGCCACCACAAAAAAAAAAAAAAGTTCTCATAACATCAGTGCAAGTGGGAGGGGCCATCGTGTCCAAACCGTCCGCATACCTGGATAATTCAGTCAATCACCAATATAGTTTTGTCTAATATTTCCGGTGCCAGCAGTAAAACAAGTAGCCAGCTTATTATCGGAGTAACTTTGCATTATAAATGAAAACCAGGTCTAATAAATAAAATAGTGGCACTTGAGTGGCGAAGAGATCATGAGGCAGATTGCAAAGTTCAGTTATTGGCATCTTTAATAGCGCGATTGGTAAGAGGACAGTTGGCAGCTTATAAAAACTTACTCTGGAACAGATAAGAACAAATCCAACAAAACGGAATACATATGAACCTTTACTCTCACTGTCACCTATGTTCATTTTTTAAACTGGTGGAAATGCAGGCAGGTTCTGAAAAGGCATCAAGTGACAACCAGCCCAGCACCGGCTCCATGTTGGTGGAAATGAGGCATCAGTACAGTGTTCCCAGGTCCAGCCCAAGGTCTGCTTAAGATCCACCCAACAGAAGCTGAAACTAGCACAATAAGAGAGAGAGAAGGATTTCTCTCTAAACCAGATACGGAAAAGCTTGTTCATGTGTTTATTTCCAGCAGGCTAGACTATTGAAATGGTGTCTTTGCAGGTCTTGGTAATAAATCAGTCAGACAGCTGCAGCTCATCCAGGATGCTGCCACCAGAGTCCTCACTAACACCAAGGAAGTGGAGCATATCACACAGCTCCTTAATCACTGCACTGGCTTCCTGAGCATCATAAGATTAATAATTAAATATTACTTGTGTACAAGGCACTAAATGGCACTAACTTCCTTGAACCTTGTGAAGCATCCAGACCCCTGAAACTTTACTCAGTGTCCCAGAATGAAGACCAAACAGGCTGAAGCAGCTTTTAGTCTCTATGCTCCCTGTCTTTGGAACAAGCTTCCTGAAGACCTGAGGTCTGCTAACACTGTCGGCTCATTATAATCAGGGCTTAAAACGTTACTGTTTGCTGCAGGTTCTCAATAAATTAAATCAGCAGGAGTTGAGTCATACGCTGCCTCTACAATGTCACTTCTTTTAAGTTAACTGTTTGTTTTTTGGGCTTTTAGACTTTTTAAAATTGTCTTTTAAATTGACAATTGTCACGATCTCGCTGGACGCGGGTAATCGCACAGGTGGGCGAGCAAGCGGAAAGCAGGCAGGATTCAGGGTATACGGGGGTTTAATGGGGAGACTCAGGACTGAAAACATCTGACGCCGACTAACATCTATGACTGACAAGGGAAACAGGTAAGACCAGGACTTAAATAGGACGGGACTAATCAAAGTAAGTGGACAAAGCTGGAGACGATCAGGGAAGCACAAGTGGGTAATCAGGGGGCGTGGCACACACGAGAAGTGGACGAGCCGGGCAAGACAACAATGAACGTGTTTGTAAGTCCCACACCAAAGTTCTGAAGTACCGAAAAAGTATCGCAGTTGCAGTGGTGCTTTTTGGTACTGGAACTTCTGGTACTGGTACTCGACTGGAAGTTAATGGAAAAGGGAAAGAACCAAAAGTACCGAACCTGGTGCAGTGGAAAAGCACCCTGAATAAACTTGCCTTACTTAGCAATGGGATTCAAAGTCCACCGAAATAAAAAGCTCATGTAAATGTGAAAGACCAGGAGGCAGCGGGAGAGAGAAAGAGAAGCTCCACTAGCAGTAGAAAATGAAACACAATAAAACACACTCCACCTCATACAGGGAGAGAGAAGCGAGTGTGTGAACAGACTCACAGTGTAAGAATTCTGCTCTGGTCCTGGGCACTAATACCAGTAGGACGGTGTCTTTGGTAACTAGAAGGAGACAGAGAGAAACAGGGATGTGAGTAAAAGGAATTTACTTGTGGGAGATGGACTTCATTCACTGTGGAGATAACAGCAGTGGGGTATTATCATTATGAGGGACAATAACAGGCATTTTAACAAACGGCAAATCATGCTAAGTGACACATAATACAGATTTTTGGTTTCTGTAATGTAGAAGAAACATGTTTCATGTGATCTGGGTTTTGCAGCCAGTAGAATGTGAAGCTCTTTCACCAGTTATCACAAAGATTTAAACTTATTGTAAACAAACTGACTTGGTCACACAAATGTGAGGCTGACTGTACTGCATACTCTCTCTGCAGCTGTTCAACCCCAGGTGTGAGACCCTTCAGCCAATCAGTCCTCTAATTAGTAATCCAGCAAAAGCAGCCCTTTCTGGGTAAGATTGGCCAGCCCTGGTCTATATTAACATGAACAGACTAGAAAATGTATTAACCTGGTGATGGATCTCTGCCATTTTCATTCTGCAAACATTCTCCAGTTGATCTTTCAGCTCAGAAACTGCCTTCCTCAAATTCCCAAAATCAGATCTGGGACTGACAGAGATTCTGGGTCCAAATCCAGCTTCAGGAGTGACAGGAAGAGCCTGGCGCCTCTACAGACACACAGTCTGATTAAACAGCTTCATCAACACAAATGTGTATTGCAATCTAATTAACAGAACCTTTAACATCTGACCAATGACAGACTAGTTGAAATACAAATGACAATATGCATTCATTTGAATACTCTGGTTTTCTTATTGCCAAAGTAGCTGTTCTGTTACCTGGAGGAAATGGATGTGATCTTCTGTGTGTGAAAGCTGCTCCAGCTCAGAGTGTCTCCTCTTCAGTTCATCGATCTCCTGCTTCAGTCTGTCCATGTCTCCTTCAGCCTGACTCACTGCAGCCTTCTCCTGATCTCTGATCAGCTTTGTCACCTCAGAGCGTCTTCTCTCAATGGAGCGGATCATCTCAGTGAAGATCCTCTCGCTGTCCTCCACTGCTGACTGTGCTGAGCTCTGTTGGTGACACAGGGAGCAGAGGACAGTAAATTACAATTGGCCCCTTTTGAGACTCCAGAGAGCCTCATTGTACAAAAGAGATGTGAGCCGACAGGAGGTATAAAAACAGCACAGGACTGGGGTTTGGAGCGACACCATGCTGGACGCCTCAGGTACTGAAACCCATCCAGCACTGATTGGAAATGATCGCTCATTAAGCTCATACACTGTCAGCTGCAGGGATTTGGCAGAGACTGGTGGCTGTATGGGGCAGGTTGGTTGTCACCATTAGGTCTCAGTTTAATAGGTGACTTTTTTAGTGTTTATTTGCAATACGCTGGGTTGTGAAAAGTTGCATTTTTCTCAAATGGGCCTTTTATGGTATTTTTTAAATAAATAAGCTACTACTGCTGCAACACTTGGTTAAACTCTGTAATCCAGCAACTTTATCCCACTGACCCAGAATAACCCACAGCAGCATTAATTTGATTAATCCGCACAAGTCTGTAAATCTGCAATCTGTTGAATCTGAAAGAAGATTCATTATGATCACAAGCCAGCTGTTATCTTCTCCTCAGGTTCATACTCACTGTGAATGAGGCCACAGCCTCTCTCAGCTCCTGCAGCTCCTTCTCTCTCATCTGAATTCTCTGCTGAAATTCCCTCTGTGTTTCACCCATTTGTTTCTACAGATAGGAAACAAGACGACAAAACAAGTTTGTTTCATTAGCTGAGATTACATTCATTTATCATCCTGTCCAGGGTGGACCCCAGCCTTGGGCCCTATGCTGCCTGGGAAAAGCTCCAGGCACTCCCCCTGACCCTGACCTGGATTACCGGATAGGAGATGGATGGATGGATGGATGGATGGATATTCATTAATGATTTATTGACTGTAGGTAGGATTCAATGGACATAGACCCTTTGGTCCTGTTTCCACCTGGTATTAACATGCGTCCTGGGTGATCCAATCACAAGTGGACAGCGCTAATTACCCAGGACGCATTGAAGATGCATTGAGATCCGATCACTCAAACCACATTGGGAGGTGGTCTGGGCTGCATATGGCCACATTCTTATAGCAATGTGAAGGCGAATGTGTCCTGGGCTGCACTGCAGGACCGGCTACTCAACTGACGTCCTATTAGATTGATGTCAGATCGCATGTGTGTTGATAATGGGCCACTGTGTATAAACTGCACTGTGAACAACAATAATGCATCTTTTCTCCTGCGACCCTAAAAACTCTGAATCCGCTGGGAAGTTGGTTTAATATTGGACTGTTTGACCCATTCATATGGAAACTGTGACAAAGTCTGCATCACTGATGTTCCACGCAAATTCAGAAAGGAAAATGTGTAAAATGGGATTTATTAAAGATGTTTCAGAATTTGAACATATCATATATTTAATGTGCATGTTGGGGCGCAGCCTGGTGCAGGCAGGGAAACAAGGTGAGGATCCACTTAAAAGCTCCAAGACAAAGGGATGTAAGGAGACTGAACCAAACTGGAAAGACACACAATAAAGGAACAATAAGGGGTCAAAACTCACCAGGGAAAAAGTAGCTAAGAAAATGACACGTAGACTAACAGAGGGAATGGGGCAGCTAGTGATGTTAAGCTTGACAATAAAAAAGCGATTCACTACATTCTGAAGCACAGCTTCAGTTTCCTTCGTTCCACCCTGAACACGTGACCATGGTTATCTGAAGCTTCATTCTACACTCAACCATGTGACTGCTTTGGAAACTGAAAATGTGGCACAATCCTCATTACCGGTTTCAAACCTGTTGTACAGCACATATTTCGGCGTACACACACACTGCAGCGTAAGTTTTAATCATCATAATAATTTAATAATAATTCATTTTCAATAATTAATTTAATAATAATAATTGTATGAATAATAATAATAATTGTATGAATACATAATATCAGATTTGGGTCAGGGTATTACCCAATAATCTGTATAATTTTCCCAGTATAGAGACCAAGAAACAAATGATTGATGAAGCTTTGGTCAATATGCACAACCCTTCACCATAGTGGATAACGCAGGATTTAGGGAGGTTGTGGGGATCCTGGATCCAACCTACATTCTCCCATCCAGGCAAACATGAAAGGGTTTGGTGACAGAAACATTTAAGATAGAAAAAGAGAAAGCAAAGGAAGAGGTGAGAAAGGCCAAAGCAGTAAGACTAACATCTGACATGTGGACATTCATACATATGGAAGCTTATTTAGCAGTCAAATGCCATTTTATAAATGATAAGACTGAGCTGTCGACCGTATTATTGGGAGCAGGAAAATTCCCAGAGTCTCATTCTGCAGAAAACATGGCTGCAGTCGAGGCAGCCTGATGGAGGAGTGGGGAATACAGAATAAAGTCCGATGGCTCACACTGACGCTGCACAAAATGTGATTGTCTGTGTCAGACACACAACCTGCATTGCAGGTTTCTGTAGCCAATCTAATGCTCAAGCTGCTGTAGCGAACTAACAAAGACAGATGCGAGACAATTAACCAATAACAACAGTGCAGGGAAAACAGGCAACAAGTGCAGTAACTTATATTAATGAACACAAGACTAGGAAAACTCCCACAAACACTGAAAGTAAGAAACACACACAAGGAATTCAATACTTAGAAAGTACAGAAACATGTGGAACATAATAAAACGAGGCACAAGCTTCACAAGCAGAACAGAGAACTAACAAACACTGGGAAGAATAGAAAAGCAATAATTAAATGAAAGAGGTGAGGTTGGTTCCTGACCTGCCTCAAACCCATAACCAGCTGGTCCCAGCCTCTGTGTCACACACTCATCCCATTGAGTCAAATGCAGCCATGTGGGGAAAAGGAAGAACACACTAGGGCCAAAGACAATGAGAGGACAAAGGGGATGGACAGCGATGGCTGCTGGCCACACGGGGAAGAGACACAAGGACAGGCACTGAGACGAAGCTTCATTATTTATGTCAAAGCTGCTCCACGCGTTATTAATATTAGTGAAATGTGCCGGTAAAAATGACATGAAGGTGAAATTAAAGCATGTAGGTAAGAATGTGTGTTCAGGAGCCAAGAAAATGGATGTGTGAATAGAAACATATAATAACAGTGTAATTGTTTATATAGTTTTATATTGGGCTGTCCGGGGGCTTGAATTCCTGGTTAGATATTCAGTCCCACTCCAGCCCTGACTACTTTTACTTCATTTGTTCCAAGTCAGACATAATTCAGCATATCAGACAAAACAATGAACCTCTTTGTTAATATTTTCATAAATTTTGAGCTTCACTGGTTATCATTGAAAGCCAAAATATTATCCTATGGCAACCAACACAATGCTTTAAAGGCTGAACCCTTTAACCTTGAATAGAAAAGTATTAATCTACGTACATCTTAGTACCGAAAGACCTTTTATAACATGTACATTTGTACTGTGTTGATGTAGGTAAGGTAAGGTAAGGTAAGGTACGGAGGTAAGGAGCACACATTGAGTACAGTGCCTTACTGCACCCACCACACGACGAACCACCTCAGGGATGAGAACCTGAGTGCAGCCGTACAGTGGGTGACACCTCAGCACCACACCAGTCCCAATGGAACAGTGTGAGTTTTATCCGGTGGCTGCAGTGAGCTTGTGCTGTTTTGCATGGTGGAGTTTGTTGTGAAGCTGCAGGTCAGTTTCACAGTAGGAGGCCAGACACACCAGGCAGGACTTGACAGCTTTGTGTTTTCTCCCAGTACAGACGTCACACTCCACATCTCCAGGTCCAGCATACTGGTCAGCAGGAGCAGCTGCTTGTAGTCCAGTCTTCTTCAGTTTCTCCACCACTTCAGCCAGCATGGTGTTTCTGCCCAGAACAGGTCTGGGTATGAAGGTCTGTCTGCACTGGGGGCAGCTGTAAACTCCAACATAATCTTCCTGATCCCAGCAGCTCTTAATGCAGCTCATACAGTAACTGTGTCCACAGGGAATAGCCACTGGATCCTTTAGTAGATCCAGACATATTGCACAGCTGAACTTGTTCACATCCACTGCAACTCTGGCTTCTGCCATTTTACCACGAACACTGATAGGATTCAGTCTCATTTTCTCTCACAGTCGTCTGTGTGTGACAGTGGGAGGAACTTCCTGCTTCTCAGACTGCAGCAGGTGTGGTTTTGGACTGAGACCAGACTGAGAAGAGCAGACTGGGCAAACAGTGGAGCTGCAGTTTATGAACAAAATAGTACATTATACAAACTGTACCCAAAGCGAACATTTATTTATCTTTTATGAGAATAACAGTTACTGACATTGTTTTTCTGTAAACAAACTATAATCCTACTCTTTGATTTTGTACAGTAGATAGAAATTATGTATAAAGGTATAAGAGAGCAGATCTACTGAGAATGAATTTCTGTGTCGGTTTAGAATCACGTTTGGGATCATGTGGTTTCAGGTGAAACATGCAGGGATGTGCAGTTATAGACAGACTGTGTCAGGATTAGACAGAACAAGCTTTGACAAGTACTGTCAATGCACAGATTTGTTTTTTTACATTATTCTATATACAATATTCAAGAAAATATATGTCATCTCTTCCTTTTCTTTCTGTGTGTTTGTGCAGGGAGTGTATTTATGTTAGGAAGGACAGTCAAGTTCAGAGTGATCATTTTAATCATCCAAAATAATTCCATACTCTAATAATGAAAATTTATTCTAGATATTCATTGAACACTACTCTTATATTTAAGCCAAAAGTTAATGGACCAGCTTCAGCCATCCCCAGGAACAGAAAGATCATATATCAAAAAAGTATCCAACAAATTCCAATAACCACAGTACAGGGTTATGGGACACACACATCACAGGAAGCACAGGGCACAAGGCAGAGACACCCTGGATGGGATGCCAGTCCATCACAGGGCAAACACTCACTCACATGCTGAGGACAATCAAGAGACACTAATTCACCAAACTGCATGATCTTCGACAGCATGAGGAAACCTGAGGAAACCCACAGGAACACGGGGAGAACATGCAAGCTGTACATGCAGAACCAGGAGTGGGAACCACACCCACAAGCCTGGAGGTGTGAAGTGAGAGCAGCTGGTCTGAAGTCCTGAAGGGAGCTGGAGCGCCATTTCTTTGGAACAGTGTGGAGCCGTCCTGCATTACTGCTTATCCTGTACAGGGGGGTGGGGAGCCTGGAGCCTGTCCCAGGCGGCACAGGGCAGGGGACACAATGGACAGGATACTAGTTTATAGCAGAGCACAAACTCACACATACAGACTCACACTAAGGGCAGCTTAGAGATTCCAATCGGCTGATCGCAGTTTCATGTTCTCCAAAGTAGGAGGAGAAAGCCCACATTGGAAGAACATGCAGACTTCACACATACAGCAGGAGGGACAGGAAACAAGCCAAGAGACAGAGGTTACACCCCGAGACCCCACACCCCCCCACAATCACACATACTGTTAGGATTTGTTTAAAAGTTACATTTTAATGCTACAAAATTATGACTGACTATGAACTTCAACAAAATTATGACTGACTATGACTATGACTATGAACTTCATATTCCAGAACAGAAAGCCTGCCGCTTTCTTGGACTCCTGTTGATACTGGTGACCAGAAACTGGGACCAGAGTAACCGGAGTCTGGGATGAAGGAGGGACCCACGTAGCAGGACCCAGGGCAGTCTAGCAGGACATCCTCTGGATCCATGTTGGAATCTATGCTGACTTTAATAATGTTACCTTACAGGATTTACCCGTTTCTGTGCCCTGTACCTACAATAAGGAGCTGGGATCTCTGCTCCTTCAAAGCAGACAGACTCACTCACATATGATTACAGTTCTAGTACATAGCAGATACTGTTGCTGAAAGTGGTGAACAAGTGAGGCAACAAATGTAACAATGCAAACATGCCGCTGTCAAGGTGCTGCCTGGGCACTAGTGCAGCTAGGCTGGTATTTCTGGGCTCCACAGACATCACTGGTGGTTGGTGTCGTGGTCACCGGGATGAAAGACTCGTGCAGCAGGTGTTTCTCAGACAACAAACAGGGACTTACTGGGATCAGGATGGGAGGCTATGGAACCGGCAACACGTAAGGCACAACATCAGTGATCGAACTGGGGAACACAGGACCAGGAAGCACTTAAATGGAGGACTAATGATGGAAGAGACTGGAGACAGCTGGGAGTGTTTAACACGAGGGCTGGAACGAGACGTGAGACCAACAAGCAGCAAACATGGCCTGTTAGAGCCACGTCAGGGAGGAGGCGGGACATTTAATTTCATTTTTATATAGTGCCTCACAGAGTCGTCCCAAGGCACTTTACATAGATGTGTAGTCATACATTACAACATCATTAAAGACAGTAATACACAACGGGAAAAAGGAAAGAAAGATATTAAATAAAGAAAGCCAGATGACAACGGAGGAGAGGAACCAAAAAACCCCAAGTAAGGAGAAAAAAGGACCTCTCGAGGTCCATGGACAACTGGCTGCCCAACCCCCCCGGCAGACTAATATTACTGAGAACAGAAAAGAGTGGAGCTGCTTGCTAAAGGCCAGGTGTGAGGTGTGATTAAAGTCTGTCAATAAGCCTGTTCTCCACGCTGGCCTGTGTAGGGTGACACTCAAGGCTGCACCCAGGATGACACAGTTAGCAGGTCCAATTCGCAGTGTCACCCCTCCATGGGACAGAACCAGGACTCCAGCTGAGATGGTGCCCCCCCCCGGGCAGCACCTGGAAATGTGGGGAGGCAGAGAGCATGGATGGTCAGAACATGCGTTGACACATAAATGGACAAGCATAGTGGATAAAAATGGCATTGCTTAATGTGACAGTACCCCCCCACCCCACCAAAAGCATGCGCTCCGGCCATGAAGTCCAAAGGGGTTAGACAACAGGGATGGAACCAGACTGGACTCTGGACTAGACAGGGGACGACAGAACAGATGGTAGACAGGACAAGACCAGACAAGACTAGACAGAACACTAGACAGACAGCAACACCAGACATAAGAGCAGTTGCAGGACATCACTAAGGACATGGAGCGGATAAAGGAAAAGCTAGGAACCACAGGTACAGCAGTCCTGTCAGACCCCAAAACAGGACGGACAGGTGGAGGGTCAACAAGAACAGGGGCACAGGATGCAGAAGACAAGGAGAGATACAGGCGGGACAGAGCAACAAGACAAACACTGAGGCACAAAATGGAATAACATGGGGCATCCAGGGAAGCCAGGTGAAGATTCGGGGCTGGGGACCCTCCTAGGGTCCTTTCCAGGTGAGGCTGAACTCCGCCGAATCACAGGACCAGAGGGTCTGGGAGGGCCAGCAGGGCCGGAGGATGTGAGGGGTTGGGAGGTGATGAGAGAACCGCAGAGCAGTAGAGCAGCAAGGAGACAACAGGAGAGGAACAGGAAGATGACAAGGGACATACAGGGCAAGAGCAGAGACTGGCAAACCCTCTCTGGGAGACAGACATTCTGCCTGCCGCTTTCTTGGGCTCCTGTTGATTCTGGTGACCAGAAACTGGGACCAGAGTAACCGGAGTCTGGGATGAAGGAGGGACCCACGTAGCAGGACCCAGGGCACTCCAGCAGGACATCCTCTGGATCCATCTTCTCTGGGCTGGTGGCAGCCTGCAGGCATGTGCCGGTGGGACGTCAGGATAGAAAGTGGGCACCAGCAGGCCGTCAGGAGATGAGGTGGGCGCCGGCTGGACGTCTGGGGACATTGAGGTGGGTGCTGGCCAGGCATCAGGGGACAGAGAGGTGGACGCTGGCCTGACATTATGGAGCAGTGTGGCAGGTGTCGGCTGGTACCGGGAACAGGGAACCGTGTCAGATTCTATGAGAAGCCTAGAGGCAACCAAGGCCTCACCTGTGTTGGACACTGTGGGTGCGGCCTGAGCGGCCCTCTGGGCCGGGAGCCTTAAGTGCGGATGTAACGACTGCAACGGCTGGCTCTCCTGGGCCAGATGCTGTAGATGCAGTGTCTTTCAATCACGAGTGCGCTTCCCTAACCATTACGTCACCACTGCTCACTACTATGTGTACTATTAAAAGAGGCAGTAGGGTCTTGTCCAGCCAGCTGACAAAACGTTTCCACATTTAATTGGAACGAAGGACAGTAGGAAACATCTGTATTGTGTGCAGACTTCCAATAAAACCACGTTGAAGCAAAGTCCGACCTCTACTGTGGTCCAGCACTCTGTCAACTATACAACTAGGAGTAAAGCCTGTTCTTCTGTGCTGGAGAGCTTTGGGGATCATGTTTTGGCGAACAGGAGGACCACAGTAAATCCCAGAGAAGCATCATGTTGTCAGACTTCAAGTGACAATGAGGACGCAGGTCGCCCTACGGCAAACGACATGGAGACGGCGGGCTCCTTTTCTCCAGAGCACCCCACCTCTGCGGGGTTCAGCACACTCACTCCATTCCAGAGGGCCCTGAGGATCTCCGCTATAGCTGTCACACCCTCCACTTGGGGGTCCGGGGAGAGGGCGGCTATGCCATCCGTCAGAGATGGGCCATTCTCTCTGGGGAAAGATGTACTGCGGCCTGAACCAGCGACATTAGGTATGCTTGACACAAGCAGCAGTGATCGGCTGTAGGGACCTGGGGAACCTACTGGGGCTTGTCGAGTTCCGTCAGTCTGTTGGGTGCCAGGATGAACGACTCTGGGAGCAGGTGTTGTCAGACAATAAACTGGGATTTACTGGGATGAAGATGGGAGGCTAGGGAACGAGCAACACGGAGGGCACCACATCAATGGGGAACACAGGGCCAGGAAGCACTTATACAGGAATAACAAGGGAACAGACTGGAGGTAGCTGGGAGTGTTTAACATGAGGGATGGAACGAGACGCGAGACCAACGAGCAGCAGGCATGGCTTATTAGAGCCACGTCAGGGAGGTGGCAGGACATGACGTTTGGGGCTATGGTTAGGGTTAGGATTAGGCTTAGGTTTAGAGTAAAGTGTTTGTGGCAGAGAGCGGTCAGTAGTACAAGGACACGACTATGCCACCTGGGGAATTTCACCACAGGAAAAATTACTCTAAATTAAGAGCACACAACTTCATTTACCGAATGGAGCTGGACGTGTTTGTACTATTGACAGTTTGTTGAAAATATAAAACCAAGAAACAAGACAAGCGCTTTAGCATCAACGACCTTAAAAAATTAACCAGCAATCAGCCTTTGGCCACTGGCTGACAAAACCCAAGCAAGAAACAGGTGTCCGGTGAAGTTGATCAAAAAGGGGAATGGAGTCCCCTAAACACACACACACACACACACCTGTGCTCCACCACACTGATCCCCACACAACTATACTGCACACGGTGAAAGTGTGAACACCACCACCCCAGACCAATCAAATCTTAGTCAGCCAGATCAATAGAGGCAGCCACTGGTATACAAATAAACGGAAAACAAAAAGAAAATACCCCAATCTAACCAAGAATCTGAGTGTTGAAATCTATGAAGAGTTCAAACAATGAGTAACAGAATACAGGCTGTCACTCTGCAGCAGTCCCATACAGAAAGAAAGGGCGGCCTAAAGTCTGTTAAGTCGCAAAATTAGGGAATGAAACAGCTCCAAATGCAGGAAAAGGTGCGGCGATCCTTGTCGAAGGTTGCAGTGTTGATGTGCTGCCACCTTCTGGGAAAACGATGAACTGATTTTGAGATTAAGAACATGTATGGTTTTCTGGTGGGTGGCATGGTGGTGCAGTGGTCAGCACTGTTGCCTCACACCTCTGGGACCCGGGTTCGAGTCTCCGCCTGGGTCACATGTGTGTGGAGTTTGCATGTTCTCCCCATGTCATCGTGGGGTTTCCTCCGGGTACTCCGGTTTTCCCCCCCACAGTCCAAAAACATGCTGAGGCTAATTGGACTTGCTAAATTGCCCGGAGGAATGCATGTGTGTGTGAATGGTGTGTGAGTGTGCCCTGCGATGGGCTGGCCCCCCATCCTGGGTTGTTCCCTGCCTCGTGCCCATTGCTTCTGGGATAGGCTCCAGACGCCCGTGACCCAGTAGGATAAGCGGTTTGGAAAATGGATGGATGGATGGATGATGATGATGACGATGATGATGACGATGATGATACGTAACTTTCCTATGAGGCCACCGCGGCGCCCCCTCCACTTGTAACTCCCCTCAATAACGAACACAAGTTGATCTCTGATCACGGGCATTTATTCACATATCCATCCGGTCAGGCATGCCGTGAGAACTAGATAAAAAAGCACATAAATCATAAAATTAATCAGCAAAAACACAGGCATTCTCCTAAAAATAACCAAAGACAAACAAGAATACAGCTCGCTCACGCCATTAACTTGCAAATTGGACATAAAATCTCATACCTCATTGGCCGTGATAATTCAAGAGGAGTTAAAGAAATAAAACTTATGACTGCAGCTTATACAATAACTCCAATCCCCATGAATATTGACACTTTTAAATTAAAACACTTTCTCAGCCTCATAACAAGTCCCGCGCTTACCTGATCGGAACGAAAATGTCACCAGCAACACTGACCAGACCGCAACTCAAACGCCAGATTAGTTCCTCTATAGAAATACTAGAAAGCTCCTTACAAACGTATGCCTTTAATTATAATTATGTTAATTACTAAATTCTTCATTTAAATCAAATAATGCTGCGGATTCAGTTATGTTTAAATCATTCTTATATTTAAATTAATTAAATAAATGTAAAGCAGCATAACTGATCCTAACAGCAGTTACACTCCTCCATCTGTTAGTTTTTAATTTAGGGCACTGTCTTATTATTTAATTTAGGTTCACATTCATTCGGTTTACATGTGCAGCATTTAACAGACGCTTTTATCCAAAATGACTTCAATTTCTTAACTACTATATAACATGTGGTAACATCATCAAAATCACACTTTAGATAGTTGATTTTTTAAAGACTGAACTGTACTTTAAAGTGTGACAAAGTGCTGCTCTGTACTTCTGTACTACTGGTAGAATCTGGAGGCCATTAGCTGGGAAAGATGAAAAGAATTGAGGTATGAACATTATGTAGTGAAGGCTTCGCAAATAAATCTGCCGATCAGCTGGCTGTCATGACTTTCACAGTCACAAATAATCCATGTTGTTGCACATTTAAAAACGATGTCTATGAATAGATATGAAGGTGATCAAAAGGCTACAAAAAACATTGACAAATCCTGACAATCCCCAGTCATAACAACCACTTTTGAAAGGCCAATACATCAAAATGTATTAGAAAAAATATTGTAGGTCAGTGAAACGTGTCCCACCCCAGTGGTTAAATGACACAGAATTTGATGCACTCCCCAAAGGTGTGGCCCCAAGTAAAAATACCAAGTTTGGCGTCAAACGACCAAAGAATTGCTGAGATATGTTAACACACAGTGATTGGCGGCATCACCATCAAAATCATTTGAATGTGATGGACAAATCGCTTTGCAAGTCAAAAGTCCCTCAGGTTTCACTTATGAGGCTGGGTACTAAGACTATCCATCCATTCATTTTCTATACCGCTTATCCCACTGGGTCGCGGGGTGTCCGGGGCCTATCCTGGAAGCAATGGGCACGAGGCAGGGAACAACCCAGGATGGGGGGCCAGCCCATAGCAGGGCACACTCACACACCATTCACGCTCACACGCACACCTACGGGCAATTTAGCAAGTCCAATTAGGCTCAGCATGTATTTGGACTGTGGGAGGAAACCGGAGTACCTGGAGGAAACCCCACGACGATATGGGGAGAACATGCAAACTCCACACACACGTAACCCAGGTGGAGACTCGAACCCGGGTCCCAGAGGTGTGAGGCAACAGTACTGACCACTGCACCACCATGCCGCCCCCTTAGGTCAATCCATTCAACAGTTATTAGCCACAAGGCATGTTTACTTATTGCAACACCACCTAGTGGTGGAATGACACTATTTTTGTTCTTATTCCTCAGAATTGGGCCCCAAGTCCAGTCACCAAATCAATTTTATCCAATCAAAGTTTTGTTGAGATATGGTCACACATCCTGTTCAGTGGCTTTGTCATCAAATTCATTGGATGATAGTGGCCATAGCATCTGACTTTTAGTAATTTTTGGTCACAATCCCTTCTAGATGATGCACCCCAAATTTGATGATAATTTGATCAACAGCCTAGGTTTCCAAAAAACTTTTTTTTCAGAAAAATTCAAAATGACAATATGACAGACTTAATTAATGAGTGCAATCGAAGTTAGACAAGCCATGGCTTTAAACACACCAAAGATTTGGTGAGCCAGTATTTTGGATGGGCCTCTGTCAGGGTGCCAAATTAAAAAATTGAAGATTGTACCAAATTTTTGGCCTGTGCAAAATGTTCACTAAAATCCAATAACAAATCATTGCTGAGTTATTGCCTCACATCCTATTTAGTGGCTTTGTCATGAAATTCTTTAGACGACAGTGGCCATAGCATTTGATATAGCATGATTCTTTGAATACCTTTCGGTCCCCTATATTGTAGATCATGCACACCAAGTTTGGTGGTGATTGGATCAACTGCCTAGGACAAGTTCACAAAAGTAGGTTGACTGAAAAATTCAGAATGACAGAAAATCCAATAAGGAAATTAACGGCAATGGATGAATTTGAATCGGGATGACCAGAGGATTCAGAGGAATGAAAGATCACAAATCTAGGCCAAGGGGTGTTAACATACTTCATATATCAAGCATAATACTCGTAAGAAATGAGTTTATTATAAGAATGTCCGCTAAAGTCAGCTAAAACTGCTTAATTTCATTCTTTTTAGCTTTGCTCTGACTTTAGCTGAGTATTTTGTTCACCCTGGTGCTTGTTGGTAATAACCCAGTGAGTACAGTGCACCCCCCCTCGCCCAAATGGATTCTTTCCACAAAAATGCGCCAACTTCCTTCACGAGGGAAAGATTTGGGATCCATTTAGCCTTTATTTATTTCTAATAGAGTATAAACGACTCACATATTTTAATTAATTACTTACATTCAGTGCTGTGTGTGGTTGTGCATTGACTTTAATAGGAAGGAGTGTCTGCAGGTTTTCTGCCACACACAGGTACCAGCCCGTGTCCTTCCTCTCCAGTCGCCTCATTGTGACACTGAGCACTTTATTAACTCTTTCATCACTGAGCTCCACAGGCCTCCCATCCAAACTCCCAGAATTCTCTACACAGGAGCCCCTGCCCATCCTACACCACATCATGTCAATGTAAATGTCAGTATAGTGACACTGAATACTGACAGTGTCTCCTTTCATAGGCGTCACCTCCTGTTTGTCCACAAGCTGCCCTGGAGATCCTGAAGACACAAATCAGAAACAAAGGAAGCACTAACGTTTGCATAACAATAAGATATTCTCACTATGATTATGAACCAGTAACAAGATGTTTATATCGTCTTTCCGTACATTTTATGCATATCTATCGCTAAGCTATGACATTTGTCATATTACTTATCATACTTAACACGGGGGCAGCATGGTGGCGCAGTGGTTTGCCCTGCTGCCTTACAGCAAGAAGGTCCTGTGTTCAATCCCAAGTCCTTTCTGCGTGGAGTTTGCACGCTCTCCCTCTGTTTGTCTGAGTTTTCACCAGGCGCTGTAGTTTCCTCCCACGGTCCAAAAGCATTCAAGAGGGGTTGAATGGTGAGTCTAAATTGGTCCTGTAGTTGTGTGTGCACCCTGTGGTGTGTTGGTGATTCCCCAGGGTTGGTTCCCACTTGTGCCCAGTGTTCTTGGGATAGATTCCAGTCCCCAGGCAACCCCAGTTGGAATTAAGTGGCTTCAGAAAATGGATGGATGGATACTTAACCCCCTGTAGAAGCCCATGTAAACTGATATGGTTACTTTTTCCACGCTACATTTATCATATTGGGAAAAATTTAAATGCATAGCAGCGGCCCTTCTACCTCCGACGAGCTAAAAGGTGTGGCACAAGTCCCCTTATCCTCAGGACACTTTATAACTGTGTCATCAAGAGCATCCTAACTGGATGCGTCGCCGGCTGGTATGATAGCCACACCACCTACCCCAGCAAAGCTCTGCAAGAAGTAGCACGGTGTGGGGAATATCATTATGAGATGAGCTTCCTGTCAGGGTCAGCTCCTGTTGTCCCAGTCTTGCATCCATAGCTTCTGGCTTTGACCTTGAATAGGATAAGTGCTACAGCCAATGGAAGGATATTCCATACTTACATACACTTCACACAGTATAGTATATGAGAGTATAATTTTCTTTACATGCACTATTAAGTATTAACATGGTCTATATGAGTAATTATGTAACTAATATTAAATAAATTTAAAGAATATATACCATGCAGTGCTGGCCTCCCATCTGCAGGGTAGGCCACACGAATCCCAGCCATAGTCTGTGCCTATGTGTATAGACTTTGCATGTCCTGAATATGTCACATTAGACATGGATTGATATCAGGCTTGGTACTTCATGATTAAAGCTAAATCAATAACGTAAAACATTCCCATTTAAATATTCAATTGCTTGGAAAAAGGCCTATTTACCAATTAAACCAGTAGCAATAGCACATAAATCCATTAAATACACAGATTAAGTTTAATTTGGTCTCAGATATTACAAAACCTCATGAATAATACACTGACATTAGGTCTATATATTTGTGTGTTTTTTTCCCATTAGCCTAGCCTACTTTTTGTCTCTGGGGAAAAGGATATGAATGAACTCGCATGTACGCTAAACATGACTTTATACACAAACACGGAATGTAGTGTCCAGTGTTCAAACTCATTGATTTCAGGTCATTTACACCTGTTGAAATGATTGAAGACAACAAAAAGATCATTTAAAGCATAAATGCATTTATTTTCTAATTAGATGTCAGCAAAACATTAAACATTTGTATGTAGTAATTGCAAGAAAACAAAAAGAAAACAAAATGTACCATTTTCAGTTTCTGGTACTGTGACATAACACTGATATCAGCGCATTTAACAACGTTACACATGACAGGCTAAACTATTCCTTCTAAGCTAGGTATCCTAAACTCAGTACGTCCAAACAAAAGCAAAAACAGAAATACTGTCACAGGTCCAGGGCGGATTGAGAGCGACAGCGTGTCATGGAGCAAGCAGAAACAGAGAGTGGACGACTCACTCAGGGATTCAAAGGAGGAAAGGGGAAAAACACCTGAGACACTAATAAAAACAAAAGCAGACCACGAGGGGTCAAAAACAAGACAAGGAACAACAGTAATCAAATAAGAAATCGGTCGGTGGGTCACAAGCTTTTTTTTTTTTTTTTCCCTCCACCACCCCCCCTCTGCGGAGGACCACTTTATTGTGCCCGAGATGTTATTTCAGGTGGAGTCTAGGACCCAACCTGACACGTGTGTATAGACAAACAGGCACACACATATACAAGCATACGTTCCCACCCTCATGCAGACAAACAAATATTTACACATTCACCCAACATTTAGACACACAGAAATGAACGCTGTACACATACTCTCACTCCCCATATATACTCTATGTGGACCACTATTTTTCCTCTGGCGAGGAGACCAGAAAATCACCCCGGACCCGCAGTAGCCGAGAAGCCCACCAGCCCAGACCCCGACCAAACGGCCAGCTCTTCCTCTCAGCCCCCAGCCCCAAATGGCGAACAGGGAACGGGGGTGTGAAAAGACCCCATGCCCCCCTTCGCCCGCTCAGATGTGGTGTTGGTGTGTGTTGTTCTAAAGTGCTTTTAAAACAGGTGAAGGGCATGGCACTAACCACCCCCTGCCGACCAACAGCTGGTGTTAGCTCGGCCTCTCCCCAGAGCCCTCAATGTCTATGTGTGATTAAAATTGAGATGTGGGCCCTGGCACCAGAGGTAAGGCTGAATGAACAGACCGCCCTCTGGATGCCATTCTGTGTGCCCATCCCCAACGCCCTAAATGTATGTGTCATGAGAGAGTAAGTAATGAGAGTGTCTACGTTGTAGTGTATGAATGAGGTACAGGTGGTCGCGAAGGGACAGAGGAGGAATACCTACCCTGCATCCCAGCAACGCACCTACACCTCAAAGCCCTACATGTGTGGTGGTGTGATGGAGCGGGAGGAGGGAAGCATTTAGGGATGGGGAGGAAAGGAATGGGGGGGGGGCAAAATACCTCCCCCCCCGGAGCCAGCTCCCCCCGCTGACCCCCATAGGCACTCCCCGTTCCCCGAAATCCATCCAGGGAGGGGGGCCCAGGCCCATCCAGACCGGGGCCCAAGGCAGCAGCACCACCGGGCCCCACAGAGCCCAAGGCGCCCCACCGGACCCCACTACAAAGGAAAAGCTACCCCCGCCCCAGCATTCAGTCAACTCCCAGACTGCACAAGACAAAAGACATCCAAAGACATTGTACCTCTCTGAAAGGTAGAAACGTTTCACCGCTCGTCCAAGCAGCTTTGCATGTGCAAATGCACAACCCCTCACTCAACAGAGGTAGAGGCATTAAGCACAACCTGTCTCCAATTTAACCTGCGGCCCTCTCATCATTTGCCAAAACAAAAATAATTCCCAGGAAAAAAACAGACCCAATTCACACCTCCACCAGGTGGACCACCCTTAACGACCCACTCTATTGGAGTAGGAGGGACTGGTTACATCTACCCGCAACTCCCCCCCCCCCCCACTTTGTTTCACTCAACGAGCCCCCTTAGACTACTTACCCAGGAGGATAAATATGTGGACACTTACTACCTCCCTCAGTCTGAAGAAGCTGCTTGGATGAGCACCGAAACGTTTCTAACTTTCAGAGACAAGTCCAGTTGCCACGAGTCAACCACCAGAGAGTATGGTCTAAGGTTGCCTGGTCCTTCTGTTCCTCTGTGGTGAAGGGTACCTTAAGGGTACCTTCACCACATTGCCATTTGACACTGACACCTTCACATTGCCTGCTTCTAAATCGCCAATGATCAGTTCTTCCAATAATAATTTGTCCACCTTAGTTTCAACAATATCCAAATTTATAGCATTCAGCTGGAATTCACTGTTTACAACTTCTACTGCCACATCCACAATTTCCAGTTCAAATGCTTTTTCAAAAGACTTTTCTCTAGTCTCCTCCACTTCAACTTCTCCAATTTGTACTTGCACAATTTCACAATTAAATTTACTTTGATCTAAATATTCGAGATCAAACTGGCAGAGGTCTACCAGCACAGCTCCTATCTTCAGACTGTCTTGATGGTTGTCTACAGGCTTTATGGAGATTGTCCTGTTATTTATCACAAAAGCCTCCAACCCATGTACATCTATCCCCTTATCCCTCCCAAGCTGGCTAGTGGGTGGAGTTACTTGGGAGCACTCCTCTTCATCACCCCAGCAGATGATCTCTTCCCACTTGTCCCAGGCTGCCCAATAAGCATCATCCGTCCAGCTAACTGCCTTGGCAATTCGCCTTCGGGAATGTGACTCAGTGGAACTGTCAGCCTGGTCAGAAGGTGATTCTGCTGGGGAGCACAGCTCTTTCTCATCTCCCCAGTCAATCACCTCTCCCCACTTGTCCCAAGTTGCCCAGTATCTGTCGTCGCTCCAGCAAACAGCTTTCTCCATTCGTCTGATTCTGAATGAGGAAAAACAACATACAGGCAATGCAATGGAGCTGTCAGTCACTCCTGACATGTGGACTACACTTCTGCACTGACCCACACCTTCCCAATCAACAACCGCATTACTGCACAGGCAGAGCTGCTATCTTTGGTCAGCTGGCTGGCGTGAGATTCTCAATTCCAGACAAGTCTGCACATTCATCTCCATATGTGTAACAGTCTTACTACCTTGTAAATAAATAGTCTGAAGGGTTTGCAAACTACCCCAACACTTTTGACGGAGCTAATTTTAGGTTTATAATGGAATAAAACAGACTGACTACAAGACATCTTGAGTGAGGGTTGGCAACCCTGCATATGACACTAACTAACCTGCACATAAAATTTAAATATAATCCAAACAATATACTGAATTTTACACAAACATATTTCAATATACAGTCATACCTCGGCTCACGAACTTAGTTCCTGACCTGACCTCAATCAATTTCTCCCATTTCAAATAATGTAAATATGTATTATGTTCAATATGTTTAAACTTCAGAAACACTGCATTTTCTTCAATTTTTTATATTTTTCTGTGACCAAGAATCCATCCATCCATTTTCCAAACCGCTTATCCTACTGGGTTGCCTATCCCGTAAGCAATGGGCACGAGGCAGGGAAAAAATCGAGGATGGGAGGGCAGCCCATTGCAGGGCACTCACACACCATTCACTCACACATGCACTCCTACGGGCAATTTAGCAAGTACCCGGAGGAAACCCCACGACGACATGGGGAGAACGCGACCAAGAATATAGACTTAAATTAAAATAACCTTACTTGTAACAAATAATGCTGTTGGCACGTCAAACTGTCGGTGCAGCGGTAAGAAAATCGGGAGAAGACTAACAATAATAGAGGATTTATACATGGAAAAATAAGTTCACACAACACGTTATTCACCATGAACTAGGACATATCGCCGTCTTTCTCTTTAGGTCACTCTATACATACATATATACACTTCGAGCACGCGCAGTACAACTCAACACCCCCTACCGTACAATCAAATTATGACAGACTGTGCACATATAACTGAGAGCATACATTTACATTTACATGCTAACAAATGCTAAATTAAATAAAACATTAAAACTGAGCATACGCTGGTCACTCGAAAGACGCCAAAACACGGAAAAGAACCACAAAACATCCCCCCAAAAAACTAAACAATCAACATTAAAAGACTGAGTAACAGTCAAATGCAGTAATTTCGAAAATATGATTTTTTTATTATTATTATTATACTGGACATTTCTTCGCGTTTCGGGTGGTTCTTTGGGGAGCTTTCATTGGACCCTTTTCGGGACGTTTGTGGGTTCGCGGCCCGAAACACGGTTGGACAACCAGTACAAAACATTTTGGAACATCTGGTTCGTAACCCGATTTATTCGTGATCAGGACTGTTCGTGGGTCGAGGTACCACTGTACATACAAAGACAGATACTAAATAATAAGATAAGTTATACGATAAAATGGGAGCAGAAATGCAACGTACCTTGCCATCTTGGTGCAGAAAAGCAAGTGAAGCCGCGTCTTTCAAACCGGTAGCTTCCCACGTGCGGAGGCATCAAATGTAACCAAGCAACAACATAACTAAATAATAACATCATAATACGTATAGTTGTTATATAATAATGACAGTTTTATAAGTTTTTTATTTACTAATAGAAGTAAATAAGAAAAAAAATTGTGTAAGAACTGCAAAGCAATAATATAGTAGTAAGCATGAATCACACATTCAGCTCTGGATAATATCAGACAATGACTTAAAGACACGTGAAATGAACTGCACTCTTTGAGTCTGTCTCTCCCCAAAGCACTATGCACGGTGACTTGTTTAATATGGGAATTATAAAATGACGCTTTGGTAACATTTCAAACTGTTGTATCGCGATACATAGCGATCAGTATGTCGAACTGTCACGCCCAGCTCGTACGATCCTCATGTGTGCCACGCCCCCCTGATTATCCACGTGTGCTTCCCCATTATACCCAGCTGTGTCCGATTATTTTCGCCCAGTCCTGTCTATTTCAGTCCATGTCTTGCTTTCGTTCCTGGTCCGTCATTAATGTTAGTTAGTCGATGTTCGTGCTTCGTCCCGTTTTAGTGCTAATAAATCCCAGTTTCCCCGTGTTCTGCCTGCCTGTTTCCTGCCCATGCGATCGCGATCGCGCTCGCGCTCGCAACCAGCCCAAAACCTGACATGAACAAGGTTATACATCACACAAGCTTCCCACAAGAACCTGTAATTAGACTAAGCGCGTACCACACTGGGCCCGGCTGCCTTATACCGCAACCGAGCACGATCGCATCCTGCCCCCCTCCGCAGTTCTGCCCCCCTGTTGCACTTACTGGTCCGGACGCGAGCACGTTTTGTCATCAACCTGCAACTTTTTGTGTGAAAGAAACATAAGAAGCAAAGCTGTGTACCACAGTAGGGTAGAATTCATGGTTAATTTCGTGGCTTATTTGGGGCGGTTTTGAGTATGATGACACACACAGATTTGTCAAGTATACAAAGCAGAGGTTTTTATTTATTCCTGCTGCACGTATAGGAAGATCTACACTTTATCAAATATCTCAGGCAGACTGATGCTGCGCGGGATACCGGTGCCAAAAAGGTATTGCGGTACCGCATTTTTGAAAGCTGTTCGGTATTACATTACATTACATTTCTTTAGTACTTGTACTAATTACACCATTTTCGCTTCCGCTAACTATGGGATCATGACCATGGACTCTATATAGCAAAACCACTGCCGAAACTAAGTTATACACTAAGTTAGATCTGCACCCATCATGCTATATAAAATACTAAAACGTCAGCTAGTTCAGTATGATGTCCATAGCTTCACGTCAGTGATTTATGTCAGGGATATACATTGACTTCATCAAAGTTTGATGTTTGAATAATAAATAGATAATAAAGCATAATGTGCTGCGTGGGAAGTGTTTTATATGTGATCAGGTCATCAGAGCTGTATTATGGGATGTCACCAAGACAGGTAATGCTAATACTTAAAAGTAAATAGCATAATCATACAATGATAAGAAAGAGAATAAGGCAAAAACATTTCTTGAAATTTGGCCTGAGGGTGGCGCTAGAGTGATGAATTGATTGAACCCAAATTTGGTATGAATAGTTGGAACTGACCTTTATTGATGTGCCAAATTTCAAAAAAGTTGCCAATCAGCTGTATGGGCTGCCATAGACTCCCATGGCAAAAAGCATAATAATAGTGAAAACTACTAAAAACTATAGGTATCCTAATAATAATAGACTGTCATCTCTAAATTGCCCACAGTGTGTGAGTGAGTGCATTCCCTGCAATGGACTGGCATCCCATCCAAAAGTATACCATTGTGTCCTATGCTACCTGGGATAAGCTACAGGCCCTCGTCTCCAGGATATGTGGTACGAGGATGGATGAATAATAATCATGTTTATTTCAATTTCAATTATTGGCAAATATAAACATGTACCAAGAATAATAGCAATAAATACAGTATGCCAAAATAAATGCTAAAGGAGAATCCTGCAATTCCTGCACCAGTCCTGGGTCTGGGGAGTTTATTCTCACTGAGATTGCATAGGATTCCTCTGGCTGCTGTTTTTCTCCCATACATGTCAAGTGCTACTTCTTCATTGCCCACATGTGAGCCAGTATGTGAGCCCTGATCCGGGCTACCATCCCACCCAAGGCATTTCCATTGTATGCTGCTTCCTGCAGCCCTGCAGTGGATAAAACTAAAGTACAATGGTTTGTTGATTTATAGCACATGTATTGTTATATTTTATATTATTCAAATATACATTACTCAGTAATAACTCAGTAACTACTCAAGTACAAATGATGAACAAATACAGTAACTGTTATGATTAAGAATGAATGAACGTGGGATCAGTATATAACTAATACTTTCTGGTTAATTAATAAATTAAGTAAGAGTGTACTACTTCAGGGGCGGCATGGTGGTGCTCTCATGCCCGGCTCGTACGATCCTCGTGTGTGCCACGCCCCCTGATTACCCACGTGTGCTTCCCTGATCTTGCCCAGCTGTGTCCACTTATTTTCGCCCAGTCTCGTCTATTTCAGTCCATGACTTGCCTTAGTTTCTGGTCCGTCATTGATGTTAGTTAGTCTTAGTGCTGTCTGCTCCGTCCCGATCCCGAATAAATCTCCGTTTTCCCCGTACTCCGCCTGCTTGCCTGCTTCCTGCCCGCTTGTCAGCCTGTGCGCACTACCCGCTTTAACCAGCGAACTCTGACAGGTGCACTGGTTAGCTCTGTTGCCTCACACCTCTGGGACCCGGGTTCGAGTCTCCGCCTGAGTCACATATGTGTGGAGTTTGCATGTTCTCCCCATGTTGTCGTGGGGTTTCCCCCCACAGTCCAAAAAACATGCTGAGGCTAACTGGAGTTGCTAAATTGCCCGTAGGTGTGTGTGTGTGAGTGAATGGTGTGTGAGTGTGCCCTGCGATGGGCTGGCCCCTCATCCTGGGTTGTTCCCTGCCTTGTGCACATTGCTTCCGGGATAGGCTCCGGACCCCCCGCGACCCAGTAGGATAAGCGGTTTGGAAAATAGATGGATGGATGTACTACGACATTATTTGTGCCCCCTCAAGTAAAGTGTTGCTCCTAACTCATCTGCTCTTTTTATATGTTGTTAAAACATACTGAATTAATCCCTGCAAGAAATTCTTTGAGGGGGTTAGAGAGAAAATGCAGGAGACTGAATCCAGGACCTCAGCTATATCTTTTTTAAGTGTTTACGTGTAAACAGTCAAGACTTAACTATATGGGCTCATACTAAAATTAAAAATTCATGGCAAAGTGTTACTCCATTTTGAACAATATGAGCAGAGTATGCACAACCTTTTTATGTGAGACACAGCTATATGCACTATATATTTGTGCTTCCCCTAGACTTCCTGAGACCTTAAATAGTGTGACATTTGCAATAGCGAAAGCCTTCGTTTTAAAGATGACTTTTCATGTTTTCACTTGAAATCATGTGGAAAGATCACATCTCCACCCACAAAGCTCTTTCATATTTCCTGCGAGCCTGCTGCAGTGGGCTCTTGGGCAGGCAATATTGTATGTTACAGACGAATAAAGGAGGATCACTGTTTGAGGGTACTATTATAGCATTTGAATTATATTACTTATTATCCTCAGTCTTGATAGAATGGTAGACTTCATTGATAAGGACCTACAGTGGTCTGTCAGTAAACCTACAGCTTGGACCACTACCTTAATTTCAGATCAGGTCAGGTCAGGTTGGGGAGATTGCACTGGAATAGGGTATTAGGGACCCTGCGAGCTGGATCACCCTCAGGGAATCATGCCACATGGTCATAGTGCTGTACCTGACACTTACAATGCAGGTAACCTGACTCACGCGGGACTCCCTGAGCAACCACTCATTTGACACGAAGTCAAACCAGTGGTACCCAAGGATTCTCCGAAGAGACACAGTACCAAAGGAGTCCAGTCTTCATCTCTGGTCACTGGATAACGTCCATGTCTAGCAGCCACACAGCAAAATAAGGAGCACCAGGAGACCTTCACCGTCTTACAAAAATATCAGGAGTGCCACAGACCCCATTCCAGCGACTACATGACCCCCATGCTCTCCCAATCCATCTACTGACATGATAGGAAGAGGCACGAGAGACATGAATGTCACTGCTGAGGTAAGTGATCCTCTCAAGGTTGACATTCTCTCTTTTTCTGAACTACATTTCACTGTAAACAGTACATCTACTGTAGATTCCCATTCATATTCCATTACTGCTTCTCCAGTACAGGGAACTGCTGTGCTGAGAGCTTACAAAAGTACCCAGAGTAGTATACACACAGTCACAGTTCACACAGTCTGTTGATGGAAACTAGTGAACACAGAAAACTTGCAACATCATACTGATTTTTTGTCAGGGTCAGAACTGAACTCACAGCTCCGTAATTGTGGGGCCATGGTGTTACTCACTGAGCAAAACAAGCTCATGTCTGGATGTCTGCAAAGACCCCTATGAAGAGAAACAGAGAGGACCCCGTAACTTTGCCAGGATTAGGGTTAACAGGGTCCTGCCCAGGGGCGATTTTAGCCCATATTTGGGGCTGCTTCAGTACCCCCAAAATGAATAAAAGCACCCCCAAGGATTTCTAAAGATTTCTAACTTTTTTTGACAGTTCATGCTGTTTATGTGAGACAGTATTAAAATATGAAAAATCATTCAGATGTAATATTTTAATAACTAGTATAGATACCCCCCCCCCCCCCCCAGCCCCGAAAAATGGTTCGTTCCAGCTTCACTCTCCGCTACTCTGACTGGCTCCAGAGCTCCTGCCAGAGCAATGGTGGCTGAGACGCATTGCAGCAGTGGTGTGAGTACTTGGCTTAAAACAGGACATGTTAGCTGCATTTAACCTTCAGTAACTCTTTCTTTATATAGTTCGGTAGTAGGAGTCTGACCATGTCTCTTATTAGCTGAAAAATATTACCCTCACAGGTAAACTGCAGTGTTGAAAACACGTTTTCTGACGATGTTTGCTACTCTACAATCCGCCCCACTCTGTAGGAAAACCAGCAACATTTTGACCGTCCTGTTGCTCCCATTGAAATTTATATAGCCTAAATCTATTTAATTGCCAACCGTTTTACTTTCCGTTTTACGAGTTTACGAGTGTGTGTGTGTGTGTGTGTGTGTATTTTGCACAGAAAGACAGCCAGGTTCATAATGGATATAAGGAAGTTTTTTCAAAAAAAGGACGGGCATTCAGGTAAAAGTAGAAGATCATGATCTGTCAATCAAGAATAATGTTGGATCAGTGTTTAAATAGTCATATATTTTATTAAATGTACACGTGGTTTGGTTATTTGCCTTTTGATTGAAAGTACACTGAGAGAAGAGTTTTTTTATTAGTGATGTCAATAGCATTTTTTTTATATTAATGTAATTTCTTTATCTAATTGAATACAATCTATTTGTGTATGATTGTCAGTTCAAAGAGGGAGAGAGAAAAGAGCAGACAGTGAGGAGAAAGTACAAGGTCAGGAAGAACCAGGTAAGAAAACAAACAGGGAATAGTCAGTGACAGGCAAAACAGAAACTGTTAAACTGACAGAAAAAGATCCTAATTTTACTCATACAATCTGGAAGTTGTGTTCTCTCTGTATTAAAGCTGCTATACAGAATCTGCTAAACAAACTGTGCTGAAGCAGCTTTTGCCTCTTTAACAATATTCCAACATAACATTATTATCATTAATTGGGCAGAATAAAATTAATGATATATTTTTATGTGGTTCAGCCACAAATCTACAAAACCTCAGCCAATAGTAGGTAGGTCAACTTTTGGACCATCTAGTCTGTATGACTGCCGCAGTACGTGCCCCCCACATTTGCGCACTATCAGAAAGTGACAAACAGTGTCCTGGTGGAGTGAGGAGTTGTAAAGAGAAGCAGAGTGCTCAGTTTATATATATACTAAGAATGTTTTAAGCTAGTTTATTTCACAGTTTCTGTACAGCAGCTTTAAATGTTTTCCAAAAGCACATAAACTTGCCTTATCAGTGTTTCTCAAACTTTTTACAGCATGTACCACCTGAGAAAATGTTAAGCTCTCCCAAGTACCACTATGAAAGCATGAAACTCATAAATCTTACAAGACAAAATTTCAATCTGTTCCTAAAATGAAAAGTTACACTAAAAAGTAAGTGCATTAAGTCAGAATGAGCATCCTAAGAACATGAAAATTTAGCAGGCTGACATTGAAACAAGAAGAAAAGGGAAGACTTTGCTTAGTATATTCGAAATATGAATTTAGTATACTTTAGGTATTTTAATTCAAAGATTTGTACTTCTTTGATTGAATTGTACATGTTTGAAGTATTTTTATTTTCAAAAGATGCTTATAACTTTCCTCCAAGTACCACAATGGGGAGCTCACGTACCAGGTACCACAGTTTGAGAACCATGATCTTATATCATTAGACTTCATTCTGAAATGTAAACAGGACACCTTCATTACATTTTCCTATTTATCGATATGATTTACTGTTTGGTTAATCTCATTACACAAGGAGGCGAAGAACAGGGAGAGACTCTGAGAAAGCAGACCAGGGAACAAGATGAGGAGAGGCAGAAAGAACCAACCAGGGAAAGAGATGAGGAGAGACAGACAGGGCAGAGTTCCAGTCAGCAGTCCAAAGATGTTCAAGATATGGCTCTTGATTTGGGGGATAAGACTACTGGTCCTAAACAGTTAAAACTGTCCCAGTACCCTCTCACTCAGTTTGGCACACAAAAAAGATCCTTCCAAGAAAACTGGTTCAAAAGCTTTAAATGGTTAGAATATTCTTTATCCAAAAAAAATGCTGCTTTCTGCTACGCTTGTCGAGTCTTTGACAAAAGTCTTAGGTATGACACATTAGTGAACGATGGAGTCAGTAATTGGCAAAAGGCACTGAGCAAGTTTCAAAAACATGAATCCACTCAGTCACACAAGGACAGTGTAGTTTGTTGGAACAGCTACAAAGCAAGTCTGTCACAAGGCAATATTGTGGAACAGTTAGAGGCAGCAAGTGCCGCAGAAGTAAGTGAAAGAAGGGAGTACCTAGAACGTATTGTGGCAGTGACCTGCTTTTTGGGGAAGCAAGGAATATCATTTAGAGGTCATGATGAAACAGAAGAGAGTGACAATAAAGGGAATTTCCGTGAGTGTATAAAACTTTTGGAAAAGTTTGATCCATTCTTGCAGAGGTACACACCCCCATCAAACACAACATACATCTCTTGTAGTAGTCAGAATGAGATGATTGAATGTTGTTCACAAGAGGTAACTGCAGCTATTGTTCATGAGATGACGGAATCACAGATGTATGCTATTATGGCTGATGAAGCCAGAGATGGAAAGACAGAACAGTTGGCTTGTGCAACTCTCAAACACACGCTGGGCATGCCAGGTTCGTTCAGTAACGGCTGTGCTTAACAACTTCCATGCCATAATTGAGTGCCTCTCCACTATCAACACACCTATTGCGATGGGATTAAAGGCAAAACTCAGTAAATTCTCCTCAGTGTATTTGCTGATTGTTTTCTAGGATCTACTGTCTGTAACCGCATGTTTACACAGATACCTACAAAAGGAGACCATAGATATTGCCCAGGCACAGACATACAAAGATGCGGTGGTTGAGACTCTGAAGCAGAAGCTCAGTGATGCCACTGCTACTGATATTCATGCAAGGACAAAGGCTTTGTGTGAGGCAAACCAGGTAGCTGTTTTGGAGCAGTCTTCTGGACAGAGGCAGAAACGAAAGAAAATGGATGGATTTGCTGTTGAGTCAACCTGTGGGGCAGGCAGTGAAGTCTGTGGCTCTTCTGTGTCAGAAGAGCTTAAAAGGAAATTGTTGTTTCCTTGTCTGGACAGAATGATCTCTGAACTTGAGAAGCGTTTTTCTGGTGTTAGTCAGGAATTGCTTAATGGGATTCAGGCGTGTAGTCCAACCTCAAACCAATTCTTGTCTGAGCCTCATTTGTCAGCCCTGGCACTGCATTACCATATTGAACTTCAGTTAGAGGAAGTAGCAGTTGCCAAAAACTTTTTGAAGCTCCAGAGTGAGGCTGGTGCCATTCCAGATATGTTAACATTATACAAACTTCTGGATAAGAAGATCTTCCCCACACTGAAAACTGTTATTCAGGTTGCCCTAACAATCCCAGTTAGCAGCTGTAGCTGTGAGAGATCTTTCAGTGTCTTGCGTCGGCTCCATACCTGGCTGAGAAGGACCATGGGTCAAAGCAGACTCCAGCACCTGGCTGTGATGTCAGTTGAGAAGGAGATGCTTGAGAGAGTTGACCACCAAAAAGTGATAGACAGATTTGCCAGCCACAAGGTGAGGCGACATAGGTTAAAATAAAAAACAAATCTGCAGAGTCATAGTAGTATCTGCAGTAAAGATCTTTTCATACATTGCATACATTGTACCATAGGCAAAGTTGCCTCCATCTTTATAATTTTTTAAATTAATATTTTGTACATTTGTGTATTTCACACTGTTCTATTTTTGAGGGTATTCTTTATGTATCTGTATTATATTATACATACACATTAAAAGTGAATCCCTGTCCAAAAAATGCACTCCGTTTACTTTTTACTCACTATTAGCATCATTCATTACTCTCCTCCAGTAATTAAGGTTAGGATATGTATTTTTTTATTCCAATCCATTCTTCTTTTGCAGTTGTGGTCTTTTGCAGCATTAAAAAAAACTTTATCAAATTTGATGGTCTAGTTAAAGACTTTTCCAAAAAGTGTTTTGCTTTTCTTACACAAATGTTGGAATTAAATTGTTAAAATGTACAAAACAGTCATGTCATGTTTTTTGACAAGGACCCAGGCACAGAGAAACTCTTAGGATTTAATAAAGAAATTTGCAGACTTGCACAGAGATGGTAAAATGATGACTGATGACGGAGACGAAGACAACAGACGAAAAGGACAGGGAGGAACAGGGGTTTAAATGCACAAAGGAGACAGTCAGATAGAACTTGGGACAACTGGAGACATTTAAGGATGCGGGGACTGAAAGAGGCAGGGAAAAAGTCTCATTGTGACGAGTAAAGTGTATCTTGCCTTGCTGGGCAGCTCCCTGGGTGCTCAGCACCCCCAAAGCTCTGAACCTAGAATCGCCCCTGGACTACAGTTTTGCAGTCTCTTCTGCCAAACAATGTATTAAAAAGTGTAGTGTTATACATGACACTGTAATTAATTCAAGAGATGTACAATCAAGTTATAATAGTGTGATTATCATAATCACACAAATATATGAATTCCTCCGATGCTGAATTAAACAACCCTTCATGCTGTCCCTTATGTGAATTAGTAAAAATTTCCACGCCTTTTTCACTATAGCCAACCATTCTCTCCATAGTTATATGCAATTCCAATTCCCCCTTTTATTTATTTTATGGCAGACAGCAGTGTTTCCCCTATCATTATATTAGGGTGCCCCCCCCGCAGAAGGTCAAGTTCATCGTATTTAATTACATTTTCTATATAGCGTCAGATCACAGCAGAAGTCATTTACTGTAAGGTTACTTTTACTATAGAAGAGCTCTATACATTGTCCTTTTAATAAACAGATTAAATAGCCTTTTGTTATTTATCTTATTTGCACAACAGTTTGTCATTTTTGTCTCTATACCAGAGGTGCCCAATACATCGATCGCGATCTACTGGTCGATCGCAAAGAGTGAGTAGATCGCATGACATAAAAAATAGAGGAAGGATGATGCGATCAACCGCGCCAGCTGCTGCAAAACTCCAGTAAGCAACCGAGTCGCCTCCAATTTATTTCTACTAAACTTAAGAGAGAGTATAAAACTGAATGGGGGAGCAGGACCAAGTACGAAGCCAATAACCTACCACTTCCATACGGAATGAAAGGAGGAGTATTTTTTCCCCACAAGGTCATATTTGAAGTGCGTTTGTTTCATCTGTCAGTCTACCATTGCTATTCCGAAGAAGGGAAATGTGGAGCGGCATTTTCGGACTGCTCATAAAAACTACGGCATTAACTTCCCTCCGAAAAGCGAGCTGAGAAAGAGAAAGGTGAAGGAACTAAAATCCCAGTTCAATGCAAAAATCCTTAATTTATGCCAAAGGGAAATTAATAACAATGATAAACAATATTAAATAACAATAATAATAACAACAATAAATAATAACGAATATCTATAAATCTATAAATAACAATATGTTTTGCATTTTTATAGTAGATCATTTTGACTTGGTCATTCATAAGTAGCTCGCAAGCTGAAAAAGTGTGGACACCCCTGCTCTACACTTTCGCGCATGGCGGAGTTGCGTCCCGATGCGCGATCACAGACACGTGCGCGCACACACAGGTGAGCACACTCCCACCAGCGGACAGAGAGCGCGCGTCAGAAAATATGTAGCGTCAGCCACCTGAAAAGCAGAGAAAAATATCTGCGTTTTTTAAACGCTCCCAGGGTGATAAAGGCGTTTCACAATGGAATTTTCTGCTTTAAACTATCACCATTTTATGCTATCAGCAATCGTTTTTTAAGCCTAACAGTTAATATATTTTCAGCTCGAGCCAAACATCCGCAATAGGCTGCCAGGAGACCACCTTGTAGCTTTCATGCGGATCTCAATAAATAGGCCTGACGTTTCTGACTTCCCATATCAAGAGACTCTAGAAATGTTCTCTTTTTCCCCCTTGTCCTGTCTGGCAGCTTTAGCAGAATCATGGTCTGAATGCACTGCTGTGCCAAACATGCTTGCTTTACCATAAGGGGCTCTATAAACTCTGTATAGACCCCTCATGTTGATCTATTTCTTTTTATGTTAATTTAATTTATTTATTTCAGTTTAATCATGTAAAAACATTGCAGTGGGTGAGCTGGCCGTAGAGGAGGGACATATTAGGAGGGGAAAGAAGGAAAAGGAGAAAAAAAAGACAGGAAAAAGAAAAAAAAGGAGTGATAGATTCAGAAAGGAATAAACAAAATTATAGCGTGCAGAAAGTAACACCACTATACAAGCATATAAAATCTTAGTGTGTGCTTGGATGGGTGCGTGCAAGTATATGTACGTGTGCTCAATTGTGTAGGCGAGATGCAGGCTAGTGTGCGTGCCCACTCTCAGAGATAGAGTGTTGGATGCGTGTGGAGATGTATGAGACTGTATGTAGTGTAGGGGTGAGTATGACTGTTGAGAAACTAAGATGAATTTAAAATTGACGGGCGCTGCTTGTGAACAGCTCTCCTCCACATCACTCCCCCATCAAGACCCTGAATGTATATGGTGTGAGTAAAATTGGGGGGCGGCAGCAGCACAGAGGCGAGTGATACCACCAGCCTCTGAGTAGTGCCCCCAGCCCCCAAGGCCCTGTGTGTATACTGGCATGTGATGACTAAAGTGCAATTAAAACAGGGGGAGGCAGAAGGCCGCACAGCACAGTGAGTAAGGCCACGTAAATGGCCCTCCCCACCGTAGTATGCACGGCATACACCCCCCCCCCCCCCCCCCGAGGCCCTACATGTGTGCGTGGCATATTGTGAATGAGGGGGGAGAGGGGCTGGGATTCATAAGGCCAGGGGGCAGATTGCTCACCCCCTGGCAAAAGAGAGCCAGCTAACCAGCTGGCTCAGTAGGCACCCCAGCCCCCCCCGCCGAGCGGGAAGGAGCGGACCCGGGGCCCCCGGCGACCACACCCCAGGGCACTGCCAGCACCACTTGTGTATGCTTGTGTACACTTTGCTTGGCGTTGTGTACACTTTGTGTCATTATTTATGCTGTGCATTGAGCATATGGCAACATGGAGAAAATGGGAATGTAACAGAAATGTGATGCAGAGAAAAAGTAGTGAGAAAACGTGGGAGGAGCCTCAAGTGAACTAAAACAGTGCAGGAGCCAAAGCAACATCGCAAAGTGACAACAGCAATCAACAGGGGAAAAACAAGGGACAAAAAGAAAGAGAGAAGAAAAGGATAAAAATAATAATAATAATAATCATAATAATAAAAGAAGAGAGACGATGACAATGCCTTAAGCTCATTAGACCGGCAATTATTATTATATGTAGATCTCTTAGATAAACTATGGATTATTACATCAAGATTGTTAGTGTGGATACAGATCACCTGTTGCTGATTCAGAACAGCCAGGGGGTGGAATTCTGGTGGCAACAGAGCCATCCGTTGACGTACAGTTTGTCGACCGCAATGACAGCAAGGGAGCCTCCGTCGATGAATGTTTTCCGTATAGGGAACAGGATCTTCCTTCTTTCCAGGATTTCCTTGGGAAACTGGTCGTTGATACTAAGGTTCGTTCCTTTTAGTTCCCGGCCGCGGCTTTTAACCAGTTCTTTTTGTTTAAAGTGCTAGAATTTGGCCACTATTGGTCTGGGTCTGCGTCCGTCGGGTCTCTTCCCTCCTAAACAGTGAACTCGATGGAAACTGATGGTTTTTACTGTGTCCTCCGGGAGTTTTAGCTGAGTTTGGATGAACTCTTTCACCGTAATAATAATAATAATAATAATAATAATAATAATAATAATAAATTTTATTTATAATGCACTTTATATTTTAACAATTTCAAAGTTCTAAACTCTGCTTTCGTAATAATGCCTGAAATTACTAAATTGTCTCTCATGCTGCAGGCCTGGAGGTCAATGATAGTTTCTTTAATTTTTTTATTTTCCTCCGAAAGGCACGTCAATCTGTGAGGGATTTTACCGATTCCCTGAGGGTCGCATTCTCTGCAGCGAGTGATTCCACCTGCTGTTGGCTGTACTCTACTGACTCACACAAAGCCTGGAACTCTTTATGGAGAATTTCCATTAGGGACAGACGCGCATCTAAGCTGGATAGTCGTTTATCTATAGACTCCAAAATGTCTGTCACGTCGTTGGTATTAGGAGAAGCCGCTTTCGGCGGATTCCTCTGGGCGGCTTCTCTTGGAGGACAAGTTGTTTTTACAGGTGGAGGAAGTCGGTATTTTGTCTGATTTCCCCATAGCAATTCTCTCGAAGCACTCGTCCATAAAAATTTATAAACTGTTCAGAATTTCACTGTGCTCCAACATGCTAAAGTTTTTACGGATACAACTGAAATGTATTTTGATTACCTTTAAGGCTGTCTAGAGATAAGTTGGCGTGGAAAGAATACAATTGATAACCTTTTTGTAGTCAGTTGCGTGCCGCCATGTTCAATACTGCCGTGGTTCTCGTGGTCTCGTGTTGTTACAGCATGCCGCTATCCCAACGGAGGACACTGCTCGTACGATCCTCCTGTGTGCCCTACAACAAAGACGGCGAAATTGAATTACAAACCTTCAATTAATTCAGTATAGCGTTATTTATAGAGCACATATAACTCAGTATGAAATGTCCAATGTGGGCCTTGCTGATGCAGACATGTTCCCAGTGCTCCCATACTAGTATCCATGATTCCTTTCATGCTATGTGGACTTACCAACCAGCTCATACATTCTGGGCAGCAGTAAGTCAGACATTACCATCTATACTGAGTTATAGGATATACTAATGCCAAAATTGGAAGCACATAATTGTCTAAAATGCCATGGTATGTTGAAATTTCTCAGTGCACAGTTTTTCTGCAATTATTGAGTCAACAAAGCATTAGCAACTTTGCACCTTAGCACTCTGTTACATTATGTGGCCTGCCACTTTTTAGCACAGTTTTTGTTATTCCTAAAGACATTCACTTTGCAATAATACCACTGACAGTTCACTATGGGATATATAGCAGGAAAGGAATTTCAAAAACTGCCTAATTGCAAAGGTGGCATTCCATGATAGTACCATGCTTGAATTCACTGAGGTCTTCAGAACAACCCATATTTTCACAAATGTTTGTAAACCTGTCTGCATGGCTAGGTGCTTGATCTTATGCACCTTTGGCAATGGGTCTCAGTGAAACACCTGAAAAGTTTAAATCTAGCATGTGTCACGCCCAGCTCGTACGATCCTCGTGTGCTTCCCTGATCGTGCCCAGCTGTGTCTAGTTATTTTGATCAGTCCTGTCTATTTCAGTCCATGTCTGTCCTGAGTTCATTGTCTGTCATTGATGTTAGTTGGCGTCTGATGTTTCCCGCACCTAGTTCATCCAATAAATCCCCGTTTCCCCATCTTCCGCTTGCCTGCCTGCTTCTTGCCTGCTCGCCTGCCCGAACGGCCGCCCGCTTCACCCAGCGATCGCGACCAACCCTGACAGCATGTTTCATGGCTTCACTGCATTTCCCTCCACAATGATCATCTAACTGATGAAGTTGAAGACAGAGCTAAAAATTAGTTAAATTATGACTTCAAGAGTTATCCAAGGGACAAGAGATTCTGAAAAATCAGAGATAGAACTACTGGTTGGGCTGGTCATTGCCTCCTTTTGTAAGGAGAAAGCGCCGTAGCTTTCACTCCTACAATCTCCTGTGTGAGGAAGCGCCGCAGCTTACCACTCACACACTTCCACTTCTAGGACCCAGGAATAATCGAGACAGCACACGTCTTTCTGTTTTACTTGCGCAAGGGTGCCCACTTCAGGTGCAACAGACAGTATCTGCGCCTCTGTTGAGTGTCACACAGGACAGTCCCTTGGCTTCTTTATTTATAGGGTAGGGGAGGGGTTACATGGGTCTTGTCTTTAAACTAGTCAATGCTGTGTGAGGCCTCCGTGAAACAGGGTTAATACAAAGCATTACATTTCTCAAGGTGGGCCCCCTGCTATGTTGACAGAATCTGTTTCCTTTCTCAAGGTCTCTTATTCCTGCGTCACAATCTGGTAGGCCCCTGTGAGGACATTTTGTCTGCAACCCTTTCTGGGCCATGGGTTAGTTGTTAATGGTTGCACGTACACATATAGGAGGATAATAATATGATAAAATACACAGATACACTCTAACACCTTTTTCTAAATGAAGTTTCAAACTACTTAATTAATGTATGTAAATCTGTTTTATAATGTTTAAACAAAAAAGCTTTTTAATGGATTTGCATCTTATATATCCTACAGTGTGCTTGCGCATTTGATTCCTCCTTGATTCAGGTGAAACAGAAAATAACTGGCAAGAGAGACAGAGAGAAACTTCTGGGAAGATTTGTTGTCCAAAGTTGAATTGAGTGTCCAAACCCTTTTGGATGTCAAATTTCATCTAGGTTCATCTAAATCACCCATTACCCACTGTAATCCTTTCAATACCAACCTCTGTAGACGTCACACAGCATCACTGCCAACAAAATAAGAGGGTTATAGTTAAATTAGATAAAGGAATTTTGTGTAAAATTTGCCAATCCGGGTTTTCAGCACCATGGACAGCAACCTACTGTTGCTTAAAGGTGCATTATTATGCTCACTTTCAGTTTAAAATTGTATTTTTAGGCTCTACTAGAATAGCGTTTGCATGCTTCAGTATTCCAAAATCACATATCATTTCTCATTAATGCACATCTCTATTCACCCTCTGTCTAATCCCACCCCCAATAAGTCCAGTATGGTTTGATTGGTCAGCTTACCCTTCATTCCCCTGTCTTGCAGTCGGCAGATGGATCCTTGCAGGTAGACAGCCAATAAGGACTGTGTTATGAAGAGACCTCATCATGTTGTAAAAGTAAGGGCTGGAATTCCAATGAGGTGTTTTAGGCAGATGAGAGAAGAGTGGTTTCTGTGGTGAGAGTTACTCCCTTTGCTATGTACTTTGCGTCTTAAGACTTTGCAGACTGTTTACATGCACCTGAAGCCATATAACACACGAATAGAAAGGGAAAAGCATAATAGGTCACATTTAGTGAGTGTTATACCAGTTTCCAGTACATTATTTTATATTTATACTACGGGACCGTTGAATGCTTTAATCTGATTGGCTGACGAACGTTCTGAGGTGTGCAATTATTTTCAGATAAACGCACGGTGAACGTAGTTCCAGGTAGCTCTCTTGACCGCATTACAGTTCCATATCACTTCGCATAGTTAACTGTAATAACGGAAATTAGCATACAGTACCTATACAGCACACAGGACTAACAAAAACAACAACATGACAGACGATTTTCCGAAAGTAAATTTTAATATTTACGGTGAATATGAAACTTTCAACAACTGGGCTGCAGCAGTATTAGTTAGCCTAGTGTACCAACTTAAAGGCTACACATGACATTTCTCACTAGCGAGGTAATAACAGCGCTGCATCTTAAAGCAGACTTACAGTTTAGAGACGGTGCTTCAGAACACTGTTGAGGGACACACAGAGGTAGCCTAATTCATACAAGCTCTCTCTCTCTCTCTGTTTCTCTCGCTCTCTTTCTAATAACTTCATTATTAACTGTATTAGTCTGCTATCAACGGCTCAAGCCTCCATTGCCAGCTTTAAAATGACGTTTTGGAACTAGCAAAAGAGTCGTTGGATGAGATGCGGAAGAAATAATCCTACTCACAATAGCGATTTAAGTAGAAAAACCGGACGAATCCCTTGAAATATATCATCTGATCGATGTATTGAGGTGTGGCAACCGTAGTATAAGCGGAATAATTGACTCCGGACCGTTGAATTATTAGAAAATAATGCACACCCGAGGTGTAACAACATTACACCTCGGGTGTGCATTATTTTCTAATAATTCAACGGCCGTCGTCAATTATTCCTTACGTAAATCTCTTTTGATGTTGACCAGAAGGTATGTGATATCTTTCTCCCCTTACCCCATATCGGATAAGTAAGAGCTGCTGTCAGCTGAGACAAGCTGGTGTGATTCATTTCAATTTAATTCAATGTTACTTCTGTCGCGCATTTTCACAACATTATATTGTCTCAAAGCACTTTACCTCATCCCTGCCCAAAGCCCCCAGAGAGCAAGCTGGTGGCAAGGAAAAACTCCCTAGAAGGAAGAAACCTTGGGAGGAACCAGACTCACAGGGGAAGCCCATCCTCCAAGTGCCGGAACAGGAAGTGATATGAGCAAAATGGCAAGGTCCCAATTCACACTGTCTATATTTTAAGATTTGAGTCTCAAAGTGGGCAGGTGATGGCAGGCAGGTGCTGGTGCTGCTTCCGATGACAGGAGGAACTGTGGTACAGCAACAGGGCATAAAGGAGAGACGTTACAGGCTGAGAAAAAAGTGGGCTGTCCTGATTTCATGTCTTTCATCAAGATGGTCACTGATTGGTGGGCTTTGAGGGGGAGTTGTGATCTGAAAACCACAACCATTTACATTTAATTTTGAAATATTTGTAAAATATAAATTCAATCAGAATATTTCAATAAATCAAAATAATGAGAAATATAGAATTTTTAAGAATTAATAAGCAATGCAATAAGATTTTTACTTTCACTAATGAATAAACCAATTTTAATCTTTGACCAGCAGGTGGCAGCAAAGCACGTGTGAAGAAGAGGCCATCAGCAGTACAAAGCACCGGCTGTACAGGTTCCCAGCAGACAATCCAAACCTCCTTGATTAACTGACTCTCATGGTATGACTAGACAGACTGAGCAGGGCTGCGTGAAAGAGGCCTCACTGCAGTTAGCATAACCATTTATTTTACAGCTCTTCTGTCTCATTCTACTCCATAAAGGTCACATCCCCCTTCCAGCTTCCTCTGACGCAAGGAGATTCATGCACAAATAAGTAGCTAGAGCCCTTTATGTTTCTACTGATTAATCTATCAATTATTTTAATGATTGGTCGATCAATCTAAGCAATTAATTTTCCTGCAGAAAATCACATTGAGCGTGTAATTTAAGTTTAATTTTGACAACAACAAACTGTATGTCACTGCAGGGCTATAGAGAATAACTACTCCAATAATTACATAGTGATATTGAAGAAAGACATGTCATGGACTACGTCACGGAAGCCTTAATGCATATATCAGGAAAATGGTGTGTATATACAAAATGGTACTTTAATACGTATTATATCTGTTTACGTGATAAAGACCTAAATATATAAGCTATTTGCTGTAGATATGTGACTCATGTTTGAGAAAAACGCAATAACAGGAATGACCGACATATAGTGCCAAACAGATAAGGTGCAAAGACAGAACTCGTAGTACAAACAAAGTAAACTGAGCACAGAAGCGCTTAAGATGGTCGGCGTTGCTGGTGGAGGGAGCTGCATTTGTGGGTTTCTATTCTGTAATGGCTTGAATGTCCTGTGTATTAAGACGAACTCGCGGACTAATACGTCGCCCACATAACATAGAATGAATAAGAGTTGTTTACTGTCCGCCTGTTACTGTAATATTCTGGGAAGTTGTGATTGTTCAACTCCACTACGCACGGTTAGGAGCAACTCCAACTTCACCTAGGAGAAATATGTAGTCTAACAAAACGCAGTTTAAAAAAAGTAGCTTACCTGGCGAAATTGCAAAAAAACATATAATCGGGGTATATCCAACAAAAAGCAGTTTTTAAAAACCTAGCCTACATGGCGAAATTGAATTACTTTCTGGACCAACAAACGCAACCAGGCATGAACATTATGCACCTTCCTAGTCTTGATGTATGTCGTCAGACGGATGGGGACGTTAGGGAGCCTTTAGATCCTACCCATAATACACTACAGTTTTATGCAAATTTATCAAACAGAAAACTACTAAATCCAAAAGGAGCAGCTTAGTTTGACTTCAAAACATTACTATGTATTATATTTTAAGTTTGTTGTAGTGATTTTACAGAATTTCTTTACTAAAACGTACACCATACGTCCACCACAATAAGAAGGTATACAACAAATGACAGATATATAAGATTAAAAGTTAAAGCTTGAGAAAAAAAAGGTTGCTTTACCAGTCAAGAGCTTCGGGGAAGTGATATCAGTATAGTAAGTGTACTTTGAAGGTACAGAAATGGACTTTGAGGAACATCCCGAAGAGACAAACAGCATTAATATACCATCAATGGCACGGAAATGTTCCTCAGAGTTCAATTAACTACAACTAGGAGTACAATTGGAAGACCCTTGAGGGTTTGGCCTCAGTGAGAAGCAAAGGTACAAATTTTTAGTGTAAAAAGTGTACTTGGGCCTGCAGTATCGTAAAACAAAGAGCTACTGCACACTGCCGCACATCAGCTGAGCCTAACCTGAGCCTTCATACGGTCTGGGTCTTTGCCATGTATATAAGTGTCTGCCTTCAGCACACTCTCCAGCTCATCACTGAGATCAGTGTTAAGTGGGCACAGAATGCTGCAGCTGCTATGAATAAGGCCCATCAGCACCTTTACTCCCTTAGCTGTCTGAGGGAGGCCTGGATGTTACCTGCAGTTCTGGCAAGCAGGTCCATCCTCACAAGCAGCATAACCTCCTGGCAGCTCCTTCTGTCTTTTTCGGTTTGAACTGTGTCTACTTCTTCCCACTTTGTCTATTGCGTGATGCGATAGCCGGCTGCAAACTCGCCATCAACCACCAGGGGGCAATCAGACCATGCATGCTAATATTAACCATGCTTTCCTCTTTGTGGGCCGTAAGGGGTGATACGCGGGCATGGCTGGTGACCCCAGTTTGGCCCAGCCAAGGGGTGCAGCTGTCCCTGCCAAGGCTCGCTTGTAAGCACGGTGAGAAAATCCTGAATTTCTTCTCTATTTTTTTTTTTTTTTTTAACCAAAAGGTTCTTTTTTTTTGCAAACCAGTATACAATTACTGCCCACATTCTTGCTATGCATGTGTATTTTGATGAGAATATACATTTTTTATATCTGTGTGTAAGTTTTTTCAGTGTTCATTTTTGATTTTGGGTTTTGTTTATAGTTCTGCTAAATTGTGCAGTTTTCCGAGAATTGTGTGTAACCAGTCGTGCAAAACTGTAAAGATAAAATAACGTAGGATTAGGGCATAACTTTGGCTGGAACATTGGAGGTGTTGAGGTCTCCACCCATTACTGGGGAAAAATTATTATTGATTCTGGAATTGCCTTAATCCATACTAAATGTAATTGTAAATAATGAAACTTCAAACAATAAACTGGTAATAAGATAATTTATTGTGCGAGTTTACAAAATGTAGGCTGCACATCAGGGTCTCTCCTTTTCTCCAGATGTCCACAGCTGCTGTGACGTATGAGAATGAATGTTGACGTATGAGATCCTGAGATTGGGCCGCTGCTCCAAGGATGAGTGGCAGGAGGCTTTTCCCAGGAACTGCAGGATGGAGATGCCTGAGGATTTGTTCTGGAGTGAAGACAGAAAGAGAATAAGGGAAGAAACAGAGGCTGTGGGGAGAAAAAGACTGCAGAAGCAGTTAAAGTTGTACAGATGAAGTGTACAAAATGCCCTTGAAGTCTCGGTCTACGAGGGATCCTGTGCTTAACAAAAATAGACAATAAATTAATTCTAATTAATCTTAAGCCGTATCATTTCTATCTGTTCATGAGTTAAACATCTAAAATCAACTTACCTGGTGATTTTGTAACTTCCGAATCCAAAGTAAAATAAGACTGATTAAATCTAAATGCATCATAGTACTTGGGGAAAAATAAATAGATTCAATAAGATACTAACTCTGGACGTTAAAACAAAAACAACTGGGATTTATCTGGGATAAATATAATTTTAAGGGTGTTCAATACATTTTTCCTGCATATGTTCCCTTCACTTGTATATTGATATAGACATCCATCCATCCATCCATCCATTTTCCAAACCGCTTATCCTACTGGGTCGCGGGGGGTCTGGAGCCTATCCCGGAAGCAATGAGCACGAGGCAGGGAACAACCCAGGATGGGGGGCCAGCCCATCGCAGGGCACACTCACTCACCATTCACTCACACATGCACTCCTACGGGCAATTTAGCAACTCCAATTAGCCTCAGCGTGTTTTTGGACTGTGAGGGAAAACCGGAGTACCCGGAGGAAACCCCACGACGACATGGGGAGAACATGCAAACTCCGCACACATATAACCCAGGTGGAGACTTGAACCCGAGTCCCAGAGGTGTTAGGCAACAGTGCTAACCACTGCACCACCATGCCACCCCCTACTTACGATTCGTAAATTATTTATTGATTTAAAACTTTCTTTGATTTAGTAAAATTGCAATTAGTGTAACAATATGGAAAAGAAGAGATCAGGAGGGGCTGAAAAGGTCAGGCTAAGAAAAAAAAGAGCGTTGGAGGAGGATGCAGCGAAATGTGCCAAAATCACAGAGATTTTTTTCAAAAGAATGAAAAGAACTGGGAACAGGTAAATGTTGCAGGTAAACCTGCAGCAAAATATTAAACCAATTCAAATATTAGTGCATTTCTATGGCTTATCATGACAGATCAATGTGTTCACAAATGTAATTTTAAGAAAAAATATACATATAAAAATCTAAAGCACAATCTATGGATGCAGTAAAATGACCATTTAACCATTTTGTAGTTTCTGACCAGCAGAACCCTGTCAGTCAGTGTTCTGCCAAGAATGAGGGACTGATTAGCAGTGAGGATGCCAGGCTGGCTGAGAGGTCTGCTATTAAATATGAATTAAAGTTACTTAATATACTCATACACACACACACACACACACAAGTGATAGATGGATTCCAAATGAAATTCAAATATTCAGAAGTCGATGAGATTTACAGTTTAGATTCAGAGGTATACTACACAGAGGTGTATTAGTGAAATTAAAAGACTGATAAGTCAAATGTTTTTGTACAGCATATTTCAGGCACAAACATATTGTGATGTATATGAAAAGATATTTTGACACTTTCAATCACTCACTGACTCCGGAGCACTTGGAGGCCTTTGTGCTGATGTGCACAGAGAAGGAAATCCTTATGCTGATAGATAATGAGACAATAATAAAGAAAGTGGCAGAGACCATCAGGGGCGCTGCTAAGGATTTTGGGCCCCATGAAAAGAATCTTGACAGGGCCCCCAACACAGTTTATTGGGGGCTTCTCTGGGCCCCCTCTCAGACATGGGCCCCGAGAATCGTCATCGTTTACCCCCCCTTTACAGCGCCCCTGGAGACCATTACACTACTCAGGTGGCTGTTACTGTTATAAATGTTATGTTATTGTTGTTTAAGCCATTTACAGTTAAAAATCTATATAGTAGTGCAACAAGCCTCACGTGAAGAACTGCGAGATTCATTTTGACATTGTTTTATTTGAAAAGATATTTTGACACTTTCAATCACTCACTGACTATTGTTAAGCCATTTACAGTTAGAAATTTGTATATATTAATTTTGATATTATTTTATTTATTCATTTGACTAGTGTTTTGTTCATATTTGAAAAAGCAAATAAAACTACTGAATAGTAAGAATTGAGGTATTGCTTCATTTATCCAGTTTTCACCTTCCTGAAAAAAGTGGGCTGGTAATGGGCATGAAACTCCCGAGCTGAAAACTGGCTCCACTGCGGCATTGTCCACCACTGTAGCTGCATCAGTGATTGTAATGTAGTTACTAATATTCATTTAGCAGACACTTAGCAGACCCAACAACCTTCTCGTACCAGGCACAGTGTCCAAACCCCATGAGTCACACATACCCTGCCCTCTAAACTGGCTCGATCCACCAGAGATTGGTGTTGATAGAACTTGGTTAACCTGAGGCTTGAACCCAATTGACCAATATAGCTAATACTTCAAAAATAAGGCTGTTTCTCACATGTTATATCCACTATTTTGCCCACCCCTGTAATACCGAACAAGGAATAATTACACAATGCTATACTGCATGTCTATATGTAGTTATGGAAGATGGATGGGTAAATATTTAAAAAACCTGGTTGACAATAAGTAGTGACACTGACATTTATTTAATATGAAAATGCCATTTATTTAATATGAAAAAGACATTTACTTAACAAAGACATTATCTTTTCTTATATACACGTCCTCTTTGTCATTTGAGGATTAGGTCAGTAGTGAAACATTCATTGTGACCCCCCCCCCCCCCCCCCGTCCTTTTTGTTTCTGTTACCCTGTACTTTAGTCCTCAATAAAGCCTCCATCGATCTGTCCCGTCTCCATTGTATCCTCACTAATAAATAAGAGGCAGCGCCTTTCTCTGCCTTGTCTTGCTGGGGCTTTTAATTCTTTGTGATCAGGGTCCCTTCTCTTCTTTCTGGACCCTCTGTCTCTCTGCCTCCATGTCACGAAGGTCTTTCCATGTGTCCTACATTAGCAAAATCATTTTCAAAATCAAATCTATGTGTCTGAATATTAAAATTCATGATTATTAAACAAGATTAACATAAGTGCTTCATGCTACTCCATTAGAATTATTGATATTTCACTTCTCAGGTCGAGACCGACATAGACACAGGTTAGATTAGGGCACTATGCAGAAACATAAAGCAGCAGGGGATTCTAATATTAAAAATGAGATGTACTCTGATGCCTCATTGCATTATAAGGACTGTTTAGGTTGTTTTCTTACCATCTCTTCTCCAGCCCCAGTCATGTCATCATGTTCCACGTCTGTGTCGTCCTCAGACAAGACACTATACTGGAACTGCTTTCTTTGCTCAATATACTTCCTAAAGTTCTTCAGGAAGCTCATTTTCCATTTATTTGTGCTTTTAGTGTCTATGTTGTCCTCAGTCAAGACACTGTTGCGGAACTGTGTTCGTTCCTTGCAAAGCTTCTTCAAGTTTTGTAGGAAGCTCATTTTCATTTTAGTTCCACTTTTAGTGTCTGAATCGTCCTCGTGCAAGACACTGTACTGGAACTGTTTCCTTTGCTTAATGTATTTAAGGAGGCTCATTTTGAATTTAAAGAGGTGCTGTCTTCCAAGGCGTCTGTTTCTCAAATGATAAAAACTTTCTACCCAGCCTATATATATATAGTAATGGTTCTAGATTCTAGAACGTCGCGTTGCTAGGATACGGGGCAGAGGTGGATATCGCGATAGATGTCTGTCACTGTTATGCGCCGACTTTATTAAAACTTGTTAACTGTGATCACGTCCAGTTATTTGTTTTCTGCCTGACAAAACAAGACCTCCGGTTGACATAATTGCCGTTTGATAGACGCAAAAGTCGATTTTAGGGACTTTAGATTATAAGATTTTGGATTATAAAATACCATAGTCTCCAGGTAATGACGTCATTAGCAGGCGTGTGGAACAGTGTGTGGACTACACGTTTGTGAGCTAGATGATCATAGGCAAGTGTATCTGCAGTCATCCAACGGCTGGATTCCAACCTCTCCGGAGGAACAGGTGTTGTGCTGAATTCTGTACCCGTGACGTGAAATGCGCCCCCTATCGGGAGCGCGCACCGCGCTTTTCTTCGATTCGAAGGGAGAAAAGCCGTATAGTTCCGTCAATCTAAATGTGCAACAGACATATTAAATTGCGTTTGCACATTTATAACTGTGTCACTTAACGAAGGCTGTATTTAACCCATATAAAACTGATAAACCGTTAGACGATGAGCTCCGAACGAGAACGTAGGCTATTTATTTTTATGTCTCGTCATTAGTTTGCTAGTTTGTAAACAATGACTTATACATATTTTGTTATTTATTTTACTCCACAGTGAAGAGAATGTTCTGCTACATGCAGTGATCTGAAATACCTAAACAAATAAGATGTTTGTCTTTATGACGGCTTACCTGGCAGGAGATCCATTTCAATTCTCTCCTTTGATTCTATCACTAAAGGCTGTTAGCAACCAACACATTTAACGAAATAGATAATTATTACTGAATTTCATAAATGTCACATCACGTGCAGCGCGGGAGGGTGCATTTTACGGCAGCTTTCGTATTTAAGAAACTGGCCCAGGCTTCTAAATGTGCAAACGCAATTTAATATGCCTGTTGCACATTTAGATTGACGGAACTATACGGCTTTTCTCCCTTCGAATCGAAGAAAAGAGCGGTGCGCGCTCCCGATTTCAATTCTTATTATTCAGTAGTTTTATTTGCTTTTTCAAATATGAACGAAACACTAGTCAAATGAATAATTAAAATAATATCAAAATTAATCTATACACATTGCTAATTGTAAATGGCTTAACAACAGTCAGTGAGTGATTGAAAGTGTCAAAATATCTTTTCAAATAAAACAATATCAAAATGAATCTCGCAGTTCTTCACGTGAGGCATGTTGCACTACTATACAGATTTTTAACTGTAAATGGCTTAAACAACAATAGCATAACATTTATAACAGTAACAGCCGCCTGAGTAGTGTAATGGTCTCTGCAACTTTCTTTATTACTGTCTCATTATCTATAAACATAAGGATTTCCTTCTCTGTGCACATTAGCACAAAGGCCTCCAAGTGCTCCGGAGTCAGTGAGTGATTGAAAGTGTCAAAATATCTTTTCATATACATCACAATATGTTTGTGCCTGAAATATGCTGTACAAAAACATTTGACTTATCAGTCTTTTAATTTCACTAATACACCTCTGTGTAGTTTACCTCTGAATCTAAACTGTAAATCTCATCGACTTCTGAATATCTGAATTTCATATGGAATCCATCTATCACTTGTGTGTGTGCATGAGTATATTAAGTAACTTTAATTCATATTTAATAGCAGACCTCTCAGCCAGCCTGGCATCCTCACTGCTAATCAGTCCCTCATTCTTGGCAGAACACTGACTGACAGGGTTCTGCTGGTCAGAAACTACAAAATGGTTAAATGGTCATTTTACTGCATCCATAGATTGTGCTTTAGATTTTTATATGTATATTTTTTCTTAAAATTACATTTGTGAACACATTGATCTGTCATGATAAGCCATAGAAATGCACTAATATTTGAATTGGTTTAATATTTTGCTGCAGGTTTACCTGCAACATTTACCTGTTCCCAGTTCTTTTCATTCTTTTGAAAAAATCTCTGTGATTTTGGCACATTTCTCTGCATCCTCCTCCAACGCTCTTTTTTTTCTTAGCCTGACCTTTTCAGCCCCTCCTGATCTCTTCTTTTCCATATTGTTACACTAATTGCAATTTTACTAAATCAAAGAAAGTTTTAAATTAATAAATAATTTACGAATCGTAAGTAGGGGGTGGCATGGTGGTGCAGTGGTTAGCACTGTTGCCTAACACCTCTGGGACTCGGGTTCAAGTCTCCACCTGGGTTATATGTGTGCGGAGTTTGCATGTTCTCCCCATGTTGTCGTGGGGTTTCCTCCGGGTACTCCGGTTTTCCCTCACAGTCCAAAAACATGCTGAGGCTAATTGGACTTGCTAAATTGCCCGTAGGAGTGCATGTGTGAGTGAATGGGGAGTGAGTGTGCCCTGCAATGGGCTGGCCCCCCATCCTGGGTTGTTCCCTGCCTCATGCCCATTGATTCTGGGATAAGCTCTGGACCCCCCGCGACCCAGTAGGAGAAGCAGCTTGGAAAATGGATGCATGGATGGTTGTGGTTTTCAGATCACAGCTCCCCCTCAGAGCCCACCAATCAGTGACCATCTTGATGAAAGACATGAAATCAGGACAGCCCACTTTTTTCTCAGCCTGTAACTTACATATAAAATAATGTACTGGAAACTGGTATAACACTCACTAAATGTGACCTATTATGCTTTTTCCTTTCTATTAGTGTGTTATATGGCTTCAGGTGCATGTAAACGATTGCAAAGTCTTAAGACGCAAAGTACATAGCAAAGGAAGTAACTCTCACCACAGAAACCACTCTTCTCTCATCTGCCTAAAACACCTCATTGGAATTCCAGCCCTTACTTTCACAACATGATGAGGTCTCTTCATAACACAGTCCTTATTGGCTGTCTACCTGCAAGGATCCGTCTGCCGACTGCAAGATAGGGGAATGAAGGGTAAGCTGACCAATCTAACCACACTGGACTCATTGGGGGTGGGATTAGACAGAGGGTGAATAGAGATGTGCATTAATGAGAAATGATATGTGTTTTTGGAACACTGAAGCATGCAAACTCTATTCTAGTAGAGCCTAAAAGTACAATTTTAAACTGAAAGTGAGCATAATAATGCACCTTTAAGCAACAGTAGGTTGCTGGCCATGGTGCTGAAAGCCCGGATTGGCAAATTTTACACAAAATTCCTTTATCTAATTTAACTATAACCCTCTTATTTTGTTGGCAGTGATGCTGTGTGACGTCTACAGAGGTTGGTATTGAAAGGATTACAGTGGGTAATGGGTGATTTAGATGAACCTAGATGAAATTTGACATCCAAAAGGGTTTGGACACTCAGTTCAACTTTGGACAACAAATCTTCCCAGAAGTTTCTCTCTGTCTCTCTTGCCAGTTATTTTCTGTTTCACCTGAATCAAGGAGGAATCAAATGCACAAGCACACTGTAGGATATATAAGATGCAAATCCATTAAAAGCTTTTTGTTTAAACATTATAAAACAGATTTACATACATTAATTAAGTAGTTTGAAACTTCATTTAGAAAAAGGAGGCAATGACCAGCCCAACCAGTAGTTCCATCTCTGATTTTTCAGAATCTCTTGTCCCTTGGATAACTCTTGAAGTCATGATTTAACTAATTTTTAGCTCTGTCTTCAACTTCATCAGTTAGATGATCATTGTGGAGGGAAATGCAGTGAAGCCATGAAACATGCTGTCAGGGTTGGTCGCGATCGCTGGGTGAAGCGGGCGGCCGTTCGGGCAGGCGAGCAGGCAAGAAGCAGGCAGGCAAGCGGAAGACGGGGAAACGGGGATTTATTGGATGAACTAGGTGCGGGAAACATCAGACGCCAACTAACATCAATGACAGACAATGAACTCAGGACAGACATGGACTGAAATAGACAGGACTGATCAAAATAACTAGACACAGAAAAACCATCAGCTTCCATCGCGTTCACTGCTTAGGAGGGAAGAGACCCGACGGACGCAGACCCAGACCAATAGTGGCCAAATTGTAGCACTTTAAACAAAAAGAACTGGTTAAAAGCCGCGGCCGGGAACTATAAGGAACGAACCTTAGTATCAACGACCAGTTTCCCAAGGATATCCAGGAAAGAAGGAAGATCCTGTTTCCTATACGGAAAACATTCATCGACGGAGGCTCCCTTGCTGTCATTGCGGTCGACAAACTGTACGTCAGCGGACGGCTCTGTTGCCACCAGAATTCCACCCCCTGGCTGTTCTGAATCTGCAACAGGTGATCTGTATCCACACCAACAATCTTGATACAATAATCCATAGATTATCTAAGAGATCTAGATATAACAATAATTGCCGGTCTAATGAGCTTAAGGCATTGTCATCGTCTCTCTTCTTTTATTATTATGATTATAATTATTATTATTATTATTATCCTTTTCTTCTCTCTTTCTTTTTGTCCCTTGTTTTTCCCCTGTTGATTGCTGTTGTCACTTTGCGATGTTGCTTTGGCTCCTGCACTGTTTTAGTTCACTTAAGGCTCCTCCCACGTTTTCTCACTACTTTTTCTCTGCATCACATTTCTGTTACATTCCCATTTTCTCCATGTTGCCATATGCTCAATGCACAGCATAAATAATGACACAAAGTGTACACAACGCCAAGCAAAGTGTACACAAGCATACACAAGTGGTGCTGGCAGTGCCCTGGGGTGTGGTCGCCGGGGGCCCCGGGTCCGCTCCTTCCCGCTCGGCGGGGGGGGCTGGGGTGCCTACTGAGCCAGCTGGTTAGCTGGCTCTCTTTTGCCAGGGGGTGAGCAATCTGCCCCCTGGCCTTATGAATCCCAGCCCCTCTCCCCCCTCATTCACAATATGCGACGCACACATGTAGGGCCTTGGGGGGGGGGGGGTATACCGTGCATTCTACGGTGGGGAGGGCCGTTTACGTGGCCTGACTCACTGTGCTGTGCGGCCTTCTGCCTCCCCCTGTTTTAATTGCACTTTAGTCATCACATGCCAGTATGCACACAGGGCCTTGGGGGCCGGGGGCACTACTCAGAGGCTGGTGGTATCACTCGCCTCTGTGCTGCTGCCGCCCCCCAATTTTACTCAGACCATATACATTCAGGGTCTTGATGGGGGAGTGATGTGGAGGAGAGCTGTTCACAAGCAGCGCCCGTCAATTTTAAATTCATCTTAGTTTCTCAACAGTCATACTCACCCCTACACTACATACAGTCTCATACATCTCCACACGCATCCAACACTCTATCTCTGAGAGTGGGCACGCACACTAGCCTGCATCTCGCCTACACAATTGAGCACACATGTACATATACTTGCACGCACCCATCCAAGCACACACTAAGATTTTATATGCTTGTATAGTGGTGTTACTTTCTGCACGCTATAATTTTGTTTATTCCTTTCTGAATCTATCACTCCTTTTTTTTCTTTTTTCCTGTCTTTTTTCCCCTCCTAATATGTCCCTCCTCTACGGCCAGCTCACCCACTGCAATGTTTTTACATGATGAAACTGAAATAAATAAATTAAATTAACATAAAAAGAAATAGATCAACATGAGGGGTCTATACAGAGTTTATAGAGCCCCTTATGGTAAAGCAAGTATGTTTGGCACAGCAGTGCATTCAGACCATGATTCTGCTAAAGCTGCCAGACAGGACAAGGGGAAAAAAGAGAACATTTCTAGAGCCTCATGATATGGGAAGTCAGAAACGTCAGGTCTATTTATTGAGATCCGCATGAAAGCTACAAGGTGGTCTCCTGGCAGCCTATTGCGGATGTTTGGCTCGAGCTGAAAATATATTAACTGTTAGGCTTTAAAAACGATTGCTGATAGCATAAAATGGTGATAGTTTAAAGCAGAAAATTCCATTGTGAAACGTCTTTATCACCCTGGGAGCGTTTAAAAAACGCAGATATTTTTCTCTGCTTTTCAGGTGGCTGACGCTACATATTTTCTGACGCGCGCTCTCTGTCCGCTGGTGGGAGTGTGCTCACCTGTGTGTGCGCGCACGTGTCTGTGAGCGCGCATCGGGACAGAACTACACCATGCACGAAAGTGTAGTGCAGGGGTGTCCACACTTTTTCAGCTTGCGAGCTACTTATGAATGACCAAGTCAAAATGATCTACTATAAAAATGCAAAACATATTATTATTTATAGATTTATAGATATTCGTTATTATTTATTGTTGTTATTATTATTGTTATTATTTAATATTGTTTATCATTATTATTAATTTCCCTTTGGCATAAATGAAGCATTTTTTAATTGAACTGGGATTTTAGTTCCTTCACATTTCTCTTTCTAGCTCGCTTTTCGGAGGGAAGTTAATGCCGTAGTTTTCATGAGCAGTCCGAAAATGCCGCTCCACATTTACCTTCTTCGGAATAGCAATGGTAGACTGACAGATGAAACAAACACACTTCGAAAATGACCTTGTGGGGAAAAAATACTCCTCCTTTCATTCCGTATGGAAGTGGTAGGTTATTGGCTTCGTACTTGGTCCTGCTCCCCCATTCAGTTTTATACCCTCTCTTAAGTTTAGTAGAAATAAATTGGAGGCGACTCGGTTGCTTACTGGAGTTTTGCAGCAGCTGGCGCGGTTGATCGCATCATCCTTCCTCTATTTTTTATGTCGTGCGATCTACTCACTCTTTGCGATCGACCAGTAGATCGCTATCGATGTATTGGGCACCTCTGGTATAGAGACAAAAATGACAAGCTGTTGTGCAAAGAAGATAAATAACAAAAGGCTATTTAATCTGTTTATTAAAAGGACAATGTATAGAGCTCTTCCATAGTAAAGGTAACCTTTCAGTAAATGACTTCTGCTGTGATCTGACGCTATATAGAAAATGTAATAAAATAAGATGAACTTGACCTTCTGCGGGGGGGGGCACCCTAATATAATGATAGGGGAAACACTGCTGTCTGTCTGCCATAAAATAAATAAAAGGGGGAATTGGAATTGCATATGACTATGGAGAGAATGGCTGACTATGGTGAAAAAGGTGTGGAAATTTTTACTAATTCACATAAGGGACAGCATGAAGGGTTGTTTAATTCAGCATCGGAGGAATTCATATATTTGTGTGATTATGACAATCACACTATTATAACTTGATTGTACATCTCTTGAATTAATTACAGTGTCATGTATTACACTACACTTTTTAATACATTGTTTGGCAGAACAGACTGCAAAACTGTAGTCCAGGGGCGATTCTAGGTTCAGAGCTTTGGGGGTGCTGAGCACCCAGGGAGCTGCCCAGCAAGGCAAGATACACTTTACTCGTCACAATGAGACTTTTCCCTGCCTCTTTCAGGCCCCGCATCCCCCCCATTACATTTCAGAATGAAGTCTAATGATATAAGATCATGATTCTCAAACTGTGGTACCTGGTACGTGAGCTCCCCATTGCGGTACTTGGAGGAAAGTTATAAGCATCTTTTGAAAATAAAAATACTTCAAACATGTACAATTCAATCAAAAAAGTACAAATCTTTGAATTAAAATACCTAAAGTATACTAAATTCATATTTCGAATATACTAAGCATTGTCGTCCCTTTTCTTCTTGTTTCAATGTCAGCCTGCTAAATTTTCACGTTCTTAGGATGCTCATTCTGACTTAATGCAAATGTGGGGGGCACGTACTGCGGCAGTCATACAGACTAGATGGTCCAAAAGTTGACCTACCTACTATTGGCTGAGGTTTTGTAGATTTGTGGCTGAACCACAAAAAAATATATCATTAATTTTATTCTGCCCAATTAATGATAATAATGTTATGTTGGAATATTGTTAAAGAGGCACAAACTGCTTCAACACAGTTTGTTTTGCAGATTCTGTATAGCAGCTTTAATACAGAGAGAACACAACTTCCAGATTGTATGAGTAAAATTTGGATCTTTTTCTGTCAGTTTAACAGTTTCTGTTTTGCCTGTCACTGACTATTCCCTGTTTGTTTTCTTACCTGGTTCTTCCTGACCTTGTACTTTCTCCTCACTGTCTGCTCTTTCCTCTCTCCCTCTTTGAACTGACAATCATACACAAATAGATTGTATTCAATTAGATAAAGAAATTACATTAATATAAAAAAATGCTATTGACATCACTAATAAAAAAACTCTTCTCTCAGTGCACTTTCAATCAAAAGGCAAATAACCAAACCACGTGTACATTTAATAAAATATGACTGTTTAAACAGTGATCCAACATTATTCTTGATTGACAGATCATGATCTTCTACTTTTATCTGAATGCCCGTCCTTTTTTTGAAAAAACTTCCTTATATCCATTATGAACCTGGCTGTCTTTCTGTGCAAAATACACACACACACACACACACACACACACACACACACACACACACACACACACACACACACACACACACACACACACACACCAGAAGTTATAAAGTTAATGGGCATCCAGTCAGTTAGCTACCTTAGGTTTAATATTCGGAACATGAAAAAATAACCAGCTTCTCTCGTTCCATTTCAAAGAGGACTGGTGAAACGGTTGGCAATTTAAGTTTGTAGATTTAGGCTATATAAATTTCAATGGGAGCAACAGGACGGTCAAAATGTTGCTGATTTTCCTACAGAGTAGGGCGGATTGTAGAGTAGCAAACATCGTCAGAAAACGTGTTTTCAACACTGCAGTTTACCTGTGAAGGTAATGTTTTTCAGCTAATAAGAGACATGGTCAGACTCCTACTACCTAACTATATAAAGAAAGAGTTACTGAAGGTTAAATGCAGCTAACATGTCCTGTTTTAAGCCAAGTACTCACACCACCGCTGCAATGCGTCTCAGCCACCATTGCTCTGGCAGGAGCGCTGGAGCCAGTCAGAGTAGCGGAGAGTGAAGATGGAACGAACCATTTTTCGGGGCTGGGGGGGGGGTATCTATACTAGTTATTAAAATATTACATCTGAATGCTTTTTCATATTTTAATACTGTCTCACATAAACAGCATGAACTGTCAAAAAAAATTAGAAATCTTTTGAAATCTTTGGGGGTGCTTTTATTCATTTTATTCATTCAAAATGGGCTAAAATCGCCCCTGGGCAGGACCCTGTTAACCCTAATCCAGGCAAAGTTACAGGGTCCTCTCTGTTTCTCTTCATAGGGGTCTTTGCAGACATCCAGACATGAGCTTGTTTTGCTCAGTGAGTAACACCATGGCCCCACAATTACGGAGCTGTGAGTTCAGTTCTGACAAGTTTTCTGTATTCACTAGTTTCCATCAGCAGACTGTGTGAACTGTGACTGTGTGTATACTACTCTAGGTACCTTGGGTCCTGTTGTAAGCTCCCAGCACAGCAGTTCCCTGTACTGGAGAAGCAGTAATGGAATATGAATGGGAATCTACAGTAGATGTACTGTTTACAGTGAAATGTAGTTCAGAAAAAGAGAGAATGTCAACCTTGAGAGGATCACTTACCTCAGCAGTGACATTCATGTCTCTCGTGCCTCTTCCTATCATGTCAGTAGATGGATTGGGAGAGCATGGGGGTCATGTAGTCGCTGGAATGGGGTCTGTGGCACTCCTGATATTTTTGTAAGACGGTGAAGGTCTTTAGACTCCTGGTGCTCCTTATTTTGCTGTGTGGCTGCTAGACATGGACGTTATCCAGTGACCAGAGATGAAGACTGAACTCCTTTGGTACTGTGTCTCTTCGGAGAATCCTTGGGTACCAGTGGTTTGACTTCGTGTCAAATGAGTGGTTGTTCAGGGAGTCCCGCGTGAGTCAGGTTACCTGCATTGTAAGTGTCAGGTACAGCACTATGACCATGTGGCATGATTCCCTGAGGGTGATCCAGCTCGCAAGGTCCCTACTACCCTATTCCAGTGCAATCTCCCCAACCTGACCTGATCTAAAATTAAGGTAGTGGTCCAAGCTGTAGGTTTACTGACAGACCACTGTAGGTCCTTATCAATGAAGTGTACCATTCTATCAAGACTGAGGATAATAAGTAATATAATTCAAGTGCTATAATAGTACCCTCAAACAGTGATCCTCCTTTATTCGTCTGTAACATACAATATTGCCTGCCCAAGAGCCCACTGGAGCAGGCTCGCAGGAAATATGAAAGACCTTTGTGGGTGGAGATGTGATCTTTCCACATGATTTCAAGTGAAAACATGAAAAGGCATCTTTAAAACGAAGGCTTTCGCTATTGCAAATGTCACACTATTTAAGGTCTCAGGAAGTCTAGGGGAAGCACAAATATATAGTGCATATAGCTGTGTCTCACATAAAAAGGTTGTGCATACTCTGCTCATATTGTTCAAAATGGAGTAACACTTTGCCATGAATTTTTAATTTTAGTATGAGCCCATATAGTTAAGTCTTGACTGTTTACACGTAAACACTTAAAAAAGATATAGCTGAGGTCCTGGATTCAGTCTCCTGCATTTTCTCTCTAACACCCTCAAAGAATTTCTTGCAGGGATTAATTCAGTATGTTTTAACAACATATAAAAAGACCAGATGAGTTAGGAGCAACACTTTACTTGAGGGGGCACAAATAATGTAGTAGTACATCCATCCATCTATTTTCCAAACCGCTTATCCTACTGGGTCGCGGGGGGTCCGGAGCCTAACCCGGAAGCAATGGGCACAAGGCAGGGAACAACCGAGGATAGGGGGCCAGCCCATTCACACACCATTCACTCACACATGCACACCTACGGGCAATTTAGCAACTCCAGTTAGCCTCAGCATGTTTTTGGACTGTGGGGGGAAACCCCACGACGACATGGGGAGAACATGCAAACTCCACACACATGTGACCCAGGCGGAGACTCGAACCCGGGTCCCAGAGGTGTGAGGCAACAGAGCTAACCAGTGCACCTGTCAGCGTTCGCTGGTTAAAGCGGGTAGTGCGCACAGGCTGACAAGCGGGCAGGAAGCAGGCGGAGTACAGGGAAAACGAGGATTTATTCGGGATCGGGACGGAGCAGACAGCACTAAGACTAACTAACATCAATGACAGACCAGAAATTAAGGCAAGACATGGACTGAAATAGATGAGATTGGGCGAAAATAAGTGGACACAGCTGGGCAAGATCAGGGAAGCACACGTGGGTAATCAGGGGGCGTGGCACACACGAGGATCGTACGAGCCAGGCATGACAGCACCACTGTAGTGCACTCTTACTTAATTTATTAATTAACCAGAAAGTATTAGTTATATACTGATCCCACGTTCGTTCATTCTTAATCATAACAGTTACTGTATTTGTTCATCATTTGTACTTGAGTAGTTACTGAGTTATTACTGAGTAATGTATATTTGAATAATATAAAATATAACAATACATGTGCTATAAATCAATAAACCATTGTCCTTTAGTTTTATCCACTGCAGGGCTGCAGGAAGCAGCATACAGAGGAAATGCCTTGGGCGGGATGGTAGCCCGGATCAGGGCTCACATACTGGCTCACATGTGGGCAATGAAGAAGTAGCACTTCACGTGTACGGGAGAAAAACAGCAGCCAGAGGAATCCTATGCAATCTCAGTGAGAATAAACTCCCCAGACCCAGGACTGGGGCAGAAATTGCAGGATTCTCCTCTAGCATTTATTTTGGCATACTGTATTTATTGCTATTATTCTTGGTACATGTTTATATTTGCCAATAATTGAAATTGAAATAAACATGATTATTATTCATCCATCCTTGTACCGCATATCCTGGAGACGAGGGCCTGGAGCTTATCCCAGGTAGCATAGGACACAATGGTATACTTTTGGATGGGATGCCAGTCCATTGCAGGGAATGCACTCACTCACACACTGTGGGCAATTTAGAGATGACAGTCTATTATTATTAGGATACCTATAGTTTTTAGTAGTTTTCACTATTATTATGCTTTTTGCCATGGGAGTCTATGGCAGCCCATAGAGCTGATTGGCAACTTTTTTGGAATTTGGCACATCGATAGAGATCATACCATGCATTTGTTGGTATTCATACCAAATTTGGGTTCAATCCATCCATCACTCTAGCGCCACCCTCAGGCCAAATTTCAAGAAATGTTTTTGCCTTATTCTCTTTCTTATCATTGTATGATTATGCTATTTACTTTTAAGTATTATGGAATATTACTTAGCACTATATAACGTAGAATACAAGTATTATGATATTATTAAATAGTATGTCAAATATCCATGATGTAATCATTACAATATAAACATTATAATGTAATCAACACAATGTAATCAACTGAGTATGTATTTGCACCTTTTGTTAGTCTGAGATTCTGTTATCTACTTTATGTTAGTCCTGAATCTATGAATATTCACTTTTATTAACGTATATTTTATCACAATGTTAAAGGACAAATATATTATCAACCTTTTAGTTAGACAATGTGTAAAAGGCTGAAACTGCCTAGGTTTACTACTGAAGGAAGGGATTCGCCTGAGTTCACCAGAAGTTCACGGCTGAGCATTTTTAAAAAACCAAGTGGAGCTGCTCGCGCCACCAGTATGTTCAGCCGAGAGACCAAACGGTAAAAGAAATGATGGACAAACTTATCACCTAGGGGTGTGGATTAAGGGAAAAAACAATTGTGAATGGCTGAAGGAATGATGATGCTTAAGTGGCGAGATATTGTTAAATGATAAGAACTTATATAAAAATTGGTGTAAAACAGTATTGGACACACTTTTACGTGTCCAGCCTTGGTTGTAACTTCATTGTTGCAATAAAGACTGAATTCTGGATACTGCACAAGCGGACCTCTGACTTCTGATTTGGCGGGGAAGGAGAAAAAACCACGACAGCATCTCACTCAAGGGCGCTGATTGGCTGAATTCATGTTGCTATGTGCATATCTTGTCATAGAAGTTCTAGAATTTTCAAGTATTATATAACTTTGACCTATCACCAGTGGAGCTCATTCTTGATCAAGATGGCTAGGTAAGTGGTAGACTTCTATACAGTTCTGAACTAGGATTAAATATTGGCACTTGATTTTTGAGTCCCCCAAAATACATTTTGCAGGGGGGTGGGGGCGGGTCCCCCACAAAAGAATTAGCGCAGTGATGGGGACGGGGGCAGGGCGTTCCTGGGTTAACACTGATCAACCGGCTAACATTGACTGCTAATGACAATTTGCTGAACAAGAGGGCAAGGTGGTCTTCCACAATGCACTGCTACACTGTTACTTATAAATTTTGGTACTTGGGGAGTGGCAAAGAAAAACCAGTTTTAAACTTTTTTGGCGATTTCTCTCGAAATAAAATCAGTTACAGATTTTCATCCATAATCATCGTTATCGTCAACGACATTTATTTTCAGACTAAAACGAGACGATATCTAAATAAAAATGATTTTGCGAGACCTAAGACTATGACGAAGCGTATTGACACTTTCGTCAACAAATAAAAACGAGAGGAAAATGTTTGCCAGAGACGACATACAATCAGAACTAATGTAGTTCGCATAAGGCAGGGGTATTCAGCTAAAAGTTAAAGAGGTCCATTTGGAGAATTTCTTGAAGCGAAGGTCTCGAAGATCATAATGTCTAACTCTTTAGTGTGACATATTAAGTATCCTATTAGTTGTATCAACATTGCATGTAATCAAAATCTAACTATCAAATTAATTCAGTACAATTCAAAGACTTTTTGACAATATTTATTGTTACGTGACATAGAGCTGAACATACATGTATGAGTGCCGATATGTTTTATAATGTTCTCTCATTTACTAGGTTTAAAAGGACAAAAGTTGTAAAAGTATACAGGACTGCATTTCAAAATTAGATAAAATAAAGTGCTTAACTTAAACCGTAAAACCTTAATACAATCGTTTTTATGTCATATATTTTACTGTTCATGGATTTAAGTATTGGTTTGTATACTGTAATTCCACACCGGTAATTAAATTAAAGTCTCGTTTTAATATAAATACATACGAACTTATCACTTCAATCGCAATTAGAGTAGGATATGGGCGGTCTTATTATTTCGAAACATGTATAAAACGTAACATGTTCTTCTTATATTAGCTTTATATTTGTCGGAGTAACAACGCAAACGGAATGACAAGCGGTTTCAGACGAGAACAGCGTATTTTACTTTTCTTTTCAAATAAAACGCGGGGTTGCCAACTTCGGCTAGCTGGCTGGAGTTAGATTTTCAGTTCGAGTTGTCAGCACACATATGTAACAGTTTGTACCGTGTAAATAGTCTGCTTTTGTATTTAACCGTATAAATTGGACGTAATTTTAGGTTTATAATGGTATAATACAGTAAGATTGCCGTAATATTTCCTGCGTGAGTCTGAAAGCGTATCATGCCAGACGCTTAAGATCTGGCAACCATGAAAACGTACGTTTTTTTTGTTTCAACTGATTTATATAACATATAACATTACTTTATACAGTTGTTTAAAAGCGGAAACTTCAACGAACATGAAATCACCTGAAAGAGAGTTTTTTTGGCTCTATATACTCATAAAATTGTTGCCTTGGGGTAATTATTTTGATGTTGAAAATGTTCAAATGGAATGGTTGCAATTCCTGCTTCTGATAGCCGTTGAGAGGTATGTTTTCTATGTTTGGATTTTTTTTTCTTGATAATGGGTATAAATCCCTTATTGGTCTTTTTCTTTAAACATATTTGAGAATTTCAGGTGAAACATTTAACAGCGAACAATAGCAAATAAAAATATTGCAAATATTTATTTTAATATTTTTATTTTAATATTCAGAGAGAGCAGGCCAGGTGGCACTATAGCCTGTGCACTTTTTCTTTATTTTTGCACTAATGGCATTACTGATTTTAGTTTCCAGGTGAATGAACATGTTTATGTTTCAAATAAGAGTGAAATCTTTGTCACTGTGCACTGCACAGTCAGACCTTAACACCGTTCCTTAACATTGGTTTAATTTCATTTTGGTGAACATAATGACTTTCAGAAATCGAAGGGAAACTTTAAACATTATTCTTTGTACTTTTCATTTTAGTCGACTAAATCAACTGGTTTTACTCAACTGTAATCTTATGAAATATAGTTGACCAAAACTAAAATATTTTAGATGACCAAATTATCACTGAAACTAAATTACATTTTAGTCAGAAGACTACGACTAAAACTAAATAAAAATTTGTCAAAATTAACACTGGTTCGTATTAAGTGGATAACTTTTGCCAAGTGATACATTTTATTGACCGGGGGAGGGGGGGCGCCACGAGAATTAATACCATACAGGAGAATGCTCGGTATGCCATATGCTCTGTATTTGTATTTCCTGTAGCTGCAGTGAGTATATTAGCATTATTGTTCATATGTGTACTGCTACTATAACAAGTGCATATATATGTGACAGTAAAACTTTCTGGGCATCTACATTGATAAAACTTAGGTGATAGTACTGTTTTGTTATTAAGTACAATTATTAGATTGAACCGGCTTATTTATTTGCTCTTTAAGAGGTTTTTACTGTTGTCTGGTGTGCTGTAGAGCAACCTGTCTGACCGAAACCTATTTCTCCTCTCAGCACTAGGAGAATGGAGAAAGCAGTGGATTGGACAGATGACAAGTACTGGGCAGCCTGGGATAAGTGGGATGAGGTGATAGATTGGGGAGATGAAAAGTCTTCACCCACAACACCTCCCTCTATCCAGGCTGGCACCAGCACTGGAGACGTGGATGTTGGGGTGGAACATCACCAGCAGCCAGTATTCAAACGTATGTATTTCAGAGCTTTTTTTTAACATGAATTGGAGACAGTCTGATCATAATTGGAGTTTAAAAAATTGGTCGGCACTATGAAAATGATTCTCACTGATTGAATAACAGCAGAATAGTTGCTGAAATTATATTACAATGTACAATAAAGAGAAATGTTTCTGTGCAACAGGCCAGCAAAAGAAACTGGTTTTGAGGATGCAAATTCATCTCAGTGTGCAGTCTCAGCCACAACAAGCGGCGCAGAACGTAAATGACAGGGAGGAAGAAGCCCCAGTTCTGTCTAACCTGTCATCTTGGAGGGAACCTGTTACTCAGGAACACAGGGAGTCAAAAAGGCATAAGGACCCATTCTCCGTGCCTGGATATGAGACCCACCACTGGCCCAGAGAAAAATACTGGTCGCGACAGCCAGCAAAGACAGTCATTGATGAAAATATCATCCTGGGCTTCTGCAATGGCCTGATGGCTTTTTCACTGTCGTGAAAATTATGAATTTTAAGAATTTATATTTATTATGTAATAAAAATTTCAAGCTAATGCTGTCTCAGCCAAATTCTGTCCTCTATGTCCATCAATAATGCAATGAAAAAGAAAATATATAAAGCATCTCAGTAGATACTGACTGTATTGAATTGCACTGGGATAGTGAATCCCTGGGAGAAAGTTCGATGTAGGCAGGGTTTCATCTATTCTGTTATATAATCATGTGTGACAAATTGCAGTAATGGAAAAAAATAATCCTATTAGAATCTTACATACCTGGATCATGTCCCTCCTTAGTCTCCTTTGCTCAAGGCTGAATAGATTCAGCTCAGCTAACCTCTCCTAAGACATTCCTCTAAGACCAGGAATCATTCTTGTAGCCCTACGTTGAACCCTTTCAAAGGCAGCAATGTCCTTTTTAAGGTAAGCTGGATTTATGAATTTAACGCTATTGTGCATTTAAAACACACAAATAGTTCAAATCAGCAGTTATGGTTTTAACGGTAAGGTGACCAAACCTGCACACAAAATTCTAGGTGGGCTCTTACCAAGGAATTATATAATCTAAATATCACCTCCCTTGACCTAAACTACACACAGCTAGAGATGTAACCCAATATCCTATTGGCCTTTTTAATTGCTTCCCCACATTTGTGAGAGTGGGACATGGCAGCATCAACATACACACCAAGGGTAGTCTACCATTTTGTCTTAGATTATAGCTTCCATTACTTTTCCAGAAGCCTATAGTTTGATGGATTACTTCTATCCTTTTCAATATGGGTGTTATATTAGCATGCTTCCAATCAGAAGGTACCACAAAAACAGAAACAGATTTATGAAATTATTAAAGGTCGACAAATAATATCCCTCATCTCTTTTAAAACTATAGGTAAGATGCTGTTATGATATCCTGTCTAGGGTTGGAGTGTAACAGTATTCACGGGAAAGGGGAATGGGATAAAGGGACAAACAGGGTGAGGGCAAGAAGGGAACACCAGTGGACAAAGGGATATTTTTTTGTATTTTATTCATACACAATACTGACACTAGGAACTAAAACTGGGCCGTCACTGGATCTTCCAACAGGACCATGATCCTAAGCACATGTCCAAATCAACACAAAAATAGTTAGCTGACTATAGGATGAAGCTTCTGCCATGGTCATCTCAGTCCCCTGACCTGAACCTCCCTGGGATCAGTGGAAGACTACAACCACTTCCTATACAACGACTTCCTACAGTGGTGGCCAGGAGCACCAGTGCAAGGGATGAGCGCCCCAGGAGCCGGGCAGCGTGCCTTCCTGGGGCAACCCGATGGATCCAGCACAATCCCCTCATGACTCCACCCGGAAGAGTGAGCGGATACACTACAGTAGAGGGGAGCTTCTCCAACTGCGGTCGTCTATCACCTCAAGGCCGGCAGTTGCTCTTCCTCCGGAGTTTCGCCAGAGTAAAAGAGGTAGGCGAGGAGGTGTATGCTCCAAGCTGAGGAGGAGACCCTTCAGACCACCGCTACTGCCCATCATACTGGCCAATGTATGTTCACTCCAGAATAAAATGGACTTATTGCATGCCAAGTGTCGGGTGGAGCGGTATCACCTATGTTATTGCCCTGACTGAAACCTGGCTTGATGACACCATCTCAGACTCAGGTTATTCTCTCCAATCAAATCAGGTTATTCTCTCCAATTTTATGATCTGGCGGACTGACAGGACGTCTCAGTCAGGTAAGAAGTGGGGTGGTAGGGTCTGCATCTTTGTCAACGAGCGGTGGTACACGAATATTAAAGTACACTGCATTGTTTGTACACCTGACAGAGATGCTGATTCTATCTGTACGCCCCTTCTACCTTCCGTGGGAATTCCCTACTGTAGTAATTAGCTGTGTCTACATTCCACCAAGCACCAACACCAAGGCAGCGGCGGAGCTAGTGTGTGAGGACGCCAGCTCCATGACGGCAAGATATCCCGACGCCCCGGAGTTACTGCGAGTGATTTTAACAACTATAATCTCAACGCTGTTTTGCCATCTTTTTATCAGTATGTGGATATTCCCACTAGGAAGCTTAATACTCTGGACTTATGTTACAGTAACATCTCTGACGCCTTCATCGCGCGTGTACATCCTCCACTTGGCCACTCTGACCACAATGTTGTCTTCCTGCTACCTCACTGCAAACCAGAACTGAAGCACATTAAACCGCATGTGCACCTGGCCACCCTCTGGTCGGAGGAGGCAATTGAACGACTATAAGGTTCACTTGCATGTACAGATTGGGACATTTTCCAGGGTGATCAGAACCATAAAGTTTCTGTAATTACAGACTACATCAAGTTTTGTATTTATTCCACTATTCCCACCAGAACTGTCTGGAGATATCCTACCTACAAACCCAATATCACTTCCCATGTTAAGCACAGCTTGAAGGAAAAACACAAAGCATTTCTATACAAGGACTGGTCTTCTGTCCAGTCACTCAGTAGACAAGTAAAGAATGAGATAATCAATGCCAAACTCAAATATAAGGGTTGGCTGGATCAGGAGTTCAGTACAATGAACACCAAACAGGCCTTTTGGTTACTCACTGGTCAAATACCCTACCATGACCTTCTTCCCATAGGCACTGATCTTACAACTTTTGCTGACTCCTTAAACTCCTTCTATACAATGTTCGATAAGCAGGACTACTCTGCTGTCTGTGAGGAGCTGCTCAATGACCTTCCCTCTGATGATCCTGCAAACCCTCCCTTTACTGTAGAGGACGTGAGGCAGCAGCTAAGCAGATGCAAAGCTGGCCAGGCCGCCGGGCCTGATCGTGTACCAGCTAAAGTTTTCAAGCTATTCGCCACAGAACAAGCTCCCATCCTTCATTCCATCTTCTGAAACTCATATAGATTGGTGATCATTCCTACAATTTGGAAAACTTCTACCATCGTCCCGGGTGCTAAGAAACCTCTGAGCTAAATCATTACCGGCCAGTAGCACTCACATCGATAATAATGAAATGCCTAAAAAAAATTATACTCCATATCATCCAGCCAGCTGTCAGACCGCAGCTGGACTCATACCAGTTTGCCTCCTGGGTGAAGAGCAGAACAGAGGGTACTGTAGTATGTCTCCTCCACTCCCTTCTCCAACACCTTGAATCTCCAGGCACCTTCGCTACTGTCCTCTTCATTAACTCCAGTTCCGCTTTTATTATCATTCAACGCCACCAGATGATCAAGAAGCTTCTTCAATTGAACATATCCCCATCTCTCATCCGTTGGGTCCATAATTTCCTCAGCAATAGACCACAGATTGTATGGATAGGCACAGCCAGATCAGCAACTGTGATCAACAACACTGGACCCCCTCAAGGGTGTGTCCTCAGCCCCTTCCTCTTTACACTCTATACCAATGACTGCATTCTTTTTCTAACTTTTTCAGTGTGAGATGAAGCTACTTCAGAAAATGTACATTTTTTCTAACCCTTTTCACAAATATTTACAAGGGCTGCCAATAATTGTGGAGGGCGCTGTAGCTTCTCTAGCTATATTTTTATCAGTGAGCTCCCTTGCCTGCAAGTTTTCTTTTACATATTCTGCAGCACCACCTCCCTTCTTGCTTATCTGGTCCCTACTATGTAAATGATTCTCACTGACTGAACAACATTGAAATAATTGCTGTAGTTATGTTACAGTTTACTATGAAATGTTTCTGTGCAACAGGTCAGCAAAAGAAATGGGTGTGCAGAGGCCTAACAGTGAGGATACGTAAAGACCACCATCCTCAGCCTCAGCAAGTGGTCCATCAACGTCAAGCGGATGACAGTGAACAGCAAACCCCACTTCTGCCAACCATAGTTACCCCATCAGCTTGGAGGGAATCAGTGGCTGAGGAGATGAGGAGATCTACGGGGCGGAAGGACCAATTCTCTGTGCCTGAGTACGAGATCCACCACTGGTCCGGAGTGAGATACTGGTCACGAGAGGCAAAGAAGACATCTGTAAATGAAAAATCCATTCTGGACCTTTGTAATGCCCTGCAGTCGTTTACTCTCTCTTGAGGGTGAGCATTATAGATTTCTAAGGCTAACAGGATGTCCAACACCCAGAATGTTGGACCTTTAAAATTATAAAATATGTTCAGTCTGATATTGTGTCAGCCAAATAGTGTCATCAATGTGCATCATAAATAAAACACATAGCTTATGGTGGACCTAAATTTTCCAAACAAACCAGAAATCATATGAATCATGTCAGCGCACTTTGTACTGGATTGCTCAGGTATAGTGATGTATGCAGGGTTTCATCTATTCCCTTACATAGTCATGTGTGACGTATTGCTGTAATGCATTTTTTTTTAAACTTCCCATTCATTTGTGTTCCTGCCACTCTATAGCTAAGTACAAACATTAAATGCCAAAGGCATAGCGGAAACTCGATGAGCGCATTTGACTGAGATCCAGTGATGGATGTCATCTTCTCCTGGACTGTGAGTGTTAATGTCTCGGCCCCAACATGCATTTTACCATAGATTACACAGATCCATTCATGTCACTTTTGCAGGCTTGTTTATAATTTGCTGAGCTTCCATTGTGAGTCAAGTGTCCCGGTCATAAGCTCAGGTCTGCCGGTTGCCCCACTGGCCAAATGCCCACGGCCCCTTCAGTGCCCCGGAGCTGGATATCGTGGTTTTAAGTCCCATCTGGGGTGGTTCTTTTTTACTTTTCCCTGCTGCCTTCTGCTTTGTGATATAATAAATATTGCAATAAGTTTCATCTTCATTTTCAATTAATCAAACTGTATGAAAACTATATTTGCAGCAATTACAGCTTTGCAGTCCTTTGCCATGAGAGCTGTCCGTTTATGACAATATTATGGGAAATGTCAATCCTGCTATTCCCAGAGGTGGGACTGGCTTGGTATTTTCTCTGACCTCACGGTGAAGCTGGTCTCACATGAGCTTGATAGGCTGGAGATGTGATGATTCTGTAGGCCAGTCAAGCAGGACAGTTCTCTGGATTCCTCATCTTTCACCAGTGTGCTTTGAATCAGCCTTGCTGCTTGATAGAAGTGCTGACCACAGGGGGTGGCATGAGTTGTAAAACAGAGCGGTAACCTTGCTGGTTCATTGCACCTTGTACTCTGTGTAAATCACCCACCTTACCAGCACCAATGCAGTCCCATACCATTTTACTCCCTCTGCCATGCTAGACAGAAGCATGGCAGCTATTCTTTTAAGTTGTGCTTCTAAGGCCAGCATACAACTTGTATTTTCCCTGTTGAAAAAAACACTGGTAGAGATGGCACAACGAGGCACTGAAGGTCTGAGCCTTGTTACGTGCCGTAAGGTTTGGGGGGGGATTGTCCTGATCGTTGTCCGGCTGCCTTCGTCTCCGCCTCCCGGACCTGGCCACGCCCCGAGCTATACGCTACTTCCGCATTTATGATTTAAAAGGCCGTGGCGGGAGAGTAGCGGCAGCTCTGCTCACAGTTGGTTGTTGCGTTATTGATTTGCTTGTGTTCTTTTGATTGATCGTGTATGACAGTTTTGGTTTTCTGGTTTTCGTCTCTTGCCTTATCCCTCTGTACCTTTGCCTTTGGTTTTGACTGCTTTCTGGTTTGTGATCTCTTGCCTTCCTCCTGACTCCTCTCTTGCTTCGCCCCTCGGATACTGTGTTTCGGCTTTGGTGTTCTGTATGTTGGTTTCTGTTAAGTGCGTAGGGAGTGACGGCTGTTTTGTTTTGCGTACGTGTTGCTTATTTTGTGTTTTGGTTAGGGAGTTAGGATTAGTCTGTGTCATTTTCTTTTCGTTTAGAGTTAGCTTAGTTTGGGACGTGTTCGTTAGTGGTGTTTTGTTTATTGTTTTGGCGGTGTCACTCCCGAAGTCTGTTGCCCTATTGTGTGTGAAAGTCTTTGTGAATAAACATAAAAAAAATACAAAAAAAGATCCCTTTGTGTCCCGTGTTCCCTTTTCCCATACCCTGGTTGTCTCGTTTTCCCCTCTCCTTTCCCTTTACCTTTCTGGCGGTCCTCAACCCTAGACTGAGGATCGTAACAGCCTTTTTAACCATTGTATTGAAAACTGGTTCACTACTCGAAGACAGTGCACATGGGTGACATATCGTGGTGAAAGTACCACTCCTGACTATATATATACATTTATGAATGCATTTGACTGTGTGTGTGTGTGTGTGTGTGTGTGCGTGCAAACTGACAGACTGAGAAAACGAATTCAGAAGTTTTGTCTTGCTAAAAGTAAATTCTTTTTTAGAGAAAATTAGTTACAAACGAAAACAAAAGAAACTGATGGATTTTTCTCTCTTTTCTATTAAGAGAAGCAATAATAAAAGAAGACTTAGTTAGTTATTGAATTTATATAAAGAATAACAATCTGCCATTCTTTGCGGTCCCTTTTGCCAAGTTTAATGCCCTTTCTTGTCAATGACCATCATGAGCCTGCTATCAGTTCACACACACACACACACACACTCACAAGCAACTAGGACAACCTCCTAGATGCCGCTCTGAGAAGTGTAATGTTTGTGATCGTGGTTAATCTTATGCTACATTAAGGCCCCATAGTTAACGATGGGGATTAAATCAGGCGATGAAGACAGCCAGGTTACAATTTCATCACCTTCCAAGCTGGTTTTAAGGTGATGTCATGGTCTGTGCCTATTCTTGAAGTTTCAACTTGTGAGCCTTGTGCATTGTATTAAGCTGATGTCTTTGTCAAAGTACGCATGAAAGAAAATAAGAGTATTTTACTGGGGAACGAGGATCATGACTACAGACTGTTGTGTGTCTGGCTGTAGTACCAACAGCAAGAAAATCCCAGATAGAACACTTTAAACCCAAATCTAAGTTTGTTCTTAGGTCCTACAGGCTTGTTGGCTCTGCATGTGATATGCATGTTCTGCTGCTTGTTTCCTTGTGCCTGTGTGTGTCTGTGTCTGTCAGTGAGTCCTATGATGCACTGACCTTCTTGGCAGAATATTCCCCTTCCTTACAGTATGTCCTATTGTGACTCCCCTATGATCCTGTACTGAATAGATTATAAAATGCATGGACATAATCAAATGCTACATCTTCCTTAACTATTCGTTTAACATTTTTTAAATGATTTATTTTTCCACTTTTACATTTAGTGGTCACTCCATAAGAGCTGTCCTTTAACGTGCTGCGCAGTGTCCCTGGATGCTTTGCAGTCCACTGCAAGGCTTGGACTTGAGGAGTCGATTCATTATGAAATGACTCCGAGTCTGAGCTGTGAGCTAATGCACAATAAGCAGAAGCCAGGTAGTGACTCTTGGTTGTTGTAGTTGTTCTCTTCTGACCAGGGAGGTGTTCCACTAAGCAGGATTTCTCAGTTAGCGGAGTTAACTTAGAAGTTAAGCTAGAAGTCATGATTGTTCAATAGGAATGCTCCTCACCTCTTATTGGACAATTATGAGTGAGCCAGTGTCTTTTTTAATAAGAGAAAATCTGTATCCATCTTCTGAATTATTCTGAATTATTCTACTTCTAAACAAACAGTTATCCTCAGAGGCAGCATAACATCCTGGCAACTGCTCAATGCAGCATTGAAAAGCACTACAGAGAGTAATGAGCTCACAGATGTAATGAGCACAGAGCATCACCAGCACGCTGCTCTCAGCAGTTGAGGACATTAATTTTTCCCCACAGTATACTCAGCTTGTGTAGTGTTTGTACTTGGCCTGATACTGAAGGGGCATAAGTGATAATTAAGTGACATGATAATAAAGTGCATTGCTGGGTGTCTCTTTGCCAATCTCACATGAAACAGTACTGTGATGCAAGACAGGGAGCTCGCACTCCCTCATTCAGAGAAGGGCACAGAGTGCGGCTGTGGAAACCAGCGCATGTGCAAAAAGGGCATCAGAAATTCTCTGCACCCATCGAGACCCATCCTGGCTGACGGGAAAGCATGGCATGCTGCCCATTTGGCCTCAGTATCCAGTGGACTTCCCAAATTTCCAGCCCTGCCAAAGACTGGTCCTGAAAGAACAGTTGAGCTTGGAATGGCCTAAGGAACTGGAAGCTGTGCAGCCAGGGCACACAAACCATCATCGGCTCAAGGACTATGGAACTTCACAGAATTAAACAAAGAAATGAAGTGCATGTTCTGAGCGTGATTTTCTGGTTAGAAAGAGATACCTTAAAGGAAAAGAGAGATTCAGTGTAAAATATATAACAGTTGTTCATAGATCCTCTTACTGTGGTCCTCAGTGAATGGAACATTTCTAATTGTAATTGATTTCTGTTGGAAGCAAAACAGGCAGTTCATAGTGAAAAGGTTGTGCACTTACAGGAAGGCACAAGCACAATGTTTTTTGTTGAACTTACATTATTGTTTTGTCTGGGGTGTAGTGACCTTAAAGGAAGAAATGTTACAGGTAAGGCGTGTCTTTTATAGAATACAGTGCTGCTGCAGGAAGAAGAATACATAAGTAAAGGGGGGATGTTGCGTTCAGTTAGTAATTGTTCTGTTTTCCATATTACTGTATGTCACAAGAGGGTGCTGTAAGGCTGTTTTATTCGACTTCAATTCCTATTCCAAGAGTCAAGAATGGATAGTTGATCCCAGGCAGCAGTTTTCCAGATTATCAACTTCAAAAACTTAAAAATATGATAGGAAAAAAGTCTTTGTAAAATTAAGAAGTATATAATACTATGAATGACAAGGGGTCTTAATACTTTTCATTTAATTTTATTAACTCAATCTTTTGCTGGCAAGTATACCTTTTAAATTATATACATAACAGTACAACTGCATTATTTGTGTTTCATACAAAGCAAAAGGTTATGGCGGCTACTTCATTAATAGCGTTTCTTATTGATACTTTACAATTCCGTTCTATTGCCCAACTCCCAAAGGATCATACAGTTTTATTAAAACATAGTAGTCTACGGAAATGTCAATACTAATCATACATTTCAGTGACATAACTATGTGAAAATGACACGAGACACACGTCCTCAATGTTAAAATCCATGATTGTAAAAAATGACCATCGTTGTTAATGTTATATCTCAGGTCTCAGATTACTTCGTTAAGTGTCAATTAAACTGAAAAAAAAAATCACAGAAAAAGGCACGCTTATTTGCCGACATTTAGTAACCGACAAGCTGATTAAGGAGGACTAAACCTGTACCTGGCTTTCCTGTCAGCTCCTTGGGGATGGCTAATCTTCAAATTTTATTACAAATACTACAACTTTATTTTGTGCCTTGCTTAAAGTAAAATATCTTCAGACTACTGAACACTGCGTTGATGGTGACATTTTTAAACTGATTCGCTTCTTTCGCCTCACTCTTCTCTATGTGACGGGTGGGCGTGGTTGATCTTGCCGGCTCCCGATTGGCGGGTATACGGTAGCTCCTGTGTCATGTGACTGGTAGTAGCGTAGGCAGCACCGCCATAGATTTGAATTGTCAAATGCTTCTATCGAAGTACACTACTCATATCACTGCGCATTAGACACAAGCACGAGCTGCCTGGCGATATCTGCTGCGCAGTGATATTATTGGTGTGTGGAGTTGGGTAGAAGGAAATAGTTCGTATATTAAACTGCTCGCGACGAAATCTGTGGATCTTCTTAACCTGTTCCTGATTTCTGGTAAGAGATATTGCTGTTGATTTTTTCAAATGCGTTGTTCTGGCGCTTTAAGTAGTGAAAGCAAAATTGAATCTTATTATATTGCTTATTTATTAATGAGTCGCTATATCATGTATACTGCTCAATGTTTTGATTTAATAAATATTTAAATGTAATAAATATTTCAAAAAAACATTTAAAATGGTTCATGATTTTCAGGAGCGGTGCAGTGGTTAGCACTGTTGCCTTACACTTGCCTGTCCCCCCATCCTGGGTTGATTGATGGATGATTTTCAGGTCACACCGCCCCCTCAGAGCCCACCAATCAGTGACTGTCTCAGAGTGTGATGTGATACACAAAGTCCGCACCACCCACTTTTCAATGAGCAGTAAAAACACACCAGCTTGTCTCAGCGGACAGCGGCTATTATCAGATAAGGGGAAAAGGATGAGATATCAAAAGTAAAAATAAATATATCACGTTTGGTTAATATCAAATGAAAACAGCCCTGCGATAATATATTGGATTCTAGGATATCATCTATTAAAAGGGTGAATCTATTCTAGCAGACCATAAAAATCCAATTATGAACAGTGAAAATGGGCATAATAGGTCCCTATAAACGACAGGTTTCTGTCCATGGTGCTGAAAACCAGGATTGGCAGATTTCACATTACAGCGATTCCCCCACTATATCACAGATTTTTCTCCGACGCCTCACGATTCTCTGCGTATCCCGTACATTGTTTGTGGTCCGATTGTTTTCGTTTTGTTCTAAGCCCTACGATGGAAGACGTTGACCATTCAGGAGAAGGTAAAACTTCTGGATGTGCTTCGGGAAGGAAAGCGTTATGCGGACGGCGTTCGCCATTTTGGCTTGAATGAATCAACAGTACGCTACATGAAGAAGGATGAAAAGAACGTGTAAGAGCCATATATGTTTTTATTTTTATATATTCTATTACATATATAGAGAGAAAGTTGTGTGTGTATATATATATATATATATTACATATTATTATTTTTTTTTAATAATAATTATTATTATTATGTCACTCCTATCCTTAGCCCGACAAACAGATATATGTGTTGTTTTAATGAGTTTACATGTGTTTAAAGCATGTGGGAGGGGTATGTTAAGGCTTAAATTGAAAAAAATGTATATGTTCTTTCTGTATCGTGGATTTTCACCTATCGCTGATGGGTCTGGAACGCATCTTCCGCGATAGGCGGAGGATCAAATTTACCTTTTTAACCTGATTTAACTTCAACCCTCTTATTTTGTTAACAGAGTGTGCGGGGGGAATACAAAGGGTTACAGTGGGTAATAGGTGATTTATATTGACCTTAATTATCACCCAAGTGACTCTGGACAATCAGCTCAATAATGCTTCCCAAAAGCTTCTCTCTTTTTCACTAGTTACACTTCATTTCACCGAAATCAAGGAAGAATCAAATGTACAAGCACATTATATAAAATATAAGATGCAAACACATAAAAAATATTTTGTAAAAACATTAAAAACGGATTAATATATATTATGCAGTTTGAAAACTTTTTTTCAAACTTGAAAACATTTAGACCTCACTTAGAAAAAGCAGGTGATGACCAGCCCAACCAGCAGTTCCGTCTGGTTGTACAGAATACCTACTCAATTAAATTTTGAGGTCATGACTAAACTAAACTAAATTTCAGCTTTAACATCAGCAGTTAGATAAAACTGATCATTCCAGAGGGAAATACAGTGAAGCCATGAAACATACTAGATGTAAATATAGTAATTTTCACATACACTTGAGCTCAGTGAATTCAAGCGTGTCATACACTGTAAAAAAAAAAAAATCCACCAAAAAATGGAAAATGTACTGGCAGAAAATTACCAGCACATTTTCCGTTAAGTTCATGGACTCTTCCTTCTTCCTTTTCCACAGTTTCTTAAATGATTGTTTATTTTCATTTTTAATTCTTCATTCTGCCAATGCAGATCTGTTTGTTTAATAAACGGTGTTGTTCGTAAAAGTACAACAAGTAATTTGAGAATATAGTGATTCACTGCATTGATTATTTTTCATAACTCAATGGCCCATAAACATACAGTTATCCATCTGAAGCTGGATTTAAACCAGCAAACTTTGGATTACAAGCCCAAATACTTGAGCTACTGAGCCACACACTTACACTGACTCAGCTTAAGTTGCAGAGACACAGTGGACTTTCTGTTGGATGTCAGACAGAACGGCAAAGGACCCCTCACTAACAGGAACCTAAAACACACAAACACTTGGGAACACTTCAAATGCGTGATCTGACTCTGCAGGGGGAGAACATGTTCATGTGGAGTCTTGGCTTTTCACAACGTTTCATTCCTGCTTATAGCTAAGGTTGTTTTTAGCCGTTGTCACTCTAAGGTTGCCCATTAATGGTTTGGAATTGGGAATGTAAAGCTGTTTTGTTAGCATGTCTGCCTTACAATTCCTTTACTGTAAGTCGAGGCCTGCTGGAGCTCAATTCTGCTTCATGGCGCTTGTATTTACTCTTTATTTTTTATTACATTATGTTTGAGACTAACCCCTTTCTCTACCTCTGCATTCCTCCTGTCGAGCTCCATACAGAACTAGTGGAGAAAAGGGGTGCTTGGAGGGGGGACGATATCTCTGGATGCCCACTTAAGAAATATCTGCGTTACCTTCCAATACACATGGGTGCTGTTGAATTAATAAAAAAATGCACTGTATTAAAATTATTTTGTTTATATAACATAATAATTGAACTATAAACATGAAATTTAAATCTGTTTATATATTGACAAAATAATAATTATGAATTTTGAACCCTCATTGAACAAAATTAAACTTAATATGGGCATTGAAATTATCCTTATGGGGGGAAAGTTAATGTTACTAAAATGGTTGTGATGCCTCAAGTTAATTATCTCTCTATGATGCTTCCATTTAATATTCCGGAAAGGATATTTAAACAGAACGAGAGTATAGTAAAAGATTTTTGTTGGGAAAGAAAAAAACCTTTAGGATTAAAATTACTTCGCCCAGAGACAAGGGAGGTCTAGGATTGCCAGATGTTAGATTATATAGCATGTCATTTGAAATAGCCAAACTCTACTATCACTGGAAGAATGTGAATTCTGATGTGGACTGGATAGCTATCGAGAGTGATTTGGCTTCACTATTTCAACCTCTGCACATTCTGTCACAATGGGGGGACAATATAAGAAACACAAACCCGATAATATCTTTTTCGAGGAATATATGGATCAAAATACATAAGAAGCTTAAAGTATCACATTACATGCAGCCATATTCCTCAATTTGGCACAATCCTCAAATAGAAATAGGAAAAAGTATGGAAACAATGGCAACCCAAAGGGGTGAATACTCTTTGGGATTTATTCGTAAATGGGATGTTTATGTCATAATCAGACGTAAAGAGTAAGTATGATGTAGGAGGAGGAGGGAGTTTTTGGAAGTTTTTGCAACTGAGGCATTGAGTCACGAGTGTTAAAATACAGAAGATGAATGGTTAAGAATACTTTCAAGAGTGGGGAAATATTATAGGGAAGTAAAAGGTACATTTATTCAGTGTAAAATTATACACAGATACTACTGGACACCAATTAGACTAAATAGAACTGGACTAATTAATACTGATCAGTGTTGGAATTTTAGAAGGCAGGTGGGGGCTTATTTACACATGCTGTGGCAGTGCTCTCAGGTATATCCATTTTGGGGTAGAGTTCTTGGTCTCCTGGACAAATGGCTAGGCTTTACTTTACCCCGCAAACCCGACTCTGTCTGCTAGGAGATAGAGTGGAATTGCCAAAGGTGAATAATAAACAGTTTAAGGCTGTGATGGTGGGACTCATAACTGCCATGAGGGTAATATTAAGGCATTTGAAATCCTCAACAATCCCCAATATAAAGGAATGGACCGATGAGATGATTAAGGCAGCTTCATATGAAAAAATGTTGGACAGACTAAATGGGAAACGAGATATAATGAAAATGTGGGAATGTTTCTAGGGCCATGTTTTTGAAGGATAAATGGCTGGGAGGTTGAAGTAGTGATTGGTCATATTGTTTTATAAATGTGAATGGCTGAAGTGTATTATATGAGAGTGCTGTAACTTTTTGGTTTGAAAAATAAGAAAAATTTGAATTACAAAATAAAATGTTCTTGGATAGTAATTTCATGTAACCATTTGTCTTAAATTTAATTACATCCAACTGTACATTTTTTAGTGTAGGTAGGTAGATGGATCGATAAAATTAAATAATGATTACAAATCACAAATAACTATTACAGTCATGGCCAAAAATATTGGCACCCCTGCATTTATGTCAAAAAACACACCCCTTCTTCCAGAAAATTGTTGCAATTACAGATGCTTTGCTATTGTCATATTAATTTCTCTTGTTGGCACTTGAAGAAAACAAAAAGAGGAAGAAGGAAAAACAGGAATCGGAGACATTCCACGCCAAAGGGCACCTGCCCTTCTCATATTGTCTCAAAAACCCAAAGCCCCAGAGAGCAAGTCAGAGTGCTAAGAATTATAGCGCCAACAAGCCCATGGCCCCTTTTCATGTAAAACTTCGTATATGAGGATGTTTGTGCAGTTTAGTGCCTCTCTTAGCCTCGGCTCCTGTAAATCATATAAGCACACCCACCACACCCACAGGAGCATTCCGCGTGCCCCCACCTGCCAACCTGCCTGTCCCCCCCAGCCCACAGGCCGTCTGTTGTTCTGAAATTTATCCACATGACTCCTGACCAAGTCTAAGGTAAATCAGATTCCATCTATTAGAAATGAAATTTTCAGTAAAATACAATTTTTTCCCCCAATCTGTGAGACAGTGCAGAATTTTTGGAGTCGGTCCTAACTCTGTCTTGAATATGTACCCAGCAGGCACCTAGGACTCGTATCTCCCTCTGAGAATCTTTCTAAGGCACTCAGCAGCAGAAATTCTCCATCCTAGATGAGCCTGCAAAGTTCTGTAGAAGTTAAATATACTTTAGTCAAATGAGAGACTAACCTGTTGTCAGGCAGGGGAAGCTTGAACAAGGCCTTCATTCATGACATCTTCACTTGGCTTTTTGACGAATCCCCATTTAGATGCAGCACATCAGATACTGAAGAGCAGGATGAAGGCTGTAAGTGCAGTTTGCTGTGGATTATGACTGTGTTTAAATCTAATAATGGATGAGACAATTTACTTAAAGCAAGATATAGTTCATATTGCTCTTCAGGCTTCGTGATAAAATATTAAAATTATGGAGTACAAAGTTGTACATGCAAATAAAACAATGCAGAGCGGCAGGGCGCCTGGCCCAGAGGGTCTTCACATAGAATTCTACAAAGGCTATTTTTTCCTGTTAGATTTACAGCTTTGGTTGTCTTGCCCTTTAAAGAAATTCTCTCAAGAAAGAAGTTGCCTCTTACCATGTCACAAGCAATTAGTTTCACCCAAAAAGGAGGAGGACCCCTCTCTGCTCCCCGTGTTAGTAGGTTCTCCCCGACTCCTCCTGCTTATTCCTCCCTCCCTCCTATTTGTGCTCTCCTCCTCCTCTTGGGTTCTATTCATGTCTTTTGGTTCAGCAATAAAACCCACAAGGCTGCCCTTGGACTGTCCCTCTTCCCATCGTGACATATTATGTATTACATGATTATGAAGTGATTTGATTATTATACAATAGTCAATTAACCACTTTGTTTCTTCAACTTGTCTTTCTTCTGAATCATCAGATATATGTCGTAGCTGGTAATTTGTTACACTCTGCTGTCAGTGCCAGTGTAGCCTAGATACAACCAGTCGTATGTTTTGGTCATGCTGATGTTTGAACAATTTTTGGGAACAGTTTTTCATAATGTTTTCTCATATATGTGGTGTGATAATTGAGCATGACCCCACTGTTGCTGTGCTTGGTGCTCCTGTCATGACCTGTAATCTCTTATTTTTTCATGTCTCCTCCCACTCATGCCAGCAGGGGTCGCTGCTGGCCCTTTGTAACCCTCCTAATTCTCCTGTATCCCATTATAGTTCTCCATCCTAACCCTGTACACCTGTTTTGTTGCTGATTAGTGTGCTGTGTATTAATATGCCTGCCCTCACTGCGTTCCCCAGCTCAGTCATTGCTGTTCCATGTGTAGTCTGTGTTTCCTTAAAGTCCACGTCTGTCTCAAAGTGGCTGCATTTGAGTCGAGTCTCACCCGATGCTCACATCTCCCCGCAGAAAAACAATACACCGCCTCACAGGCCAGAGCCACAGCCTTCTCCTCTCTGCTGGGTGGAAGAACAACTCTCACACAGTGGAAGTCCTCCAGACCCCCTGCCTTCAGACAATAGGTTAAAGATGTGTTTTCTATGTTACCTTTTGAAAATCTGAGATACAGCAGAGGCAACTGTAGGAAGAGCTTTCATGCTCTCTGGTCTCCTTTCACTGAAAATGTGGAGGGCCTGTATGTCACTTGGAAGATATTATTTAATCCCTTATATTACAAACCAAAGAATATTGCACTACACCATTACTAGGCTACACAAAGTTATTTTAACAACCACTGAATGGAAAAAGGTCAGTGCTGAATATATATAGCTGTGGAGCAGCAGCAGGCCTTGCTGGGCCGGAAATGCAAGCAGCATTGTCCGCATTACCACTCTCTGTACTTGGATTGACCGAATGTTCAGACCGTAGGATAAGAATTACTTTTTATTGATCCCAATCAAGATATTTTCGTTTTGCCTCCCCCAACTTGCTCAGAGTGAGCTGGCCGTGACGGGCAGCCAGTCATAGTGGCACCCAGGGAGCTGGGGGCCTTGCTGAAGGACCCACAGATGTGCCCAGGCTGGGCTAAAATGGGCAATTTTCTGATCACAGGGACAGAGACTTAGCCCACTGAGCTACACACTGCCCCTAAATTTATATTTATATGTAATCTGTGTGTGTATGTGTTATCTAGATTTGCCCTGTATGTTTCTAACTAAATCTAATCCAGTCCTTGATCCTACACCTACTATAATTATAAGTACCTCACTATACCTATATCTAACACTGCCATTCATCACCAGTGTTACATGTCAGGGCTTCGCTGCAATAGATCCCTCAGTGCTGCAGGTTATTACTGTGACTTTGCACACACACACGTTGCTGCTTCCTCAGCCAGTGTCACATATACTTTATTACACACAGACCTCAGTAATCTCTGCTACACTCACACCTGCTCACTTTACATCCATGGTTAAATTCTCCTAATGGAATTTATCTTAATGTCTTTATTCTATTTTATTTGAACTGTTACCATATTATTCATTGTATTGTTCTTTCGATTTTATTTCTATTTTATTATTGCTAATACACCGGATCTGAGTGCCTCATTTTGTTCCCTTCATGTAGAACACGTTTTGTAATGACAATAAAACATCCTTATCCTCATCTAAATCGCACTGTCTAACTACTAACCTGTTTAAATAATATAATTGGATTTCAAAGGTTAATAGTCACTCAATTACCCCCTCAGCCCAACAGTACCACAAACACCCAACATGCACGGGAATTTTCTCCTAAGTTGTTTTCCCTGCCTGGAACAATACCACAGCAGTCACATGGAGTAATGTTTCAAAACATTTCGGAAACCTTGCATTGAAACTTGAGGTCTTTAGAAGGGATCAGTCCTGGGTGGCAAAGTTGCCATCACAAAGGTTTTTGATTAAGGGATTCATGATGCCAGGTAGCCATCTTTCACAAGCTGGTGGGCTGTGCCACTGATGCATTTGCTTTGGTTTTATATGTCTGTCCTGGTTTGTGTTCTTGCCACTTCAGGTTCCCTGGTTTTGGTCTACATTCCTCGGTCCTCTGCTGTGGAGTCTACCTTCTGCTTCACCTCATTCTGGAGTCGCCCATCCAGTCAGCGGCCCATGTCCCCCTGGTTCCCTGTTTCCTGAGGTTAGTCTGTTAGTCTCCGGGGCCAGGGGGCAGAAATCTGCCATGTTGGATGGGTGGCCCAGGTTGGGGTGCTCCATCATAGACTGGTACATGAAGGATTATAAATGGTTTTCAACCAGTATGTACCGAGTGTGCGTCGTGACGAAAAGAATGTCATGGGAACATTTAGGACTGACTGCAGTATTAGTTCAAATCATGATTGTGTTTTTCTTAATTTTTATTGATTTATTTTTGGATTATTAATTTTCTTAAGTAACTTGATTCAGTTAAAAGGGGTTTGTCCATTTGCTTTAGCAGAAGTTTGTGTAAGTATGATGTTCACCTTCCCTTTTCATAGTCTAGTCTTTGTCAAGTTTTATGCTTATTTCCCCTGGTTAAGTTAATCTGTCTTGTGTGTTTAGGAGGGTCATACAGGCTTTTTGTTTGTAATGGAAGCACAGGGTCTGTACTTGCAGCTTATTTGCCATGCTAATGGAAGCATTTTACCTTCCTCTCTAATCTCTTTTTTTCTTGGCTCTCACTGCAGTCTCCTCTATGCCAGGGTTTCTCAAGCCAGTCCTTGGACCCCACTGCAAAGATCCACAGTTTTGCTCTGTCCAAGCTCTCAGCACAGCAGTAAAAGGTGACTGTTTGGTTCATGCATGCAGGGATCTGGGACAGAGCAAAAACATGGAGCTGTCTGGTGGGCTGAGGAATGAGTTTAGAAATGCTGCTGTATGAAGTATTAAACCATTTGACCAGTTGGATAAATGTTAAAATGTTTTCTCAAAATATAAAAAGAGATAATCTTCTGTTTTGCGTCTCATTACAAGCAAACTTGTTTTTTGTTTTTATGTCACTCTAGTATTTGATATCTAATTTTCAGTCTTCTGGCAATATAATCTGGTGAATGGGGAAAGACTTCCAGCAGGGGCTCCGGTTTCCTCCCACAGTCCAAAAGTGCGCAGGGTAGGTTAATTGGCAAATCTGAGTTGTGAGTGTTTGCGCCCTGCAGAGTGTTGACTCCTGCCCAGGGTTGGTTCCTGCCTACGCCTGTTGTTCCAAGGACAGGCTCCGGTCCCCCCCGCGACCTCAGTTTGGCTTGCTGTCTCCCCGCTTGGTTTTCTTTGGTTTACGTCTTCACTAGCCCCCTTGTTGCTTTGACTTGTGTGTAAGTTATGTATGTGTGATTGTATTGCTGCATAGGGAGTGACTGCTATTTTGTTTTGGACTCTGTTTATTTGGTTAGGGAGTGAGGTCGAGTGTTTGTCTTTTGGTTTCCTTTTCTTTTGCACTTAGGTGAGATTAGCTGTGGGTCGCACTTGATAGTTGGGGATTTTGTTTGTTATTTTGGCTGTGGTCACTCCCAAAGTCTTTCGCACAGGGTTATTTGTTCAGTGTCAGTATTATCCATCCATCCATCCATCCATTTTCCAAACCGCTTATCCTACTGGGTCGCGGGAGGTCCGGAGCCTATCCCGGAAGCAATGGGCCCGAGGCTGGGAACAACCCAAGATAGGGGGCCAGCCCTTCGCAGGGCACACTCACACACCATTCACTCACACATGCACTCCTACGGGCAATTTAGCAAGTCCAATTAGCCTCAGCATGTTTTTGGACTGTGGGGGGAAACCGGAGCACCCGGAGGAAACCCCACGACGACATGGGGCGAACATGCAAACTCCACACACATGTGACCCAGGCGGAGATCCGAACCCGGGTCCCAGAGGTGTGAGGCAACAGTGCTAACCACCGCACCACCATGCCACCCCTGTCAGTATTATACATGAAAAAAAATGAAAATACAAAAAATATCCCTTTGTCCACTGGTGTTCCCTTGTTGCCCTCACCCTGTTTGTCCCTTTATCCCATTCCCCTTTCCCGTGAATACTGTTACACTCCAACCCTAGACAGGATATCAAAACAGCATCTTACCTATTGTTTTAAAAGAGATGAGGGATATTATTCATTGACCTTTATCTTTGCTATTTCAGAAATCCGTATCTGCTACCTTGTGACTGGAAGTATACACTGTAAAAAAAGGCAAAATTTGTCACAGTTTTAAACGATTTTATATCAGCCAATTTGACTACAGTATAATTATTTTTTTCCTCTTATGTTAAATGACAGAAAAGTTTTATCAAAACTACATTGCATAACTGGCATCGTAGTACTGATTAACACCGATTCAGACATCCCGATGAACAAATATGAAGTTCATTTAAACTGTGGTACCTTAAATCCGTCAAATTACCTCGATAAGCCAGTAACCCTGATTCGTAGTATAGGCCACTGATCACAAGCACTCGGTGTAAACGTATTGTTTAAACGGCGCTGTTGCATTACCAGGGGGAGACATTGACTTGCTGGTTAGCTATAAAAACAGACGTTAGTGCAACTCCACGTTAATGGTGCGGTAATCATGGCTTATAAATGCTTATAGTTCATCATTGTTTGTGTCAGTAACGATAACATAAACATGGGTAGGCACCAGGAGAACATCATTGGCTCTTACATCGATTACTTTTCCCGTAACACCCTTTAGATTGTTTCCCTGAAGGGCAGCAAACCGACAATTTCGGTGTGATTGAGCTGATCACGTGTGCATGGGGAGGGAATGCGGACCACATGATCTTCCCGGCGAGCTCAGCGCATCCAGCATCGCTTCGCAAATACAATCAAAATGTTTTATCTTTATTCACACTTTCTATCTTTATTCATTATCTCTACAATCTCACTGCTGGACGAATGCCTGGCATTCAGAGCATTCTTTATTAGCCATTTGCCTTTGGATGCAGTTTATTTGCATGCCCCAAAGCTTCCAGGCATCAGTAATTGCTTCCCACGTTACTCCGGTCCTGGGGTCTTCTGTAACTGCCCTTTGGGATTACATATATTTAGCATATGCTTTTGTCCGAAGTGAGGAGAGTTTGGGGTCAGAGCACTTGGGTCTAAGGGACTTGCTCAAGGGCTTAACAATGTTACGATTACTCTACCATGGGAGTTGAACCAACAACCAAACTGGCAGAGATGGCCAACCTGCTGAGCTCCACACCCGCTGACGATCTCCTTTTCCTGTCTGCTGCAGTCTCCATGGACCTGAGTCCAGAGAAGCACTCTGAACTTGAGGACATCCGGCTGAGGAAAGGAGCCCTTCTGCTGGAGATCCAGAGGCTGCGGGAGGCGCTGAGAGAGGCCCTCATGGAAGTGGAGGGCCTTGAATCCAGCACCAAACGCAGCCAAATCTTAGAAAAGAATAGGCATGTCGCCATGGGAAGAAAGAAATTCAACATGGACCCTAAGAAGGGTATCCTGTTCATGGTACAAAACAATCTTCTCCGGCACACGTCTGAGGACATCGCCCAGCTCCTATATAAGGGAGAGGGGCTGAACAAAACAGCCATTGGGGATTACCTGGGTGAGAGAGACGACTTCAATATCCAAGTCCTCCAAACATTTCTTGGGCTTCATGAATTCGCAGGGTTCAACCTGGTACAGGCTCTCAGGCAGTTCCTCTGGAGTTTCCGTCTGCCAGGAGAAGCACAAAAGATTGACAGGATGATGGAGGCCTTTGCGCAGAGGTACTGTCAATGTAATCCTGGAGTCTTCCAAAACATTGACACCTGCTATGTACTTTCATTTTCCATAATCATGCTAAACACTAGCCTTCATAATCCAAATGTGTGAGACAAGCCCAGTGTGGACAGGTTCATCTCCATGAATCGAGGAATCAATGATGGAGGCAACCTGCCAGATGATCTCCTCCGAAATCTTTATAAGAGCATAAAAAATGAGCCATTCAAGATTCCTGAAGACAATGGGAACAATGCCTTCTTCAACCCTGACAGAGAGGGTTGGCTCTTCAAACTGGGAGGAGGACGGGTGAAAACATGGAAAAGGCGGTGGTTCATCCTGATGGACAACTGCCTTTACTACTTTAAACATACTACGGATAAGAAACCCAGGGTGATCATTCCGCTGGAGAATCTGAGCATCCGTGAGGTGAAGGATCTCAGGAAGCCTAACTGCTTTGAACTGTACATCCCTAACAACAGCAGACAGCTGATGAAAGCCTGCAAAACGGAGGCGGACGGCCGCCTGGTAGAGGGCAATCATGTGGTGTACCGCATCTCGGCGCCAACCCCTGAGGAGAAGGACAAGTGGATACAGAGCATCACTGCTGCTGTGAGCGCTGACCCTTTTTATGAGATGCTGGCAGTAAGAAAAAAACGGCTGAATAAATAAATAACGATAAAGACTGTGTGAATATGGTTGGATGTGCTATTGCAGAAAGTATTTATTTCAGAACAAGGAACTTTGCACAAAGTAATGTTTAACCTTAAGGTAGCATGACCGAATACCAGGTTTTGTTTTGATGCGACTTACTGTTCACTACAGATTTTATCATCGAAATGCCCTGTCCTTTTTTTGTATAAATGTGAAATTAAATGTTATTTGCACTGTATTGCTGATCTTTATGTCAGAGTACCTTTTTTTCTGAGAATCCACACTGCTGTAAATTTGCATTAACATGATTAGGATTGGGATGGAAAAATTATTTTCCATCTTAACCCATATTCTAAGCATATTGATTTCTGTTGTAAATTTTACTTTTACAGCAGTATGATTTCAGCCACTAACAGCAATTCATTTTTCAACCAGTAATTGTTAATGTGATAGGAATTGCATTCAACAGCAAATGCGTTCAACTTAACCAAATGTATAAATCTTACATATTCTGATGATTCGATATTCCCCCGACGTCTGTGTGATGTATTTCAGCAACAACACGCAGTTAATGAGATCACTATGCGGAATTTAGCTGACTGTTATTTTACTGATTAGGATATATCACCCATGATTGGGGTATACTATATATCAAGGGTCAGCAACCTTTTTGAAACTGAGAGCTACTTCACAGGTACTGAGCCATACAAAGGCTACCAGAACAGACTTTACCTAAACTTATCTAAACTTCATGTAGAATAAACACGTTTTAAATGCTTTTTTGGATATTGTCATTTTCAAATCTATATAAATACAAATGTGATTAAAGAAGAATAGCAACAAGATAAAATTAAATTTTAGTCGCTGCCCACTGGTGAGTTGTGGTATTTTTAGAACAGGTCCGTAGGCGACTCATGTGGTCCTTGGGGGCATCCTGGTGCCAGTGGGCACCATGTTGGTGACCCCTGTTCTAAATGGTATGTAGGATTTGCAAACTACACCAACGCTTCTGATGTAGCTACATTTAGGCTTATAGTGGAATAATATAGTGGAAGATTCCTTGCGTGAGTGTCTGAGAGCGTGAAAGTCATGCCAGATGCATGGTAGTCGGCAGCCCTGCTTTCCGTGTGCATCTGTCTCTTACTTTAGGTGGCTAGAGATCCAGCATTACTCAGGATTAGGAGCCACTTGCACTGATAATAATTAGTTTCTTTTTCCCCTTGCAGTCTGCTGCTGTATAACATTATGAAATCAGCCCAAAAATCCGCAACCCATGACCTCCTAATATTTACCCGAAACTATGTTTTCAAAATAGCACAATTGGGCATGAACACCGCGGACCTGGAAACTCTGCTGAGCATTGAGAATCAGCGTGCAAAGGCTCTTAATTTGGATATGTTTGTGAAACGTTCTGCTGCACAGCACAACAAAGAAAAACAACTGGTCAGTGATAATGAAAAGTACAATCAGCATTGTTTTAACCATGAGAGTCCAAATGCTTAGATAAATTGTCACTTTTTCAGTGTAAGTATGCTTCTGAGCTCCACGATTCTGAATGATAGTCGGTTTCTCACTGAACCTCCATGCCACTCTGTTAAAATCTCTTGCCACCCCATGTAAAATTTTCTAGATCCACCACTGTGCCAGAGCTAAGACTTAAGAATCTTGAGTATTATTTTAACATAAACTTTGCTTGGGTGCTGCATACTTTAAATTAAATATAAATTATGGCAACGTGCAAAACTATTAAGGAAAATGCAACGTATTTGTTTTTCATTTACATAATTATATATGTTGATTATGATTCTTTTTAGTTCCACAGTACATGCAGATACTACAATCCAAGCATGCACTCTTAGGTTAATTGCTATCAGTTTATATAAAGATTTATAGAAATTTCAGTCAGAGACTAGCTTCTGATATAGAAAGAATGTTTACATTTTTTTTGGCCGTGGAATAGTTTTTCAGTGCTGCATGTAGTTTCTCTTTATTGTTTGAATAGGGCACACTTACACATCAACAAGTGCAGTGGCAGTTGTGATGTTCTCGCATATGAGAAAATACACGGACAACTTTTATTAAAGAAAATGAAAGGCTTTACTCTCCATACTCCAGTCAATTGCATGCATAGGCCTACTGCCGCATCTCACTTTGCCAACTTCCGCTTCCGTGCGCCTCAGGAGGATCAGGCTGCAGAACACTGGAAAGGGGTCCACAGCTCAAGGGGACCACCAGAGGACAGATGGAGTGGAACCGGGAACCAAGGGATTTGCCAGTGACTGGCACTCACTGTTGTTTTCGACTACAATAAAAACAGCTGTACTGGCTAAATAATGAGCATACAAAAGGAAAAAAAGACATGGATAGGAATAAAAAAGTAATTAAAAATAGAAAAACAACTGAAGAGTCATTCACACTGAACACGCGTCTCTGCTCTCTGGACGATGATCCTGCCAACTGCGCCAGACTGTGACAGACCGAACTACAAAACTGTAGACTCAGTGGACAGCTGACTACGCCACCCTAGGAATTTCATCCAGCTTTCCATTGAGACTACAGTTTTGCAGTCTGTTCTGCCAGACAATGTATTAAAAAGTGCAGTGTTATACATGACACTGTAATTAGTTCAATTCAAGAGATGTACTATCAAGTTATAATAGTGTGATTATCATAATCACACAAATATATGAATTCCTCTGATACTGAATTAAACAACCCTTTATGCTGTCCCTTATGTGAATTAGTAAAAATCTCCATAGTCATATGCAATTCCAATTCCCCCTTTTATTTATTTTATGGCAGACAGACAGCAGTGTATTATTATATTATAATTATATTATATTTATTATAATTATATAATTATATTATATTATAATTATTATATATATCCGGGGCGGCATGGTGGTGCAGTGGTTAGCACTGTTGCCTCACACCTCTGGGACCCGGGTTCGAGTCTCCGCCTGGGTCACATGTGTGCGGAGTTTGCATGTTCTCCCCATGTCGTCGTGGGGTTTCCTCCGGGTACTCCGGTTTCCCCCCACAGTCCAAAAACATGCTGAGGCTAATTGGAGTTGCTAAATTGCCCATAGGTGTGAATGTGTGAGTGGATGGTGTGTGAGTGTGCCCTGCGATGGGCTGGCCCCCCATCCTGGGTTGTTCCCTGCCTCGTGCCCATTGCTTCCGGGATAGGCTCCGGACCCCCCGCGACCCAATAGGATAAGCGGTTTGGAAAATGGATGGATGGATGGATTATATATATCATTATATTAGGGTGCCCCTTGCAGAAGGTAAATTTAATCTTATTTAATTACATTTTCTATATAGCGTCAGATGACAGCAGACGTCATTTACTGTAAGGTTACCTTTACTATAGAAGATATAACAGCTCCCAAAGTTCTTCATCTGGTACAGAAAACATACGCCTGACAGATGTTGAAGTTTATTCCGTCTTTATTCTTCTAGACACCGTGAAAAACTATTAAATAAACATATTATTAAATTCCTGCATTACATTTAATCTTACAAGACATTCTAAAAGATCCATGATATTACCGCTAAACAGCGGCTCATACATCACCGCAATTCCACTTTTCAATACAAGACAACAAGTAAATACAATAAATATAAATTACCGTGTGCGCCTTCTGACCAAATGCTTAGGAGTTATTACAGATCCTGCCGTGACAAGCCGACAAACCACAAGTTGACTCCATGAATCTCCCAGCATGCATTTACTCCTACCCTATTCCGTCACATGACCGTGTATTCAAGGGTTAACACGGATCAATTAAATAGTCAGCAGAGGGCACTGGCATACATTTCACAGTATACATTCTATATTAAATCAGACCAGCAAAAGGTGATTATAAAACAACCGTCTTAGCGACAGTTACAGAGTGGCGTAGTCACCCTTTCGCTCTATAGCGCCCCCTACCCCTACTACGATTATAATTATAATAATTGCCTCATGTGCAGTTACGCTGGTTAAATTACCTGGAAATGTTATTAACTGCACATTCTCCTAGAAACTAACAACGGTGCTCACTCAGGTATATTTATAATGGACAGAAAGCTGATGTAAAGTCTGATATAGTGCTGAATGTGTTATTTTGTAGACAGTAATAGGTTTAATTAATTTTATATTCCATTACTGTAGAAAGCTATACTTGCTTACTTAAGGTATTTTGCGTTATTAATGTCCCATCCCCATGTCTTTCAGTGGTAAGAGGCGATTTTCCACATCACTTTCACTTTGCCCCCCCCCCCCCCCCAAAGGGGGTTCTTTGTTTCTACTGTGCAAAATAAGTAAGTAATAGTAAGTATTTTGTGTCATTAATGTATGATTTAAATGCAAATAGTTTTATTACAGTCAGCATTTATTCACAGTGAGTAGCTTGTCATCATGAAGAGGAAGTGTGACAATCGTGAGTTTTTGGGCAACCACAGAAAAGCAGGAAAGTAAGTAGAGACAGTGAGATAATTAGTGCCAGTCAGATGATAGACGTATACAGTATGTGAGTCAAAGGTTCTTCATATATTAATCATTCCCATTCATGTAACAAATCCTTAGAAATCCATTCCTGAGCATCATGCCAAGAAACACCACTTAGAGAGAGGAAGGATGCCGGTTCCATCAAATTGACAGGTCGGGTCAAAAGGTCACTTGTGGGCGGGGCTTGTGTAGGCGGGGTTTGGTTGTGGTGGTACGATGTGACGTCACGGGAGTTGGATTTATTTATTATTTATTTCATTATTTATTTATTAAATTATTTATTTAATTAATTATTTATTTTTAATTATTTATTTTTAATTATTTATTTTAAATTATTATTTATTATTATTATAAATTATTTTTAATGATTTATTTAATTATTATTTTATTTTAAAATTATATTGAGGAGAGTGTTATATTGAGGAGAGTGCTTATGAGTGTGTGTGTGTGTTATTTTAATAAGTTATTATTTTGTCGGGCACAGCCGTGGCTGAGCGGGGGTGGGTTACCTGATGGAGCGTGAGCGTACGGCGTGTCTGGTGTTACGGTACCGCGGTAAGGTCCCGGGCTTTGGAGAATCAGCAAAGGCCTTAGAACCCTGTGTCTGGTGCGGTACTGCGCTAAGGTCCCCGCAGGCTCGGATAATCCTCGGAGAGAGCGATGCCGGAGAGCTGAGAGCCGTGCCGCGGCGCGAGTCTGATGCCGGAGAGCTGAGAGCCGTGCCGCGGCGCGAGTCTGATGCCGGAGAGCTGAGAGCCGTGCCGCTGCGCGAGTCTGTGACAAACTCTGAGAGACTGAGACTCTGGGAGAAAATGATAAAGTTGGAGCAAAGAATGAGAGGAGGAGGAGGTGGAGGGTCTGTCGTCCAATAAAAACGCTTGGCGCTAGTTTTGACAATGTATGTGTGTTTCTTCCTCACGCAGGCGTTTGTATTACATCAGCGTATGGGGCCACACTTTTGAAGGCCGTCTCTAACGACTTGGGCCATACATCAAGTTGGACACCTTGTCTCCCAGTAAATCCTGTTTTTCATACATGACAGTACAGATATGGGTTAACAGAGAAACGATATGACTGCACCTGGTTGATATTGCGGCGAGCGGGGGGGCCTATTCCTCCTAGGGCAGAGGCACAAGTATCTTCGAGGTCTTACCCTTCCTGCCAGCCAAAGAGGTTCATCCAGGCCTTACCCGGTGAGTATATTATTTCTTTTATTCGCGTGATAAAAATGCTAATTAATTAAATTAAATTAAATTAAAAATAACATTCTAATAATAGGTATTCTCTGTTTTTTCTATGTACAAGAGAGAGACTGCGCTGACCGGTCAAGAGAAAATCTACAAGAGACCTGAATCAGCAGTGTTATAAAGCACATAGCCAACGCTAATTAATAAAGAATTTAAGCATAATAGCCCAGACATACCATGGCCTATAGCTGGTAGAAATGGAGCTATCCTACGGCCTACAAGATAAAAGCATATGGCACCAAATTGGAATCAGTAGTCTTTAAAAGAATAAATGGACTAGCAACTGTCTCTGGGGGAGCAGCCCCGGTTAGGTACTATTAAGCAGCATTTAGTGACATGCATCAAAACACATTTTTTAAAACTTTGACAGAATAAAGTCTTAGTTATTTTAATAAATACGTTTTTCAGTAAATGTTTATTCACGCGCATGCGGACAAACACACACCCCGGAGGTCAAACTAAAAAAAAGTTGATACAAACTACAGTTGTATCGGACACGCACACAAAAACACAAAAGAGTTTGCTCAATCAAAAAAACACCAAACATATATAGTTCACGTTTTTTATTAAAATGTATAAGGATTGTTTTGATTTAAATTAATATGAGTGGAATATAAGTCATTTAGGCAACAGGATTTGAGGAAGAACCTAAATAGCAGCTAGAAATGACCGACCAGGCAGGCAGAAGTCTGCTTTTCTTATCTCACAAGTCATGGAAGGGTGGGAGGGGGGCCACATAAGTGTGGGGTAGGAACTGTGGAATCAGGCAGGGGTGTAAGAATTTAGGATATAGTCTTGTTATTTTAAAGAAGGTGTACATGATTATTTAATTATATTTAAAGAAGGTGTACATGATTATTTAATTATATTTAATAGGAACCAGTAAGCTGCATTTAGCACCATGCTGCAAATACACATTAAAAACTTTAAAGAATAAGGTCTTAGTTATTTTAATAAAGACATCCTACAAGGTGCCCACGGCCCCAGCTTATATAATCTACAAGCTTGATCTGAGATGCTTGCTGGAGTACAATGCTAAGTTGACAACGGTAACGGAGCTGCAGACTGTTTGATAGTTAATGAAACATAGTTCAAATTCAACAGTGTCAGCAGTCATCCACTATGCAGGGAGACTACAGATTCACTATAACGACCCCATTTATCTGCTAGAATTATTTAAAAATTGTTTTTGACAGAATAAAGCCTTAGTTATTTTAATAAATATGTTTTTTCAGTAAATGTATATTCATGCTCATGTGCACAAACACACACACACACACGCACACCGGTGGTCAGGGGCTATAGAGTTTAACTTTAGGTCTGTGAAAGTATAGGACCGCCATGTGTATACAGACCCCAAAACATACTAACTTAGTCGTTCATGAGTCTTATTGTGAAAAACCACACAAAATAGACTTGTAAATTTTAAAGAAAACAACATTAACAGCTTTTGTTAATGTTTAAATGTATAAAAACTTTAGATGTGTTTGTTAAACAGTCAAACAAAAATGTGTTATTTTAAAGTAGTATAAAATATAACCTTAACTTTGGACGCAAGATGAACAACCTACACAGACACAAACACAGACAGACACACACACACACACAGCAAAACCCCAAGCATGCGCACAAGCGCACAACCAAAGGTTGGGAAGTGTGCTTTCCTTATCTCACAAGTCATGGAAGGGTGGGAGGGGGGCCATATAAGTGAGGGGTAGGAACTGTGGAATCAGGCAAGGGTGTAAGAATTTAGGATATAGTCTTGTTATTTTAAAGAAGGTGTACATGATTATTTAATTACATTTAATAGCAACCAGTAAGCTGCATTTACACATTAAATGCAAATACACTTTAAAACTTTAAAGAATGGTAATATAACTTGACCATAGTTTTTAGTTACACAAATATTTTAAGACGTAACATGAACGTTTTTCAAAGTAAGATGTACAAATGTTTTAAAATGTGACATGAAAGTTTTTCAAAGTAAGATGTACAAGTATTTTAAAATGTAACATGAAAGTTTTTCAAAGTAAGATGTACAAATGTTTTAAAATGTAACATTAAAGTTTTTCAAAGTAAGATGTACAACTGTTTTAAGACGTAACATAAAAGTTTTTCAAAGTAAGATGTACAGATGTTTTAAGATGTAAGATGTTTGGGTGTTTTACAAAAACATTTTGTTATATGTTTGCAGCCCAAACGTATTTTTAAAATGTACAAAGTTTTATGCATTCATTTTGTGAATTAGTTTTGAAATCTAATATGAACATGGCTTTTATTTTACAAAAGCAAAGTTGTAAAAAGTTTGTAGGGATTTTATCAAAGGAGATTTTGTTAATGTAATATGAAGTTTTTTTATTTTCAAAGTTGCACAAGTGTTTTAAAATGTATCATGTATACGTGTGTTTTATTTTTCAAGCTTGTGTACATTTATCAAATGAGTTTTTAAAATGTACCATGACCGGGTGTTTTATTATTCAAAATAAAAGTTGTGCATATGTTTTGTTATATGTATGTAGCACGGTTGTGTTTTTAAAATGTACTAATTTTGTGGGGTGGTGGGAATAAACCGTATTTAAAGGGGGTACCTCTCATGGAATCTACCAATCTTTAACAGCTGATGAACCCTGAGCCACACGGGGACCGGGAGTTTTAACCGTGAGACTCGACACCTAGGCATTAGATCCTTATGTCAGCAATGCTCCCCATGCATGTACCCAGTGTAGGGTCAGGTCCAGAGAAAGCTGTAACTACGAGTGCAGCTGATTAATAGCATTTAATTTATAACAGTAGGAGCTAGTAAACTACATTTAGCAGTCGCATTAAAACACGTTAAAGACTTTAAAGAATAAAGGCTTAGTTATTTTTTAATAAAGATGGCTTTTCAGTAAATGTTGACTTCCCTACAAGGTGACCCCCAAGGCCTATGCTTATAGCATCCGGGTGCATGATTTGAGATGCTTACTGAGGATGCCATGTTAACACCGGTAACTGAGCTGCACCATCTGTCACACTTAATGAAACTTAGTCCTAATTCAACAGAACCAGTCGTCATCCACTTTGCAGTGAGATTTCTGAGCGAAAAGTGAGCGAAGTTTCATTTTCTTACTTTACCACCTATCGGTTAGTAAGGGAAATGGAGGCGGTAATATGTCGGACACGTCAATGGCACTGAGCGCGAGGGAGTGTGCGGTGTGGCGCGAGCTGCTAGCTGATGTAACGCTGCGAACAGTGGGGCTCTTACGTTTTTAAGATGCGGCTAACTATCCCCGAGACACTTTAGCCAGGTCCGTGTACATTTGCTCTTAATGCTGCTGTCAACGCCAGGAGGGAGCTGGCTAGCAATAACATCTTTAGCTGGTCTTAAAGCTTGCTGTATTTTTCATTCAGTAAATACACGGTTTAGAAGAAAACCTAATCGACATTTAAATAAATAAAAAATAAACGTACAAAACTATTGAAATCCACAAGAAGCATGTGCATATTTTTCTGGTTTGCATGTTATGTGTGGTTGTCTAAGCACCGTCTGCCTAGTGTTTGATAGGTGATGGAGAAGCATACGGTCGTAAACTGCATGCGCTTATGCCAACAGGTGTTTAACATACAAACATAGACGCTTTTCTTTAACGTAAAACATTTAAAGGCTCATTCTGTTTTGTCGACATTCTTTAATTTTATTCAAGTAGCCTCTAATCACCTTACACTTGTTCTATTTTACTGTAGAGTATTTTAAAACAATGTCACTGAAATGTCACCACATGTCAAAGCTAACAAGGTAACATGATTGTATCAGCGGAACAAAAAGCCGTCGCCTGGATATGTATTGTATTGTATTGTATGTATTGTATTGCTCATGTATCATGTATTGCTCAGCAAATCGACAGCATTTTGAAATCTATTTGTATTTAGACAAATATATTGGGAATGAAGCGTCGCGTTTTAAGAGGCAGACATTGAGGCCGAATTTAAGTTGGTCACAAATGTATTTTTCTTCTGCAGCTAGAAGCGTCGTCTGAGCCTGATTTTAACTGGCATGTCGGTGTGGGATTCTTATAGTAGAAGTTATGTGAATTGCGGTACTCTGAAATTAAGTGATATGTGTATTAGAATCGTGAAGTGTCATCTTCCTTTTGTTTTAGCTTCCCCCTAGGCATTTTTATGAACTGTATTGCAATATCAGACAGTGTGTTATGAATTTCTGAAGGCATGTTATATATGACTGTTGGGGAAAGCGCCCGGCGTTTCCACCCCAACTCCACATTTATGAGACACACACAGGTTACAGTTTTACTTGCAAGGGTACCCACACTCTCTGCAATGCAAACTACAGCAGAATGTGTTACAAAGGGTGGTTCCCCTTGACTCCTTTATTTATAGTCAGTGGGAGGCGCAAGAGTCATGCAGAATAGGGAGGTGAGAGAAAGTTCTGGTTTTGCTAAGGTGGGAATGCTATTATTAATATAATCTAAAGTATGAGGCTAGGGGAAAACAAAATAATATATATACATATTTACATTCATTGCTGATCATACAGGAGTGATAACAAAATGATTAATAACAGTTTCTTCAACCTAACAGTCCCTCCTGTTTATCATGACAGTATGATCAAAAACATCAGTATTGTACAAGTTGCAAAAGCATTTCCAGTACAACTGTCATTTAGATCACATCATCATCATCCTAACTGTGGAGTACAGAAAACCATCAGGAGTCGTTCCTCCTGTTTATCATAGAAAAACATCTAATTCCGTTACTTCAGGTCCGAGCCCTGCACGGGTGCTTTCGGCTCAGCCGTCATTATGAATTACATGTCTTCTTCATCGCTATCGCTGGAAACAGGCTCTGTCTCCATATTCTGAGTAAGGGAGAGAAACATTGTACTGTGTGTCCGAAAAGCAGCATTAAGAGCTTGATTAATAAACATTTTCAAACATGGTATAACAGTTATAAAACAACAGAAAAACAAAATAAAAAACAAAACAAAAGAAAATATAAGTGAAACAATACTTTGGTACCCTATACCTGCAAAAGATGCAGCACATTTGGCCTGGGACATATTCATGGGTTTTCCATATACAGTGGGTCCTTCACTATGAGTAGGCATCACAGAACAAACATAGCAATTCGTCACATTTTTTGCTGTTACAGTGTCATGTACATATCGATACCAGTAGTTCTTCATGAACGGGTGTGAGTGGTCAGCAGGCAACGGGCGCAGATGGAAGTCGTCATGGGTCCATCGCCGTAGGTGTTGCAATGGAGCTAGTGGGAGCAAGGACAACCATACAAGTCCAACAACAAGAATGACCCCTAGAGTCACCTTACCACATCCCCACCCCGTCAGAGCCATCCTAATAGAGTGCAGTTCAGTTGTTTTCTTCACCGGGTTGAGACAGCAGCACCCTATTGGTTACTGTGCCTTTGTAGCGGACTTCCACTGCTACTCTGTCGCTGAGGCCTCTGATAAGGGCTTGATGGGTTTACAGTGACTTTTGTGTATCCAGGAAGGTCGTTCTGCTATTTTCACAGCTGTTGGTGTTGTGAGGAGGACTTGATAAGGACCGTCCCACCGGGGTGTGCTCCACTCCTTCCGCAACAGGACCTTGACCAGGATCCAATCCCCTGGCTGCAAGTTATCCTGTTGGTTAGAAACAGAATTTACTGGCAGACTACTGGGGCTATGTTTTTGTTGTGATGATAGCAACTTTCGCATCCAATTAGCCAATGTATTTTCTCTGTCCGCTTTCCCTATATCACTCATTTCGGTTGCTAGAGGAAACGGCCTTCCGTACACTATCTCAAAAGGTGTTAATCCTGCAGGAATGGGAGTTATTCTCATCCACAATTTTACTAGAGACAAACATTCTGGCCACGGCCTTTTTGTCTCTTCCATTGTTTTTCTGAGCCTTGTTTTAATAGTGCCGTTAGTTCTCTCCACTAAGCCTGCACTCTGAGGGTGATAAGCACAATGATTCTTAAGCGTAAAACCTAATGATTGTGAACAAAGGGACATGGTCTGATTTACAAAATGAGTCCCATTGTCTGATCTTATAATATGAGGTATGCCATAAGTAGGGAAATAATGGCCTACCAAACATTTTGCAACAGTCATTGCATCACAGTGCTTTACAGGGTATATTTCTACCCACTTAGAAAAGGTGTCTATAATGACTAGACAGTACTTCTTCCCTTGTGACCAAGATAATTCAATAAAATCCATATGTACAACTTGAAACGGGTACTCAGCTACAGGGAACTGGCCACGTTTTGGTCTCATGTTACCCTGTGCATTATGTTTACAGCAAATTAAGCATGTTCTACAAAATTGCTTTGCATAATCAGAAAAATTTATAGCATAAAAGTATTGCTGGATAATATGTACCATCCCTCCTGTTGAGACATGAGTATTTCCATGGCTCACTAAGGCAGCTGTTTTGTATAAGTTTTTTGGTAGGATGGGCTTGTCATTCATATAGTAAACTTTCCCTTGCTGTATTGCTCCTCTCTTGATCCAACTCTGTATTTCTGTTTTAGGAGCATGAATCTGTGCATCACACAGCACATCACTATCTATGAAAAGAATGTCTGCCACTGATAAGGTGGGCTGTTTCAGGGCCGCTTCTTTGGCAGTTTTATCTGCAAAGTTGTTTCCTTTAGCTATTGTGGAAGCATCGGTTTGGTGTGCTTTACATTTGCACAGTGCAAGGCGAGTCGGTAATTGTACAACATCTAATAATCTAAGTAGTAAGTTTGTGTGAGTTAGAGACGTTCCCTGCGATGTTTTAAAACCTCTATTTTTCCACACTCTTGCATGGTGATGAACAGCTCCAAACACATATTGACTATCAGTGTATATAGTAAGTGACTTATTTTTGAATAGCTCGCATGCCCTAATTACAGCATAGAGTTCAGCCGCTTGTGCTGAACAAGCAGGTGGGAGTGCATTGGCCTCTAACACTTCAGTGGACGTAACTACAGCATACCCGACCTTATTTTTTCCCATATCATTTTTTGATGCTGATCCATCTACATAAACAACCATTGAATCTGATATTGGGGTCTGTAAAATATCTGCTCTGGGTTTTGTTTGCTCTTCCACAACTGCTTTGCACGAATGTGGCTCTCCATCTTCCGTTGTCGGAAGAAGGGTGCTAGGGTTAAGAGGACCACATCGCTGTATAGTAATGTTTGACTGTGAAAGCAGGAGTGAGACTAAGGTCAGATGTCTAGCATGTGTGAGGAACGGAAGCGGCGTCTGCAGTAAAACTAATGAAACTGAATGTGGCACCTTCAGGGTGAGTGGGTGACACAACACTAATTCTGCTGATAATTTTACTGCTTCTGCAGCAGCTGCACATGCTTGCAAACATTGTGGAAAACCAGCTGCTACTGCATCTAATCGTTTAGAATAGAATGCTAGTGGTCTTTCCTTTGTCCCGAACGGCTGTGTTAATACCGCTTTCATATAACCTTGATTAGCATCAACACATAAGGTAAATGGTTGTTGATAATCTGGTAAGGCAAGTATCACATTTGTTTGTAGTATCATTTTTAAGTTTGTGAATGCCAATTCTCCTTCTTTTGTCCACTGAATTTTATCTTTTAAGGCCATGTCTTTCCCATAAATTAAGGTTTGCAGAGGTTGAACGAGTGCGGCATAATCAGGTAGCCATTCTCTGCAATAATCACAAAGTCCTAAGAAGGACATCATTTGCTGTTTAGTCTTTGGCTTTGGTGCCTCTTGTATTGCCTGTTTTCTAGTTTCTAATAATGATCGACCTTGTTGGGAGAGTTTATGTCCAAGATATATAACTTCCTCCCTGCAATATTGTAATTTTTGTTTTGATGCTTTATGTCCTGTATCATATAAATGCTGTAACACCAACAGTGTGGCTTCCTTACAATGCTGTTTTGTATCTGAAGCAATTAATATATCATCTACATACAGTAGCACTTGACTATGGGATGGTATTTTACAGGTACTCATAGAATATCTAAGGGCCATGGTATATACATGTGGACTTTCTGAAAACCCTTGAGGGAGTCTAGTATATGTGTATTTTTTTCCCTTATAGGTGAAACCAAATAAATGTTGAGAATCAGAGTGCAATGATACTGAGAAAAATGCATTACTGAGATCAACTACTGAGAAGTAACTTTTATCAGGGGTTAATGAGTTGAGCAATAAGTGCGGGTTGGGCACGTCTGGTGCTGCGTGTTGCACTATGTTATTAACTGGTCTTAAATCCTGCACCATGCGCCATTTCCCTGTATGTCCCTTCTGGACAGGGAAGATAGGAGTATTGCAAGTGGCC